>NC_092214.1:35794543-35983801 GCF_043381705.1 Parasteatoda tepidariorum | reverse complement strand
TCACTTCATTCGTAAATGAAGATAGTTAAATCTTAATTTTTAATAGCAGACTCAAAAATTTTAATCCTAGAAAAAATTGCAGTTAATATGTTTATATTGTATTAATTGTTCATCCAATATTATTAACTTTAGTAACGTTTTAACGGTTTCTGGACGATTTTTATCTTAGCTACTTTTACCTATAAAAAGGGAGGTAAACATTTCAGAGAAGGATCTATTTAAAATAATTAAAAAGTATTACATTAAAATATTTTACCTTATCTGCAGACCTGGTGATATATATATATATATATATATATATATGCTTTAAATTTGTAAAAATAAAGGCTAAAAATGAACACAGAAAATGTATTGTTATCTAGTGTTTGCCATAAATCCATAAACCATGATCTCGAATTTGCTGGTTAAGCCATTTTCTTAAAATAATTTAACCAAGAGTAGGCTTATTATAATTTAACTCTTAAAAGAGCTTTTAGTAATTTATATTTGGTTACAGTTTCCTTTTCTATATTTTGATTCTATAATTTAAAGTATAATTGAATGTTATGTTTGCAGAAAAATTTTCAAACAAGAAAATAATAAGTTCATAAAAAAGCTTTTATAACCAGTTTTTCAAATTGGAAATTCAAAGCCATGATAAAAACAAGAATTTCAATAAAAGCACACAATAAAAAACATTAACATTGTCTGATAAATCTAGACAGTTTTTTCAGTTGCTAATTTTAACAGTTTGTTAAAAGCTCGCACTCGAATTATCTTTCTTTTCAAGATGGCAAAAGCAAGTTTCCTTTTACCTTTTTTTTAAAAAAAAGAGAAAGAAAATTCGAGACAAATTAAATGGAAGTAAAAGAAATAAACTTTTCGATAGCATGTATTAGTTGAAAGACAAAAATTTATTTGACTTGTGGTATATCAAAATTCATTAGGTAAATGTTAACCTAAAAGGGCGTTAAACTAAGTCCGCTGTTTAAGCTAATGAAAGAAATGCATTACGTACTGAGCTAAAAAGTTTTAATTATAGGAGGCATTTGAGTCTGACGAAATAGCCGACTGCTAAATGCAAGCTTATTTTTTTCCGAAAATGAGTTAATTGAATTCTACTTTTAGTAAATCAATTGACGTTTACTGTCGAAAAGGAACATTTCTGCTTTTAACTCTCTGAGTTAAGTGATGCGTAAAAGCACTATTTATATAAAAAGGAGGTACCAGATCTTTGTCGATAAAATGTTTTGAAAGGTAAAAAAAAATTAACTTTTTATATTTAACAAGTTTCAATGAATCTGCAAAGAGATACATTATTTTGCTAAAAAAAAGTATTTAGGAATTGGATATTTGAAATATTAAAATATTTTATTAAGAATTTAATAGTTCGAAAAAATTAAATAATTTGTTTATGTATTTTTAAACCATAAAAAAACGTCTTAATTCGATTCAGATATGAAATTTTAGAGTAATGATTTGGTTGTGAAATAAATTAATAAAAATAAATAATGTCGAGAAGGAACATTACTTATTTTAGCTCTCTGAGTTAAGTGATGCGTAAAAGCACTATTTATAAAAAGGAGGTACCAGATCTTTGTCGATAAAATGTTTTGAAAGGTAAAAAAAAATTTAACTTTTTATATTTAACAAGTTTCAATGAATCTGCAAATTCAATGAAGAGATACATTATTTTGCTCAAAAAAGTATTTAGGAATTGGATATTTGAAATATTAAAATATTTTATTAAGAATTTAATAGTTCGAAAAAATTAAATAATTTGTTTATGTATTTTTAAACCATAAAAAAACGTCTTAATTCGATTCAGATATGAAATTTTAGAGTAATGATTTGGTTGTAAAATAAATTATTAGTTTATTAAGTATATTTAATAAAGTAACATAGTAACATTAGTTTATTAAGTATATTTAATAAGTACAGTGAATGAAACATAAAAATTAATACCTTAATAACTTTTGATCTAATGATCGGATTATCACGTATTAAGTTGCTGTTATTGGATAAAGGGAATAAATTAAAGTGTATCAAATAATTTGCACAGACGATATTGCATGTAACAAAATCAGACTAAAACAAATTTTTTTCTGAATAACTATACATTTTTTTATGAACAAGGATTCTTGATCCTCGAAATATGGGAGTAACCGCAATCTGGGAAACAATACATTTTTAATATGGACAAGGATTCTTGATCTTTGAAATATGGGAGTAACCGCAATTTGGAAAACGATGCATTTTTTTAAAAAATTTGGACAAGGATTCTTGATCTTTGAAATATGGGAGTAACCGCAATCTGGGAAAAAATACATTTTATGTATGAACAAGTATTTTTGATCCTCAAAATATGGGAGTAACTGCAATCTGGGAAACAATGTTTCAAGGACAGCAGCTACAAATTTGGAATCCTTAATGTTTTACCAAGTATTTTACCACATCTCTGGAACTTTTAAAGAGAATCAAAGCATTTTTGTGCACAGTTATAAAACTGTAAAAAGTGGAATTTTACCGAGTAGATCTGGACAGCAAAAACTAAGAAAAATCTAATTTCAGTTCAAGCATTTGGAAAGTCTTATCTAATTAACAATATTTGCATTTTTGCAATTATGAGTGTGCATAATTAAAAAAAAATCAACTTTGGCGGTTACAAATTAATGCGAAAATGCGAAAACTTTCAAAATTTAAAAAATTTATTTCCTTAAACTTATTGTACAATATGTTTGAGGAATAAATAAATGAAAAATATGTTTAAAAACAGCGTTTGAATTTTAATTAATTGAAACCTGCCAAATAGTGTTGATTAATAAAAAGATTTTTCCATCATGTAGATTTCTATAAAAAATTATCTTTCAACGAAATTAACTTTATTAGATTGAAACATTTTTGAGAATTGAAAATCATAAGAGTGAGAATTTGTACTTTGAGAAAACAAAATAATGAAACTACATCATTTGCATTTAAAATTCGAATTCCATCGTTACGTTTTTAACATCAATTAAATTAAGAAACTCATCATACAATCATACATATCAATCGATTTAGAAAATTGCTTTCTGTCAAATTTTGCTACAGTTTTTTTTAACTTAGTAGAGACTTTGATGTTATTAAGGAAATAACAGTCACAGGACAGGACAGGAGAATGTACTCTTTTCGATTTTTTTTAAGAATGCTCAAGTTATTTTAATGCTCCTCGTAAATGTCATTTCATAGTTTAGTTTTTGTGGCAAAATTTAAGATTTAACTTGCCTACAGAGTAAAATCACTTTTGAATGTTCAACGAAATGTGAACCTAATAGCAGCGAAGTAATAAAAATTCATCAATTGCATTGAAAATTCTAACGTTTCATTACGTTTTTAAAATCATTTAAATTAAGAAACTCATCATACTATCCTACATATTAATCGATTCAGAAAATTGCTCTCTACTAAATTTCGATGCAGTTTTGCAGTTTTTTAATTTAGTGGATACTTTGTACTTGATGTCATTAAACAAATAACAGTCACAGGACAGGAGAATGCACCACTTCTGATTTTTTAAAAATAGAATACTCAAGTTCCTTTAATGCTCCTTGTAAATATCATTTCATCGTTTAGTTTTTGTGACAAAATTTAAGACTTAACTTGCCTACAGAATAAAATCACTTTTAAATGTTCAACGAAATGTGAACCTAATGGTTCATCAGATGAGAAAGAAACATTTCCGACAGAGTTCTGGACCACATCCACAAAGCAAGCTCTGAGAGGCATTTTATCATCTCAGGTTGGCTAAAGGCCAGCACAGAATCCAGTGATCCATGTTTTAGATTCGGCAGTTACAGTTTGACGATGCTTATTGCGTCTTGGAAAACATTTTCAACGGTTATGGCTAACATTGTTTCTGTCATGAAAATAAAAAGGTTTATTATTGTACTGCTTCCAGACACAAACACTTGTATGATTTATTATAGGATATTGCTCGGCTCATCGGATATTTTCATCATATGTTAGAGCTATTTGGTCAACAAAAGGATAAGAAATTAAAGAAGCTAAATAAAACTAATTAGAAGTTATCTTACACTGAGAAAAGAAATATGATCAAAACTACCATAATTTGGCAAAATTTACTGCGTTTCTGTCTGTATGGGAACATTAAAAAGCTCGGCAATTTTTATCGAAGCGCTTTGATGATGGTTTTGATAAAATTAACAATAAAATGTGGTCTTATAATATGTGATAAAATATGGTAAATGTTACAAAATATGGTAATTTTATCATCATACCTTAGAGCATGGCATAAAAATCATTTATTCGGTCAGATTTATTTTTCAGTTTTTCATTTTCACTAATTGTGTGGTAACAAAAATCATAATTTTGAAGTTGACCGTTACGATATAAACGGAAAAATCGCTAAATGAATAGTTTAAATACCGTATATAAGTATTATTTTTTTTAACTAGAAATGTCATTATCATACTGTAAGGTAATTTTACTAGAATTGTTTTCTCCGTGTAGTTTTTTTCTGTAAAGGGCAGAGTAATATCGAATTTTATGAAAAACATTAACTCAAATGTGATTAAAAATGTACTTCCTTTCCAAAAGCATTTTATTACCTGTCTTCAAACATTATTTTTAAGACTTTACAACGATAATTACAAAACATTGAATTAAATATGTAATAATTTTCTATTGAGAGACACTAAGAAACCTAATTTTTCTTTAGTTTTAAATATTTCAAAACTGATGCTTATTGAGCTGTAAAATATTTTATATCTCTCAAATTTAATGGTTTTTTTTAATCTTTAATGTAAATCACAGAAAGTAAAAATATTTTAGGATAGGATTTTGATAACTGTGGTTTAGAGAAGTAATCTGAGATAAAGGGAAAATGACATTGATTTTTATCAAACTTTCTGTTCATTTTTAAGCTGCGTTTAGTATTTTTTTTAAAAAATTTTGAGAAAATAATCAAAATTCTGTCAAAAATGCTTCACAACTTAAATGGTAACTATTTTTTTTCTTTTCTAACACATAAAACGCGTTTTAAAAATCAAGTTAAAGATGAGACCCGTTAAAACTTTTTAAAATGAGCCTGTCTTAAATATTAATATAATAATTATGATAATAATAATAATAATAATAGCAATAATAATAATAATTATATTAGAAATAAAAAAGAAGCATAATTTTTTACTATTTGCTAAAAAATAATATTTTTTATAAAAAAGCATAAAAATATATATACGTAGTATATCTTTTTCATTACTTCTAGATTAAAATCTTCTTTTATAGATCAATATAAATAAAAATTGTAATATAAAAAGAAAAGAAAAGCCATTTGGATGAACGCTCTAATGAATATTAACTTATGATCTTATAATATATCACTAATGCTTTTTGTTCTGATTAAATAAAAAAGTATTTTTAACCTTAATAACGTTAATTATTTTATGCTTTTACTTTTGATATAACTTGCGTATTTTTTTTTCTCAGTTAATGAAAGTTTTAGTAGTTACTTTATGCACACAACTTTTTCTACAGAAATAAAGTAGATTATATTTCCTGACTGTATGAGCAATTAAAATTCAAACACTCTAATACAGTTATAGACTGGCTTTGAACAGTTAGAAGTCCATATATTGAGTATAGTGCACATATATAGTACTGAAGGCCATATATATAGTAAATAGAATATTAAACAGCTCTAAGTGCTTTATAAACTTGGATCTAAGTAATGTGAAAGCTTCCTAGTTATGCAATGGATGTAGATGCTGTAGTGCTTCAATCAATAGTAATTAACTAATCTATAAATTTAGTCTAATCCTTCAATTGATAGTTTTGCATTTGAATTACATTATTAAATATATTTTGTGAATAAATCTCATTTCTGACAGAAAATAAAAGTAACATTATTTATTGAGCTGATTTTACAAGCACGCACATAAATTGTCATGTCATGCTACAAACCGATTTAAATTTAAAAGATGATTTATTACAATACATTTGTGTTACGAGAGGGAATACCTTAAATTTCAATTTTCCCCTAACTACTAGCACCTAAGATGCTTCCTTTTAAGAATTTTTTTTTTAAAGTATAAAATTGGGCAAGTTAAAAATTTATTTTGATATTATTTTCACAAAGGGCAGTTGTTTTAAAGGTAACAGAATTAATTTAACATAAATAACTAAAAAGGAATGCTCATTGAGGTATTTGGCGCTTAAAAGCAATCAGATTTATGAAAACTTCATATTTACAAGCAACTTCGCAGCTGAATATAAGAATTAATTCTGAACATAATTTATTCATTTTTAAACTATAAAATAAACCTGTTGAAATTTAATGAATATGTATTTTAAAAATATGATTTATATTTCTAGTTAATTAGGCTTTATAGCAATCAAGTATCGTACAGGTAAAATTGAGCATGTTTGCATCGTGAGATAGTTGTGGTAACGCCATTGGAAGAATGTCATTGGGTAATGCCATTGGAAAGGAAAGTTCAAAAACATTCCATCCTAATCTTAATGCTTATTTTGCAATAGTAAATATAATTTAATTTTATAATTTTAATATCACACTGTTAAAAAAAATTAGTTACATTACGGAAAATTTCTGGCAGAAAAGTTGCCAGAGATTATCTGTATTCTACGGAAAAAGCACGCTGACAGAAATTTCCTGTTACAGAACACTACAGAAAATATCTTTCACGCACCAGATATTTATTTTTTATTATTTGAATAAATAAGTCAGAGTACGACAGAGAAATTTGGCATGAAGGTAGCTGGATATTCTCGGGTTTGCTTAGTGAAACTGATTTCTAAAATTTTGATTAGTTTTTTTCATTGTTTTTAGAGATTTGTAGAGAATTTTGAGACATCGAAAACCATCACGTTTGAAAGAATTGAACGCAGGACCATCCACGTATGATCCCAACTTTTTGACCACAAACATGCCAATTGGCACCAGTTTTTATGTATCAAACTATTTGTTGCCGCTTTGATACCAAAGTTTTTCATATTCAAAAATAAAACAATCTGTATCTAACAGATATATCAATCTGTATCAATGGTTAGATTAGATTTTACTTGTTAATAGAAAAAATGCCTCTTTCGACAAATTGCGATGTAGTTTAACAGCGAATTTCTGTAGTTTTAGAGAACTGGAGTTTTCTGTAGGAAAGTTACAGAATTATTATGTTTTTAACAGGAATTTTTTACAGCGCACAACACGTCCATATCTCATCTGAAAAATGCAGGTTAGCGTTCCTGCTGCGAAGTCAATGGTTGCGGGTTCAAATCCTGCTTAGGGCATGGATGTTTCTCTTTATGTTATCCTCTGTTATGTGATGTGTGATTGTGGCCCACCCTATGAATGGTTATTTGTGGTAGTGTTGCGTGGGTAATGTTGATCACCTTTGTGATTAAGGTTCACAGGTGCCCACCGGGTAATGTTGAAGAGCAACACTTCCGGTAGCTTCCTAGGCAAAGAACGAGAGTTCAGTGCCTGCCGTAAAGAAAAAATCTTTTTGAAAAATTATTCAGGAAAGTTATGAAAAAAATCTTTTTAAAAAGGGGACTTACCAGATGCTGTATCAAGAGCGAAGTGGTCTTGGGGGTCTCCAGCAGTAATTTCGTATGAAATTCTCTGATCAGGATTCATATCAAGGTCAAAAGCATCCATTTTAACGACAGTTGTACCTTCTGGAGAATTTTCAGGAATATTTGGGTAATATGCTGGCTCGAATGTTAAAGGAGTATTATCATTTTCATCTTCCACTTCTATATAAACATCGAGACGAGTTGTTAGTGGTACAGCTCCTCTGTCTTGAGCAATGACAGTTAACCAATAACGTAGACTCGTTTCTCTGTCGAGTACTGCTCTTGTTCTTATGTTTCCTAAAAAATAAAGTATTTAAAACATATTGCAAAATACAAAGAAGATGAATTTTAGAGCAATGTATAATTTCCATACATAAAAAGATAAAATATTTGTTAAATTCAGTTTTAATAACAGTAAATTGAGCAAGGATAAACTAGTAAACGGCTCAAATAACACAGCTAGAATTTTTGGAGTGGGTTGAACTTATTATATGGTTCAATTAAATGATGGCAAATTTGAAATTGTGATAACTTGAACCATGTTATTGGATAATAATTGTTATTTTACACTATTCAAACAAAAGAGTAAAATAATTTTAAATATGATGGTATTCAAACTAGTAATTGTAGGAAAACCGTTTATTAACTGCTTTAACCTATTACAGTTAAACAACCAGAATATTATCGCACAAACTAGACCCACCTAATTAGTTTCTTACAGATGGGTACATATTAGAGCCGACAGCGCTAGTCTGTCAATCTCATGACATACAGAACGAAGGTTCGAGTCTCAGCTTTGACACCACAATAGTTTCTCTTTTCCTTTCAATTCATGAAGTGTTTCAAGTCTCCTGCAGTTTCCATTTTGCGACCATGGACCATTAAAATATGATGCTCTCATTCACACACATATAACAGCACCATAAAACTGCTTCTTTTTACGGTTTTGAAACCATGCTAGTTGTAAATGGTTAAGAAACCTTATAGTTTTTCATTCGTGGTTTTTTGACCATACTAGCTATAAACGGTTTCAAAGCCGTAGATGAAATTTTTTTTTTACCGTAAACTTTATGGTTGATCGGATGGACAGACTGCTGCCGATTATTTTACCATAATTTTAGAATTAAAATTCTAACAGTAAAANTAAACTAGTAAACGGCTCAAATAACACAGCTAGAATTTTTGGAGTGGGTTGAACTTATTATATGGTTCAATTAAATGATGGCAAATTTGAAATTGTGATAACTTGAACCATGTTATTGAATAATAATTGTTATTTTACCATATTCAAGCAAAAGAGTCAAATAATTTTAAATATGATGGTATTCAAACTATTAATTGTAGGAAAACCGTTTATTAACTGCTTTCACCTAATACAGTTAAACAACCAGAATTTTATCGCACCAACTATGCCCACCTAATTAGTTCCTTACAGATCGGTACATATTAGAGCCATAGGGCTAATCTGTCAATTTCATGACATACAGAACGGAGGTTCGAATCCCAGCGTTGACACCACAATATTTTCTCCTTTCCTTTCAATTCATGAAGAGTTTCAAGTGTCCTGCAGTTTCCACTTTGCGAAAATGGACCATTAAAATATGATGCTCTCATTCACACACACATATAACAGCACCATAAAGCTGCTTCTTTTTACGGTTTTGAAACCATGCTAGTTGTAAATGGTTAAGAAACTGTATAGTTTTTTATTCGTGGTTTTTCAACCATACTAGTTCTAAACGGTTTCAAAACCGTAGAGGTAAATTTTTTTTTTACCGTAAACTTTATGATTGATCGGCAGGCTAGACTGTTGTCGGTTATTTTACCATTATTACAATTCTAACAGTGTACTTAGATAGAAACTTGCTTCATTGGACAAAAAAGAAGAAAAAAATGTACTTAAAGCTTAAAAATGAAAATATTTTCTTAAAACGTTAATAATAACAAAAGGTTTTTAATTTTTTGGCAAAAGAGAATTTTATTTTATAGTAAGTATTTTTAGTACATATTTGTTAAAATTTCTTATATTTCAGTAAAATAATGACAAGTTCCATGTTTGAAGCCAATAAAATCTTCTGGGACAAACCATTTCAGATTAGTGCAGAGGAAAGAATCCTCCAATAATTAAAATGCGATTTTAAATACTGCAGTAAATTAAAATGAGATCGAAGAAATCTACAAAGGACAAACCAATCTATCAAAAACTCATTACCTATGAAATAAGTATGCAAACTGAGAACAAAGCCGATATCCTCTTAAGAATAAATGAGTGAGATGACTTTATCTTTTGGAGATTTGAAAAAGTTCATTTCTGTAAAATTAGATATTACAAAACTGAGTTTAGAAGAGTTTTATAAAAAATAATTTAATACTTGATGTAGAATATCTGTTTAATTTTTTTTAAAGTTTTCTTATCAATGCAATAGCTATAGAATGAGTTTCTAAAAATATTCATCAATTGTAGTTATATAGGTAGAGTGATAAAAAACAACTTAAGCAAATTACTTGATTAAAAACTTCATTCACTTCAAAAATATATAAATAAGAAATAATAGTTGGCATGTTTCAAGCGCTTAAAAACAAGAGCCAATTTTCAAGTTAGAAAGTAATTTAATATTTGATGTAAAATTTTTATTAAATTTTTTAGAAAGTTTTCTTATCAATGAAACAGTTGTAGATGAGTTTCTAAAAATATTCAGCAATTGTAGTTATATAAGCAGAGGGGAAAAAAAAACAGATTAGACATATGTTTTGTAGACATATGTAGTATTTTATGCTTATTGAAACATCTCATTCCAGCTTTCAAATAAATATGAAAATATTACAATATGAAACATATTTACAAATTTCTAATGTTATCATTTTTCTGCTAACTTTTCTTTATTGTATACAAGCTGCAAACGTGTCACTATATTTTATGCAAGAGGATAGTAATACACCAATTCATAATTTGTCTCATTTTTCACGAAATATTTTCTGGTATAACAGCCGATGGGATTTATCACAAACTCGTGACCCACAAATGGGCAAAAAGTGGATCAAATGTGGTGAATAAGGTGGCTATTCTTGTGGAGCAAGCAAGCCAAAAAAATGTGCTTTGTGCTATTTTTAAATGAGTTTAGCTCAGTTATAAACGAAGGAGAATCCAGTAGAACCAATGCACATTTTTACTTCCATAAAAATTTTATAGCTCTAGTAGAGATAAAAACTATTTGAATTTAAATTCTGTTTAAGTTATTTTATGCTACCCCTGTATCATCTTTTTTTATAAGACCCTTCTTTAGTTGACTCTAGAAATATTTATTTCTTAGGAATTAGTTACTGTGTTGTTTGATAGCTATAATCAGTCATGTCAGTTCAAATCTCAGTGTTATTATGGCTTGGAAAGAATGAATTCTCTGCCTTCAATTCATAGTAAACAATGTACTATATTGTATTCGCACTAAACTATGCATTTTTTGCACTATTGTTATGGTATATTTTTGTGATAGTTACTTGTGACTTTTAACATTTTTTCTCCTTTTTGAAAGCTCACATAAGTCTAGAAAATAAACCCCTGAAAAATTCACTCATCTATTTCACTTTCCGTGGAATTTATAATACGAGGATATCCTGTAAGCTAAGTTTCCTATATTTTTTGTTGCACATATATCCAGATATCTTCGATCATATTGCAGCATTTTGGAAGTTAAAAATTTGTCTTTTCTTTCTACACAATTACTACTTCGGTCGATGCATTTTTGTTAACTCTATGCCAGCTTTCATGGGCCCATGTCATATCATCTCTCTGCTATGTCCTTAAGACTACATTTTCAGCTTCACACGCTTAATCGTCACTGATCTGCACTAGCTTCAGTGGAAAATCATTACAGATCAACTCTATTATCCAGACTGGGGACCGAATGACTGCCATCCGGTTCCTGAGTTGAAAGGTTATTTAAGTGGAATTCGATTCAATTCCAATAAATAGTTGAAAGTAAATGCAAGTACATGGCGGAGAGTTAGTATGACATGGGCATTAAAAAAGTTTATAAAAACGTATCAACAACAAAAGGGGCGATGAAGTTGAAAAAAAGAAAAAATGTCAACCTCTAAAATCTGAAGGACATAAGCGGATCTGTTTATTTCACGGAAAAAAACAGAAACTAGGGTATTCTAGAAAAGCAGGGAGCCTTACTTTTAGGTTTGCTCATGGAATACATCTTAAAATTAGGAAGTTAGTATGTCTGAAAGTAATAATTGAAAGTAATTAACTTAATTTTTTCCTTTTAACATATTCCAGAAATATAAACTAAAAAGGAACAAAAATAACAACGATTTGATCCTGCTATAAAGAATTTAAAACGAAAGAAAACTTTTTTCATAAAAAACAATTCCTTTATTTCAAATTTTAAATGTGAATCTTGTTTTAAAGTAATTTAAAGGCAAAAACAGGTAATTACACAATGGCTTCTAAAAATAAAAATTAGCTATCAAGATTTATTTTTATTTTAATGTAGAGATTATTATAGAAGAAAAAAGAAGACTTTGGATTGTTTAGGTATTAATAGTTATTCTTTTTAAATGTGTGTCTTGAATATTGAAAAAAAACTAACAAACAAAATGTTTGTTTAGAATAATTAATAGGGAAACTACTTAAAAAACATGAAATGCATAAATTTAATTAAGTAAGTATTTTGATGACTGCAATCCTTTATTTTTAATTAAGCTAGTGAATTACGTCTGGACGTTTAAAGGACATTTTGTAAATGAAAGAACATTGCTAATTTTATTTTACCTTTTATTATTAAAATAGTGCTTAATTTATGTTTAAATTGTCCGTGACTAAGTCATGCATTTCATTAAAAAAATAGTCTGGTTAATTTTATAGTTTAATAAATCTGTAGTTAAAAATTTTCCGTTAAAAACTAAAAAAATTTTATAATGGATTCTAGAAAACAGAAGTAAAATGTTGAAACAGCTTTAATTTCTTAATTTTTTTAATCTCTAATCTAACTCTTGGATGAATTAATAAGCTCCTATTTCTTTTTTAATTATTCTGATAAAATTACTTTTTAAGTTTGAACTTTTTTAAAAACTTCATTTTTAAAAAAAATCAATTCAACACTAAAAGAAAGAAACACTTAACATTTTTGAAACCATAATTTTATAATAATTATAAATAAGTAATGATGAATTATTAGTATAGAATATAATAATTTTTGATGAAATGCAAGTTAATTCCCGAAAAAAGGAAATCCATCGTTGTTAAAACAAATAAATAAAACAATTTTCAAAGGATTATATTTTAATTCTTAACCATCAGGTAAAATGAATTTTTAGATAGGATTATAGCTCGTTTAGAAAGGCTTAAATATGAAATAAAAATATTTTGAAGAAATATTGAACTAATAAGGGTGTGCTTTGCGGTTTTTAGGGGAAATTTTAAAAATCTATTGCATTAGGGAAAAACTTTTCCGAATTCTTTCTATTGTAGTGCAACTGAAATGAGTTAAACATTTTTTTTTAAATTCCACATCTATATCATATCCTCCTCTATGGTTGATAAAACGCAATTTTATTGCCTGTGGGAAAAAAAATCATGAAACACTGCAATGTGTTATGTAGTTAGTTACATCACACTAAGTACTGTGACATGTAACTTGAGAGTATTTTTTTCATGCAACAGGGATGATTTTAACAAAATTCTTTGATTTCCGGTTGATACCATATCCTCCTCCATGGTTACTAAGCTTGAGTAAGACTCCTGTTAACTGATTGCCTAAGTAAAAACTCCTAAGACACTGTAAAGTGCTGTTATGCCATGCCACTGCCAATACCAGCAAGCCTGCTTGGAATTGGTGCATTTCTTATTTTTTCAGTGGCGCCATCTATTGCCAAGAAAACGACTTCAACCACACACAAGTCATAGCCCGTGTTACAGGGAAGATCCAATCATACTCCATTCATTCATCCAGAGATCATAATTTTGACCTGAACTAGATAGCGATCAATCTCCAATTTAGTACCCCCAGAGGTATTGATTTGAACTTGGAGGACTTTGTGACTGGGAGATTTTTAACGTGCACTAGTCACCATTTAATACATGGGGATTCAGATTAACGTTCTCACGAACAAGAGCTCAGCCATACTATACTGTAAAATGTTCTATAGATAGTCATAGTGTTGTTGTTAGTTATGCCACTTCCAATACCAGCACGCCTGCTTGGAAATATTGCGTTTCTTGTTTTTTTCAGTGGTGCCATCTATTGACAAGAATACGACTTTAGCGACACACACGTCACAGCCCGTGTTACAGGGAAGACCCTAACATACTCCATTCATTCATCCAGAGGTAGAAATTTTGATCTGAACTAGATAACGATCAATCTAACATTTAGTACCTCCAGAGGTATTGATTTGTTATGGGAACTTGGAGGACTTTGTGACCCGGAGATATTTAACTTGCACCTGTCAACATTTAATACACGGGGATTCGAACTCACGTTCTCACGGACACGAACCCAACCATGCTATACAGTAAAGTGTTCAAGTGTTCTATAGATAGTCATACCTGGAGCTGAGATATGTATATTGAGATGACGAAGTTTTTCGATTTAATAATGTAAAGTGGTTAAATTAGATAAATATCACGATATCAGAGTTTTTTTTTTTTAAATATCAATATTTTTGATGATATAAAATTTCCGATTTCATCCAGTATAGTATCTCATCATGTATTTAAAAAAGAGCTAAAAGTAGTCAACACTTCAAATCATTTGCTTTAAATTATATTAATTCAGTTAAAACTTTTCGTATGTTTTTGCATGTATTAAAAAAGAGCTAACAGAAGTCATCGCATCAAATTAATCATTTTAAAATATATTAGTCTAGTTAAAAATATTTGTAGATTATTGCTTCGCATCTAAATTAAAACTTGCAAATGTATCGGTAATATTTCCATTTTGGTTTTTATTTTTTAAAAACATATTTTTTACACATTATGCATTCAGTTATCGTAGTCAGTAAAGTATGTTTCAACTTTAAATTGATATTTAATTTCTGTTTTCAATTATTTCACTTCACTTATCACTATTAATTGGGCGTACAAACAACTCAAAACGAAAGCGACGGATCATATTTACTTTTATCGAATAACACTCAAAAGTGATATTTTCTCTGGCACTGAAGTTTCTCTTTCTTAATTTTTGATATTGAGCAGGCCATTACCATTCCTGCCTATCGAAAGGACATCAAAGAAAACAAGAAAAATGAAAAATCAAAATAAAACGAAAAAAAAAATAATGGGGGGTCGCTCCTTTAACTGTTCTTCAGTTCGTTCTTCATCATCATCTCCTTCAACTTCAGCTCCGGGAGACAACCCGGGTGCGATTGGAGAATACGTTATTCTAAAGAAAAGGAGGCAATGGCGCGAAAGATTGGGAATGAAGTGAAAGAAAATGAAGAAAAAAAGTAGTAAACTCTCTCCACTTTCTTTTTTGCAGGCGCCTGATCATAAATGAATTTCGTTCAGTAGCTTTAGGGAGAAGAACAGATGAAAAATTTGTCCATAAGAATGTTCGATTTTCTTTCCCTCTTTTTCTGAGGTAGATGCATTGGCTTTGTAATCAATGTTTTCTTTTGTATTCTTTTGTTTAGCACTCTTTTAAAAGCATTCTTACTCCAGAAATGCATGGTGTAGCTTTATCACTACGTTTAGAACATTTATTTTGTGAAAAATATTTTTTGCTGATTTCTCATTTCATCAGTTCATAATGGGAAACACCTTCGGGCTTTTAAGAACTCGTAATGTAACTGTAAATTAAAATATGCTTTTATGAAAAGAAGTGCTAATAAAATTATCTGTTTCAGAAAGTATGCAGTTTTCTGTGAAAGTGTTTGAAAAAATAAAGTTTACAACCAGAGTAGAAGTTTTTAAAAAAAAATAACATAGCATAGGTTGAATGCGCTGTTGAAATTTTGAATGAAAGTATAAGTATGGTATAAAAAGTTGTTGATATAAACGTTTATATGATTTTTTTTCAATTACGCATAAACAAATTTGATTTGATTATTTTTAAACTCCAGTTTTTAATTTATTTCAGTGCAATGGTATGAATAAATGTGTCGTGTTTTGGGGAAATATTTGGAGCAATTTGCAACAGAAATTTTCTTTGATTTCTTGAAAAATATGAAGCAACAATTTGAAACCTTTTGAGCAGTTGGAAGCAATAGGCTTTACAATATTAGCTTATCTGGAAATAGAATTCAAATTTTTTTACATATAGAATAATTAATTTAGCAATGTAACATGCTTAATAGAAAGTACCTATTTTCCGACTTAGGAAAAAAATTAATGTTTCGAGGCAAGATTAGCATCTGAAAATCACTTTTTTAGATTTGTTGAAACTTGTTTCTTGTTTTTGTTTGCAGTTCTTGCAGCTGAAATCAATTGGAGCTAGGTTATAATAGGCTCAACGCAATTATAAGCAAAGGTTAATTTTTATCGCAAGTTGAAGTACCAATGAATTTATAGACCAAGTATAAATTCATTGTTTTCACAATTTTTTTAATAGATTTGTTATTTCTGTTAAAACGTGATAATTTTATCATTAGTTATAAACAAAAAAGCCGATTGATTATTTCATATAACCGATATTGCTTTAAAATATGATAATTATCTCCATTAAAAAGTGATTAATTATCTTCTAAAGTGTAATTTCGTAGTACATGGGGAAAATTGTTACTAATTATTAAGTGTACAACAGATAAATAAAACACTTTTCATAATAATAGACAATATTTTCATTCGCTAATATATACAAAGCGATCAAATAAAGTGGTACGTTTTAATAATCTAAAATAAACCTTTCACTATAAATTTAATTTATAAGTTAAATTGATAGAAAATTAAAAGAACAAAGAAAGTAAAGCGAATAGTGTTGAAAAATACTATCCGTTTAATCATAGCAAAGTGTTGTTATAAAGAAGCATTGTTTAGGAAGTTAAATCTGAATTAATAATGTTAATATGCGGGTAATAAAGTTTCCCATAAATTTGCTTCAACATGTAACTCATGACTTTAATGAGGTAATTTGGAGGTTTTGCAACAAATTATATCGCTTTTACTACCTAGTTCAAAACAACGGAAACTTCAGTATTAAAGCACGGTAAATATTTTTGACGCATAACTAGTGCGTAAATATATCAGATGTAAGTAAATACGCGTTTACTTGAATAGTTAAGAAAATTGAATGCTTCAAGAAAATAGTTCATCTTTTCTTTAAAAGATAACATAAGTTTTAAAGGTATGATTAAATTATTGTATTTTTGAACGTTGTTAAACTGCGGATAAAATCAATTTTATTGCAATTGTAAGGAAACAGCTTATTGTAAGAATGTATTAATTGTAAGGAAACGGCTTACCAACTTCAAAAAAGAAAATAAACAATTACAAAGAAAAAAAATATACAGTTAAAAAAATAATAGCTATATTGCATGCTAATGTTGAATGAATGGAAAAATATATTGCAATTTTAAATTTTATTTCTTAGTTAAAAAACAACTTATATAAGTGCTACTATTATCGATCAAATAAAGAAAAAAATGAACGGTTCTACGATAAAAAGATAGGATAAAAAAGAGGAAAAAAACACCACTTAAAACTTAAAAATCAAAATATTTTCTTAAAACGTTAATAATAACAAAAGGTTTCTAATTTTTTGGCAAAAGTGAATTTTATTTCATAGTAGGAATTTTTAGTATATATCTGTTAAAAACTTTTATATTTCAGTCAAATAATGACAAGTTCCATGTTTGAATCCAATAAAATCTTCTGGGACAAACCATTTCAGATTAGTGCAGAGGAAAGAATCTTCCAATAATTAAAATGTGATTTTAAATACTGCCGTAAATTAAAATGGGATCGAAGAAATCTACAAAGGACAAACCAATCTATCAAATGTTTTATTTTCTATAAACTGTTTCATTATTCAATATTAGCTCATGCATTGTTCAAAAAATGTATCTTTAATTATACTCATATTGAATGTTACGAAGTTTTGGAAAACAACCTTAATAAATGAAAGTTAAAGAAACATATGATATCGTAACACAAGATATGTTTCTGCATATACATAAAATAAAAAAAAAATAAATAAACTAACACACTGCAAAAAATTGCGGTATAAAGTACTAGCTCTTTGGGTGCATCATCCGTAAAATCAAAGTTACCGTAAAATATTATACCGTAAATTTTACAGTCATATTTATTTAATTAGAGTTATTCAGGATTTTGCGGCAATAATTTCTGTAAAAATTACAGTATATCAAATTTTCATGTTCCGGAACATGTTCCGGTAAAAATAGATTTTACGGTAAAAAGTGCCGGTACTTTTTAATGTAATTTGATCCGGAAATTTTATTGTGCATTTGATTCATTTGTGAAATATTCACATTTAATGAGCCTTATAAATTTTAGGAGAGAAAAAAAAACGCAGTTTTGCAAAATTATCTAGCTTAAAAATCATACAAAACTTTCCTATTATTCTACAAAAGTTGTCTTTTATTAAAAGGTTTTTTAGAGTAGTAGTTATTGAAAGCAAAGAATGCCAAATAGAGCGTTCAACTCATAATTAAAAGAATTTTCCCACCAAGTAATATAAGTTTTATGCTACAACGAAAGATTTTTAGAAGATAACTGTTCGATAGCTTTTACACAACGTTTACTTTATCGTTTTTAAAATTTTCTTTATATTTTTGTTCAAAATTTGCATTTTCCATAACACATTTTATTTACAAACGTAACGTAAAAATTCCATTAAAATATCTTACACTATACTTTACACTGATATTATATGATCTATCATTATACATAAATAAGTTTTCATAAAATTGTTTAAGAGTGCACAATAAAAATTCGGGATTAAATTACGGTATGACTGGTGCATCATTCATAAAATATCATACCGCAATTAGTAATATTCCTTTAATAAGAGTGATTCAGTGATTTTACGGTAATTATTACTGTAAAAATTACGGTCTATCAGACTTTTGGTTTCGTAACATAACGGGATTTTACGATAAAAAGTATTTTTTACAGTAATTTTTTTCAGTGCAGATCACTGGAATTTACTACATTTAATACTAATGGTGATTCTTGGCGTGTCTTGAAATGCAATAAAAAGGTATTTTTAATCTGCCGAATTTCAAATGCAAATTAGCTTTAAACAAAATGAATTTAACGATAACGGAAAGAAGCAGAAGGAAATAAAATGGTTTTTTATTTTTACTGAACAAACGCGTAAGAACAAAATGGATTTTGTTGTAAAGGAATAAGAAGATAAAAACGAAGCTAAGGCATCTTTATTCAAACAGTAATTGAAATTTTGATGAAAACGTAACACACGAAATGACGATTAAAGATATCGATCATAAACACGCATATACACATTCACAACAAAAATATCGATTCAGAACAGAATCATGTCAACTTAGAACAAAACGAAAGAGATTTCTTACAAAAATAAACGAAAAATATAGAATAAAACAAAACTTAAAATTATTCCAAAAGACTCGTTACCTAGTGATAAATTCTTTCAGGGAGTGAACGGAATTTCAGGAATTCCGGAAAATTCCAAAGGTCTTGCCTTCTCCCTTGACATATTAGCAACACGTTTAAAGGGGTAAAAGTGTTCGCTTAAAAGAAAAATCTGGAAAACTAGTATATAGCATGAACTTTCAGGACTTTATCAATAAATACCGACTGTCTTGTGAATTCACACATATCTTAGTAAATTAATAATTAGGTTCTTCTACAAACAATCAAAATATTTGTTTAACTTGCTTATAATAAATATCTTAGAATCTACTGAAATAATTAATTGCTCATTAGGACTAATTGACTGTTAATGTATTAATTAAAAATGAAATGTGATTAGCAAATACAAATGCATATTTTTAAATTGCAACATAAATTGTAAAAAATTGTATGCTGTTTTGCACAAGTAAGAGCCAGTTGCTGTGGAATGTATACGATTTAAATTTCGTTATTGACTTTAAATAGCCATAATTAAATTAATATAACAATGATGAAATATTTGTACTGTAATGAAATATGAGATTACATATTATTACATTATTTCTTTTTACTTTTTTATAAAATCAGAACGTTTCGCAATGACCACCCTAAATATATAGACTTCGTCAAAAATGAATTAAAAATGTATGCACATTAGCTTTTTTATTCACGCAGAAAACAAATATGATGCCAAAATCTAAGGAATCACTACTGAGGAAAACAACAAAACCTGTTTGATTGGCTGATAAAACTGCGATGAGTTGAAAGGAGATAATTAGAAGAAACTCTAAGTTTTATCAGACAATCAAACTTGCTTTAGTGTTTATTGACGTAAATTATTCAACCGATTCTAATAGGGGGTTTGCTTACTCTTCAGTTAAATATTAATTTTCTACCTCCATTGCTTGTTAATTTTTAATTAATTTTAGCAATGAATCTAAACAAAAAATGTAGTAAAACGCTGATTTTACAAAGAAACCCTGCATGGTGCATTATTATGCTTTCCGTTCATTCTAAAAAACTTCAAAATTATGCATTGATTAATTTTGAAAGGTCAAATTGTTGTTATTTTCATTTGATATATAGATTAATTACTTTTAATTTTTTCTAGAAAACTTTTTTTAATTCATTTCAAATCTGAATTCAAGGAAACAATAAGCAGAATTCAGAGCTCAATACCTAGATATAAAGTTAGTAAATCTAAAACTGAACACAAAAATATGAATTGAATACAAGATTAAATTTTTCCGTCTGGCGAATACGATTTGCCATCCCTGCGAGAATGTTTTTTGGTTCATTTGTGAGAAAGCATAGAACAAATTGTGGAAACACGTCTCATTTGCAAATCCTCTGTCAAAATCCGTTGGCATCAACTCCAACTCATACTTGTCCCTTCTGAAATTCATTTGATCGCGAAACAATGATCCTCTTTGATATTTTTGACAGATATTTTCAACGTCTTCATCGTTTCGAAATGTTGAAAAGTTTCCAGAAAGAGCATATCCATCAACAATCTCACCACGTTCAAAGCGGCTAAACAATACGAAAACTAGCGTGTAGCTCATAACATCCTCCTTAAAAGCCTGTTGAAGCACTTGGTAAGCTTCTGTTGTTTATTTTTAAGTGGGAAACAAAATTTAAAACATATTCTTTGGTATTTTAATAACGACTTCGCAAGTGGAACAAAATAACAGAAAGAGAAACGCAATAATACTATCAAACGTTGGTTGGTTAGTTCTAATGCCAAGGCAGAGGGCGAGCTTCTTGTTTTTAAGTGGCGCCATCTATGGCCAAGAATTCGACTTCTGCCACATCATACGTCACACCTGTTTATAAGGTGGACCCATTCATACATCCAGTCATTCATCTACAGATCGTAACTTTGACCTGAATCAGAGAACGATCGTTCTCCAATCCAGTACCCCCAGAGGTTACTCTCAAACGTTTACCCAAAAACAGATGACGTCTGCACAGTTGTTTTCTGAAGGTGTTCACTATATCCATCTAGCGGGATAATTCTCCTTTACTCTCTACTACGTTTATGAATGGCAGCACTTTCTCAGTTCGGTTTCTTGTGTGTCCCAAGTCGTACGCAATTTTTAAATCTATTTCAGCATAAATTCTAGAAATTACCAATCATAGTTAAATTCATGTTAAAAAAGTAATAAAATTGTTGAAGCAGTTTCTCTTCTAACAAGATTAGAAGTCTGGCGCATTTTTATAATTAAATGAAAACTCATTTTTAGCTCCCGCAAATCAATAAATAGAAAATTCATTGGACCATGTGACTCAAGGTGATCGTTTTCTTGTTTGTTTGTTTTCTTTCTTGTTAATATATATAACATAAATATAAAAATAGATACTGTTTTAGGAGCAATTTAAAGCTCTTATAAATAGCATAAGGAGTTACTTTAAATTCTAATTCAATTTATTTATTCAATTTATTTATTCAATTCAATTTATTAATAAATTTATTACTGAGAACAAAATTAACAGATGCCCATTATAATAGTTTGCCTTACATAATATAATATTTTCTTACAGACAGCAGCGTCACCTCTCGTCAGACTTAATTTCCAAGTTTGAAATTCGATGAAACATTTCATTAATCTCTTAAGTGGAACGTAGCAAACCATTCATTTCCCTCTCTTTCCATTTTATTTGATTTTTCAGAATGGACTCATGTTTGCGATATCCGTTATTAATTCACAATATAATATATATTAATTCAATAGTAAAGTGCAATATGTAGAACAGCAAATATAACACAGAATATAACGTTTAACAGCATTTAATCGTCACTGCTAAATATTATTTTAAAATTGATAAATCAGTATCTTGCATAGTATTTAGATCTGTATTGAAATTACATAAAATTAAGAAAAATGTGCAAGTATTAATAATTAAATCTCTTGAGAGCAAACGCATAAAAGAAAATTTTCTTTTCAGACGAAAATACATTTTCAATTTCGGAAAAGGGTTTATTACTTCCGGTATTTCATCTTTCTCTATATAAGATGTTAGAAAAAGAATCTTCGAATTCCTAAAATACCGGAATTCGGATGCTTTGGTTTCAAAGTAAACAAAAATGATAACTTTTTGTGGTGGGGAATGTAGGAATTATTAGATTTTATCTAGAATCGACAAGATATTGTATTTTACGACGTATTTTAGTGAATAAATAACTGAAAGTGATGTAATTCACAAAAATTATTTCTGCTAAAAAGTAACACTTAATTTTTAACAATGAATTGCAAATCAAATCAGATTATTTACACATTTTATTATCTTTTCAAGAGAACGCCTTGTATGCTTACTCTTTATTGCATTCAATGAAACATAAGTAACCGATATTAAACTTTATTAAATAGAAATTGAAAATGATTATTGTAACCCATAAGTTTAATGTATTATGTAAAATGGTTGAAATTCAATATTATTTTTTAAACTCAATTGTTTTTTGAAAAATGAAGTGATTTTTATAAAGGGGAAAGAATAAGCAGGTAAAAGTCTCAGAATGAGTTTTCTTAAAAATAATTTATTTTATTAGTTAAAGACAAGTTTTTCAACTTACAAAAAAAAAAAAATATTTTTAACATAAAAAAATTTTTTTTTTTAACATTAAAAAAAAAAACATTTTTTAACTTACAAANAAAAAAAAAAAAAAAAAAAAAAAAAAACATTTTTTAACTTACAAAAAAAAAAACATTTTTTAACTTACAATAAAAACATTTTTTAACTTACAAGAAAAATATTTTTTAACTTACAAAAAAAAAACATTTTTTTTTACTTACAAAAAAAACAAAAAAAAAACATTTTTTTTACTTACAAAAAAAAACAAAACATTTTTTAACTTGCAGAATAGAAAGATAGTTTTCTTACAAAAGTCAGGAGATTTGGGAAACGGCCATTACGTAAGTTTCGATTATAGCTAGTTCATGGGCTTTCTCTTAAATAGTAAAAAAAAAAAAAAAAAAAAAAAAAAAAAAAAAAAAAAAAAAAAAAAAAAANAAAAAAAAAAAAAAAAAAAAAAAAAAAATACTTACGAACTGAATTGATATGGTTTGATTGTTAACTGCGTTTTGATATACTTATGGGCTATAGGTGACAGTTCGGAATTCATCCTTAATAATGATCCGAAGACAATACGTGTGCATGCGTGCTTTACACTACCACAGTTTAAGTCTGAGGACAGATGGCAGAAATCTCCTAGATTTTGTACCACGCGCCTCAACCGACCAAAGGTATTTTAATTGAATTGGGGGGAGCTTATTGGTACAATGACTTTGTAAGAAATACCGCGCTGAACGATGCTGTTTTACAGGGAACAAAAAGTGAAAAGCTGTAAAATTACTTTCGCATGTACATAAAACAATTACGAATTTAATATGAAAGATAATAAATTTGGATAGTTGTAATACTAATTTAGGTGAGTTAAGGTAATGGTGCTACAAAATAAATCTGACGCATAAAAGAAAAAAAACCCTTCATAAATGAGAAAGAGAAATCTCTCAGACAACCGTATTTATGATTAAATATCTTTATGAGAGTATCTATCTTCCCTTAAATTTACCATTAATTGTAAAAGACAAAATGTACAACATGTTTCCCTTTCAAAAAAGAAAATAAACAATTAAAAAGAAAAAAATATGCAGTTAAAAAATAATGATAACTATAGTGCATGAATAAATGGAAAAATATATTCCAATTTTAAATTTTATTTCTTAGTTCAAAACCAACTTATATAAGTGCTCGATCAAATGAAAAAAAAATGGACGGTTCTACTGTTATGTTCCGCACACAGCAAAAAATATCGGCATTTGGGGTTCCGGTACTTTTTACCTGAATATGCTACGGAACAAAAAAAAATCTGATATACCGTAGTTTTTAAAGTAATAATTACAGTAAAACCACTGAATCACTCTCATTAAATAAATATTAACCAAAAAATTGCGGTATAATATTTTAACTGTAAAAGTTGATTTCATGGATGATGCACCCAAAGTTCCGGTATTTTATACAATAATTTGATCCTGTACACGTAACAAATGAAATTGATTAGTCTAAAATATTTGTAAATATATTTGTAAATATATTTGTCAAAAATATTTTGTAAATACCTATCTATTCTTGAGTGAAACATCTTAGTCCCAAATGTCAATAGATAAAAAAAATAAATAAATAAAAAGTAAAAAAATAATAATAAAAACCTTTATAAAATAATAATTTCTAATTGCTTCTCCATCGTGGAATAGCATTAACTCACTTTCCTAGGCGCGCAACAAATCAACTCTGAGCTATGAATTTAGTGATCTTTGTTCCATGAAATATTTCTCTAAGTAATAACTTCAATTGTCCTTTAAAACAATTATTTATTTGGCACTACATAAAAATTAGGCCAGAATCAGTTATTTACGGCTCATAGCTCAGCACTCTATTACTAAAAAGACCTCATGAGCAGGAGCTGAGAATAATTTTTGTTGCAAGTGTACTTATGGGAAACTCATTTATAATGAAAGGAATAAAAAGGGTGGGTAAAAAAAAAAGTCGGAAAAATCCCCCCATATTCGACAAGTAAAAATGATTTATGATGGTTCCAATGCATTCAAGCATGTAGTTTGATACAAAAGATTCATTTGTGTCCTTAGTCTTTTTTTCATTTATTTCTTTAATGTCATTTTCGAATTCACGCTTCGCGCCACAAATAAAAAGATGTGTTTAAGACAGTGGTAGTAGTTCCTTTGAAGTCAGCAAGTAATCAATTTTTTTTCTTCGAGATATAGGCAGTTACGATTTTCTAAATCATCAAGAGACGAAATATGAAAGTCTTCGAGCAAAGAGTATCGACTCGCAATTTTTCTTTTTTGCAACGCTGACGATTCTAATCAGTTAATGGTAAAAAATATGTTTCCCTTGGCTAGTTGTTTTTGTTTATCAATTGATACGATAAAATTGATGACACTTAAGCAGAAGGAGAACCTCAGATCGATGGAAATGCTAATGGGCTCAATTGTATGATTTGCAAGTGAAAGGAAAGGAAATTAAATGCCAGATACATTTATTTTCTTTTCAATTTAACAGAGATATAGATTATGTGAAATGTCCACAACAGATGTATTGTGAAAAATGACATTATAAAGGAATTCAGGTTTCACACAAATATTTTTAAATAATTAATAGTGCTACTTGTTTTTTTTGTTTTGTTTTGCTAGCTATTGCTATTTTTTTTACTTACAAATTGATTGCCGATTTTTAATACAGTTAAACTATAAAGAGGAGCAACCATTTCAACAATATTTTGTATTAATTATTAATGTTTTTTTTTAAATTAAAATAATATTACTAAAAATTCAGCTTATTGAGCCTATATATTTATTGGAAAAAATTATTAAATATTATTTACATTATTAAATATTACGTTCATTATATTATATTGATAAATATAATTTAAAGTTTTTTTGTTTTGTTTTGCTAGTTATTGCTATTTTTTTTACTTACAAATTGATTGCTGATTTTTAATACAGTTAAACTATAAAGAGGAGCAACCATTTCAACAATATTTTGCACTAATTATTAATCAGTTTTTTTAATTAAAATAAAATTGCTAAAAATCTAGCTTTTTGCGCCTATATATTTATTGGAAAAAATTATTAAATATTACTTACATTATTAAATATAACGTACATTATATATATTGATAAAAATAATTTTAAGTATGTTAACTAAGTTAACTACTTTATATCGAATATGATCTATATAATCACAAAGGACTTTATAATCTTTTGAAAGTTCCGTTTCTAAAACTGTAAGAGATTTCAAAAAGGATGTAAGTCTCAAAATAAAATGCTGATGTCAAAAAATTTATATCTAAAACTTAATCTTCAAAATTCTCTCAACTTTAACTACAAAATAAGAAATATTAAATAAAATTATTTCGCATCATTAAACTCTTTTAGATTGACTCACAAAAGACAGTGATAACAAGTAAAATTAGAACGACTAAGACATGAAAGATTTTGCTATGTCCAATGCTGAATTTTTCAAAGCACTGAAGAATAATTCAGTTTAAACATTATTAATTCTTCGGGGATGAGAAACAATAGAATCTAGAATGTTCTTAATATCTGCTCCTTCGCTTAAATGATAACTCAAGAGAGAAAGAGTTTTTTATCATTTTAATTAGATGGCGTGAAAAAGTCTTTTACTTTATAATGAAGTTTCTAATTACAAAATTAATGGGTATTTATGTTGACAGCAAGAGTTTTCTATCAGGAAAAGACGTTACGTGAAATTAGTCTGTCAAAGTGTTTAATTAAAAACTCAAAAGACGAAGTAATGTATGGATAATTTCATATTTTTAAAAGAAAAACTCACGTATCTCGAAATTTTCGGTAACGGGTAAATCTTTTATTTATTGCTTGATGTGTTTTGAAATATGCATACAATCCATTTATTGGTATGAAGTGCACAAAAAAACAAGCTAATAATGTCGGAGAAACAGCGTCTTCTGTAAAAATAAAGTTAAATGTGATGTTGAAATTAAACAGAAATGATCTCATTATTACTATTAAAAATAAAAAGACAAAACCAAATTGGTAAAAAAACACTCTTAAAAGGAAAAGATGCAGTTCTAAATAGCTATATCAATACTTGATAGGCCTATATCAAAATTAACAATCCAAAGTATAAATGCTATAAATAATAAAAGTTAGTATTTTCATAGCTTATAATGATGTTTTTTTAAGAATGTTTAAAGATAATAATTTTTTAGATAATTTTTTTCTGTTCTTTTTATGTGCACTTAAAGAAAAAATTAATTGTGGTTTTAAAGCTTTAAAAAAAGGGTTTTCAAAATTATAGAGTTTAGCGAAAAAAATTCTACGTGATATATCAGCGACTATATTAAACAGTAGCTTTAAGTAAAATTAGCAAACACATGAAGTTACTTACAAAACGCATTTTTCCATGTTCTGTTTAAAGACTTAGCAGAACTGACCATACTCTATAACTGATCATAATCAAAATTTTGCCATGGTTTATATTTATTGCTGCTTGTCATTTTATCAATTATTTTATCATGCTCACAAAACCAAACTAAGGTCTCAAAGCCTGGTATACAGCATTTTGAATTACAGTTATACTTTTAAAGTAAAAAAAAAGAGGATGTTTGAAACTTGAACAAGGGATTTTTTGAAATGAATGTAGTTCTAAATACAAATGGAGACTTTAAAGCGTTAAAAATATAATAACTTTTGTCGGTATATCATAAATTCGTTTTCGAAAATTATTCATATCACTGTAGCATTTAGTTTTAAAACCTTTTTTTAAAATAATTACACAATTTATAGCACCACGTTCTGAACAGTTCATAAATTAAACATACTAGTTCACTTTCACCATTTAAAACAATCTGAATATTTTATTTATTTCATTTACACAAAACCCAAACATTCCAGATCAAATCTTTTAAAAACATTTGACAAATTCATGCCTAACTCAATGCATACGATAATTCATGCGTTCTCAAATTCTTTATTTATTGATATGCTTAATTATTTATTCCCTAGTAACTTTCACAAAGTGAAGCAGTGTGCGAAAATACTTCCCTTTGCACATAAGTAACCATGTTTCCAAATGAAAACATGCTAACTAAACGGCGGAAACATCCTATTCCCGAATTTCCGAGCTCTTTGTTTAATTTCCAGACAAGTTGCACTTCCAGGTTTCTCTACTTTTATTCCTTATATCCACCCCCCCCAATGGGGGTGGAATAGTTTCCCCTTGAATGTGAGAGAGGGTAAAGCTTCCGATCTTCCTTGTCTAGGTCTATTAGTTCTGGCAGGACGCGAAAAGGAAATCAAATAGATGTGAAGAGAGAGTATCTCACATGGTTTGATGTCCAGCTCCTCTGCTGCTATTTCCTTTAGTTTCTTATCAACTCCATGAGTGATGTAATGTATTTTCCTCTGCATTTACGTCTCATGATTGAAGGAATTAAAGCACGAAAATAAATGCAGTTTTGGACAAAGTTCTGTTAAATATAGAATGATTAACATTATGGAAGTGTATGGGAATGGTAAGATATGATATCGTCAGTTATCGTAATGATGAATTAAATTTTAATTCTTAGGAGGGTTTCAATGTCTTCTGGTCCTATTTTGATTTTTCTTAGAAGCTGAAGAGGATAGGCTTAAAAGGACACTTTTTTTTAAATTCCTAATTGGTAAGGTGTTACCAGCTAATGTGCTGCGAAACAACCCAATCTTAAAAAATTATTAATTTATTAAATTATTAATTTATTAATCTTATTAAATTATTTATGAAGGTGAAGCAGAATTTGCGATTAAAAGTTTCACCCATGATACAGCGTCCTCTTAAGGCTCTACAGTTTCGAGACGAATTGATGCTGCTAACATGCACACTGGACAGTATTAGATGTCTCTTTACTTTGACCACACGATACCCATTAATTTGAAGCTGGGTAGGATTCCAGTCACCATCGGGGTTAGATGGCATCCTAGTCAGCAATAACAGCACTGAGAAAAAAAGTGTGGTCAAAATTTTCAGAATATGGCGAAATTTACAGTGTTTCTGGCTCTATAGAACCATCTCTCTAGAAAATCAAAAAGTTTGGTAATTTTCACCGTAGCACTTTGGTAATAATTTTGGTACAATAGACAATAAAATATTGTTTTATAACACGTGATATAAGACCATCTGGCATGAACATAAAAAGTTCGGTAATTTTTACCGAAGCGCTTTGGTAATAATTTTGGCACAGTTGACAGTAAAATATAGTTTTATAATGCGTGATAAAATTTAGTGAAAGTGGTAAAATTTTGTAATTTTATCATGATACCTTAGAGCATGGCATAAAAATCATTTATTTGGTTTTACTTGCTTTTCAGTTTTGTATTAATTACTATGAGAGCGGTTATAAAAACTATAATTTTAAAAACCTGAATTTTCAGTAAATCGTTACCATATGAACGGAAAAATTATAAAATTAATAGTTTAAATACTGTATATTTTTGTTCTTTTAACAAGAATTATGCTCTTTTTTTAACCACAAATGTTATTATCATACAATACGGCAATTTTATTAAAATGTTTTTCCCCGTGAGCTCAGAGCTTAAACCACTCAAGGCGTCGTGGTTCTTCTGGGAGTTTGATTAAGTAAAATTATTTTGACAAAATTTTTTTTTTTAACCTTTAATCATTTAAAAATTTCTTACACCTTAATTTTCCATTTAAATTAGTTTCAAATACAAGAAAAACTGCCAGCTAGTTTCAAATAGCTGGAAAATATTATCATTGTGATTAAAGAAAAAAAAATGCTTAAAATAAATGGGAGTTATAAAAAAACGAATGAGTTTGCGAAAAAGAGTTAAAATTCTTTTAAGTTCCTAGAATATGTATTTACCTTTAAAAAAATACAGCGATAAGAAAACAAATAGCCAGAAGAAAAATAATCGGGAAATAAGAAAAAACGTTTTCTGTACATTAATGAATTAAAATGCACAATAAACAATCTTTTAATCTAAAGTAAGCATTTTATTTGCATAAAGAACTTTTTTTAAAAATACTTAACTGACAAACAAGGTAGAATTTCGTTAAAATATTTACTAAAAAGAGAAGGGTTAAGAATAATTGATTTTCCTGCATGTAGATGACAAGTACAACCACCTAAATTAATTCACCTGGGTTAAGATTAGAAAGTTTTTTTTAACGTCTTAAGTTTACCGTTAATAAATTTTTAATGAGCACAAGAATGAATGCAAATTAAAGCTTTAAGAAAACAGATTAAAACAGCGTGTATATTCACTAAAAATGATAACAAATAATTCAGATAAAATGTACTATTCATTAAAAAAGTTATATCTAACAAGTTTTTTTTAACATTCCCATTATACTTTTTGTTGAATAAATTTGAATGACGTGTTTGAAAATGTAAATGGCAGAAAATACTTTAACTAAAAATACTTTTTACGAGAATCTATACTGCACTTGTAAAATATATGCTGATCAAACTTTATTTTAAAAATACACATTTACTTACAAAAAATAAATATACAAAACGAACATACTTTCAAACATCTGTTATAACAAGAAATCGAAAGCATCATTGTTTACAAGATTATATAGAACTTGCAAATATTAAGGTACTTTAATGTAAAGGTTTAGTTGAACTTAGTTAAATGTTTTGTTATTACTTTATTAAAGAACCTACAGTAGTCTTAGAATTTAAAGAATGGTAGTATTTTATGAAGTAGATTTATAATAGGGTTTTAGCCATGACCATGGTTGTGTTCCTATATTGCAGAATTGGTTCAGAGTAGAATGGCGTACTGAATAAAAAGGCCATATCTAAAAATATGACGGTGAGATATTGTTAGGCTTCCCAAAAAAACCTTCCATAATATTCCGTTGCCTGCCACACAAGTAATACATAATCAAAATTATTGAGAATGTTTACAGCGCCCTCTGTGGATCAGGCAGAAATTCTTAACAAGCTATTGCTCTTATTATGAGTGCTAGCTAAAAAAATCCACTAAATAGTCATTCTACGGGTCTTCTCGGTGGCCTATTTAAATTTAATCTTTAGCTATTTAAACCATGGTTGATTTAATCTGGATCAATATCAAGCGGAAAAAGGTTAGAGCTGGTTAAACAATTAATGAAATCAAATGGAGACCTCTAACTATAAACATAAAAAAATCTCTTCTATACTACATATTTAAAAATATAACAAACTTATGAACTTTAATTACTTAAAAATACACAAATACGAAATTTATCTATTAACTTTCAATGCTTTTATTTTATTTTCCTATTTCCTTTCTTAGAAGAAGAGATAAATACTTAATGTAGAGCCGATATTGAATTCTCATAGAATATTCTGAAAATGTCACAGAAGCATAATAATGTATACGCTTTCGAATGTATAAATCAAAAGTATTTTGTGTCACAACCGTCGAAATAAAATATTCATTTTTCAATATGCTTTAATGTCTTCTACATTCCCGAAAGTGGACACAACTTTTCCAGAACATGCAGTAGAAATAAAACCTTTCTTTTGCTTTTTTAGATTTATACGTTTTATAAAATTCGAAAAAGCAGGGATAAAATGATATTTTTTAATAAATTAGAGAGTTCACTGATACGAAGCAATAAAATAAAATAAAAAATAGGATTTTGTAAAATAAACTTCCTCATTTTTTATTACTTAATTTTATTACTTATTTTTTATTAATTTTTATTACTTAAAAAAGAAGGAAAAAAAATCAGTACAGTCTCAGAAAAATCGGATCAACGATAAACATTAAAAATAAAGTGAGCCATGTTTGCGTTATATTTGATCCATAATATTGTTTAATAAAGTTTAAGAAGTACAATAACATAGTTGAACTTAGGTCATATTAAGGCTGCAGCAAATACCAGTAAGGCCATGATTATGACAATGAAAATGAAAAGAAATGTTTACCTAATACTGTTTTTTCCAAAATTTACCGCAATTCAAAACAAATTATTGCATAATTTAGTTAGACTCAAAAGCCTATTTGTTATAAAAACCTTTAATAGTTTGTGATATGGTCAACTAACAAAACGGCTTAGATTAGCTTTTAATATTGTTTCACTAATTCAGCGACATTTAAATGATTAACATGAAATTATAAAAAAAATTTCCGGTCAACTTATGCAGGGTTTTTAGAATTGAAAAACTTGGCTGATTTTAATGATCAACGTGCAATATAGACAAGAGGTAAGATTACACAGATTTTGGTTCGTTTCATATTGTAAGGTAATTTTGGTTTCGGATAATAAAGATCAACCAAGGCTAGTGGTTAACTTACAAGGATGGTCAACGTAACAGGTTTCACAATGTTGCTATCTTTTTCATTTTGTTTAACTATATACATTTTCATAATTTAAAATGTTTTATGCAACTATGCCACTTAATGTTCATAAAAGAAAACTTATTGAACTTACATAGTTATGATTTTTTTTAAATCTCGAAAAAGAATTATAGATTCATTTTTTAAATATTAACAGAAAGTTTTAAATTTCCACAGAAATACATTAAAACACTATCCTCATAACTGTTCTCTAGTTATCTAATTAAATGTCTTACCACGTACAGAAACACATACTTATCTTAAAGATCGTCTAAATTGCTAAACATTAATTTGAAGGATTCATTTAAGCAACAAGTGAAAGTGTGTAATGATAATTTTTTTCTAGCGTAAAAGAAATAAAACATTCTCTTTAGTAAGACTAATTAGCAGACTTTGAAGTGCTGTATTTTTGCTCTCTTGTAAAGTTAAATTCATTTTTAATTATTCTCAGCATAGTGATTAATGTGGTAACATCATAAAGCATAGTTGATCTAGTTTGTACACTATCGTAAAGAGGGTCAAGGTAGACATATTTTTAAAGTTTAAGGATTTGTTTTGTTATTTAAAAATATTGTTATTAGATTTCTTTAAATGGAGAAAACAAATTGTTGGGGTTTGAATTAAAACCTTTAAATGACGTTACAGGTTTGAATGCTATGTTCTCCATGACTAATTTTCTCGTAGTTTTTCAGGATTAAACAATATGTATTAATTGATAAAGATAACGAAATGAAATTTGGTTCATTTCATATGTAATAAACCAAAAATAAAAAATTTCGTTGCCGTCAAGTCACAGATTTTTTGTAGAAAGTTTCTGATAAAAAACTATTTTTAGAATTTTTGGACCAAAATTACGTTTAGCGGGCCATTTTGAAATTTGATTCGATTTAAGGAAATGGCTTAAAAGTGAAATGGAAACAATAGATGGTGGCTCATATGTTAAAAATGTCTAATTTTTTTTATTTATGAATTAATTTTCTTAATTTTCGTGTCATTAGAAAGAAAAAAGTTATCACTGTGTAACTAACCGATTAAATTGCTGAAAATATTCATATAAATTTTGAAAAAAGTTTTATGGAATTTTTTTTAATTCTTCCGGAAACTTTTTTTGGGCGAATTTCAAGTATTCTTTACTGGTAAGTAACAACTTTCATAACCTCAATTTTTTCTCAAAATGCTCAATATTGAAACAAAACAACATCAAAAATTCAAGAAAGTTTTTTTTAGCTTTCTGTCTTTAAAATTAAAAAGTGGTTTTTAGCCAAAATAATTCAAGATTTTTTACAGCACAGATTTCAATTTTTTTCGCACTTTATTTTTCAATATAAAAAAAATCAAGAGAATGTTTTTCGCTTTTGGTAAGTAAACAATAGGGTGTTTTTAGTGAAAATAATTCAACAATTTTTTACAGCTCAAAAATAAAGTTTTTTGATCTAATTTTTTTCTTACAATGCTTAAATGATAAATTTCTATAACAAAAAAATCAAAAATAGTTTTTTGTTTTAGATCTTTTAAAAAAATAAAAGTGATGTTTAACTAAAATTTAAAACAGTTTCTTAACCTCAATTTGTTTAGAATAATTTTAAATACAATATTTTTTAATGTAAAAAAATTAAGAGGGTATATTTTTCATATAATAGAAATAAAAAGCGTTCTTTAGTCAAAATAATTTACATTTGAATATTTTATGGCCAAAAAAAGTTTCTTGACCACATTTTTTTCTCTGAATTTAATTATAGTATCGCACTTTCTGTATTCAAATATTTAGTTTTTTTTCAAGTACAATCGACTGTTTTCAAATCCAAGTATTTTTTTCATATCGCCATGATTAACATATTAACAAAATGTGCTTACATCGAATTATAATAAATATATATTTTATATACAAAAAAATCCGAGTATCATAAAAAACCACTAAACCACTTTTTATATTTTTACTGTCCAAAATAACAAATATAAATAAATTAAAAAGATCAAAAATAAATCAAATGTAAAAGTAAAATATTTTCGGTTATATTAAAAATTAAAAACATCCCACTATTAAATCTATTTAAAAAAACGTGTCACAGAAAAATTGAGAAAGTTTTTACGCTTATAAAATAGCACATAATTTAAAAGTATATATGTATTTAAAAAAATCAATAGAGTGTTCCAGACGCTTTTAATTAATCATTATTAAATACGATAATACAGTATGCAAATACGTATATATTGCGTGAAAAACTGTACTAGAAGAACATTAATAAAACAAACCGTAGTTTACAAGAAATGCAAGCCGCGGTATTGTTACGAAAACAAATTGATAATACATATTCAACCTTTTGTTTTCTAATAAGTTCAAGACCGGTTGCAAAACAAACTTGTTAAAAAACAACATTAAGTGTCTTAAATCAGAAAAAGCAGACATTTATTCCCATTTGAGTAATAATAGCTACCCCATAATAGCATCATTGCCATAATAATAATATAAACATCGACTTTTTTATGCAAATAAAACTGTGATACATAACACATATACATTTCTTTTGTTGGGATTTAATTGCGTGGAAAATTTTAAAGATAACCTTACTTCTCGGGGAACTTATTTTCAATTTTAAAAGTACATTTTTGCTTCTTATTTTGCTAGAAGCCATAAAAACTTTTATGAGTCCACGCGTCTCAGGCTATAAAGACTGATCTTTTGAAAAACCTTCGCTGTATTTTTTTACTCGGTTTATGAACTGTAGTTTTTCGTTATATCGTGGAGAAGTACCTAATTATGGGGGTCTTCTGAAGTTATGGCGTAATTTCGATAGGAATTGTTTGTATATTGCGTCTTTTTATACTACCGGATGATTTGGTAATATATTTTTTACCAACTATTTTCATATGTAGAAGAAAATAGCAATGTTGATTAATATTTTGTATGCTTTACTCAAAAGTACTACTGTCTCTATAATACATGTCATTTACTTACTTTTAATTGAATAGTTTTCAAATTAGTTTATTTATTAATTTAGTATATACAGTGCAATTCAGCACTGAGGTTACAAACGAGGTACATCATGAGGATTGAGAATTGCATAGCTAACTATGGTCAGAAATATCCTCCGTTATTGACGCTTCCCTATTACATTAGGAAAAATATCATGATCAAAACTGTCAGAATATAGTAAAATTTACCATGTTTATGGCTCTATGGCAGTGTTTCCCAAACTTATGACTCTTGTGTATCCTTTCTAAATTTTTCGTAACGCTGTGTACCACTAACAAAAAAATGTATGCATTTTTTATTATAAAAAAATTGCACAAAAGTTAAAAATCGCAACTGTTGGCACCACTAATTATTAACTGTTAACTCTGAAAAATATAGCCAGTAGAAAAATACGTAATCGTAAATTTCCATGGCTAACTTTGTTTTTAAATAAAATTTTTTGAAATTTTCGTTTGCTGCAAGATATTCGCATAATAACGCGTACCCCCGCTAAACTGCTTCCGTACCCCTGGGGGTACGCGTACCAGACTTTGGGAAACACTGCTCCATGGGAACACCAAAAAACTCGGTAATTTTTACAGAAGTGGTTTGGTTATGATTTTGGTAAAATGAACAGTAAAATATTGGTTTATAATTTGTGATAAAATTTGGTAATTTTACCATGATACCTTTGGGCATGGCATATAAACCATTTATTCGGATAAATTTACTTTTTAGTTTTGTATCTATTACTAAATGCATGGTAATAAGAACCGTAGCTTTGAAAATTTCTGGCGAACCGTTATCATATAAATGGGAAAATTAACAATCGAGTGGTTTAAAGACCGTATATTTTAGTTTTTATGAACCAGAATTATGCTTTTTTTTACTAGAAATGTTATTACCACAGAGTACGGTAATTTTACCAAAGATTTTATATTCGTGTTTGAACTGGCTGTGTTTGTGCAACTTGAAACGGTACTTTTCATTGTCTAAATTACTTCTACTTTCAATTTAATTAATCTTACATTTTCTTCTGTAATTATTTTCAAGAATTGCAACTGTAATTTAATGATTGGGTGACCAATTTTGGTTAACAACAGTTTTTGTAAAACAATAATTTCTTGTGCCCATTTGAATGCTAGTTCAAATAATCATAGAAATCATTAGAAAAATAAAAATAATCATTAATCATAATCATTAGAAAAATTAAAATAAAGCTAATTTAGCTGTAGTAAAGCTCAAAGGTGCACGAGCTGCTAATATCGAAGGAAAGTTCTCCTAGAGGCATACGAAAATATTTTTTGTCACTATTTGCTGTGTAATTCTCAATTATAATAATGTGTCTTATCTTCTCGAAGTTTGTAATGACTAAACTGAATCACTCTGTATGTATTCAACACAACATTACACTTTAAAAAACACAGTAACAGTACTTTGTTTTAAATATTTTGGTAGCGAAGTGGTGTTATTTAATGTTTTATCTGTTAAGAAACCAAATTGCAGTAGAACATATAACATACTGCCAAGAATATTTAGGAGTACATTATTAGAAACGATTCAATTAGCACTAAATACTGAAATAGTGAAGCACTGCTCTTCATTAAAATAATATTTACAAATAGTTTTGTAGTTAAATGAAAAATGTGTATAGCCGTCTAGCGAGTATAATATGTTTAAATAAATGCTTTAAATATGCCATAGTATGAAAATATTTAACTATCTTTTTTGTCGGGTTATTTTGAGAAACAACTTAAAACAACACTTAATTAAGGTGAGGATTTCACGCCGTCTAGACAAAATGCTACGATGCACAAATTATTAACAGACAAAATGCTACGATGCACAAATTATTAACCTTATTCTTTTAACAATCTCGAATTTAAACTTTTAATTTTGAAGTAAAGTAGCTTATCTTTGCAATGAAATATTTCATTGCAAAGATTTTTAGAAAGATTTTAAATGTTTGAAGAAGCATTAAATCTTTCACCAAACTATAATATAGTTAAAAAAAGTTCATGTTTGCAAGTAACGAGTCTAAATTTTAAAGAATTAAATATGAAGATGAGACTTAAATTCAATTTGTAAATATTCGTCACAACTATTTTAAAATTATGTTTATTTATCATCTTTTCTAAATACGTAGTATAAGTTCAAAAAAGAATGAAAATATTTATTCTATTGAACATCAACGTTCAAAGTTTAGAAAATGTTTTTTATTGTTTTGAAAGATGTTTATTACATTTATTAAAGCAATCTTTAGCTCAATATGCTACTTTGCCTAATATGAGGTTATTTTTTTAAAACTAATTTTACAGGGTGCGTAGCCAAATTATTCAACAAAAAATAAGCACCTTTTACTCACTTCTCAAGCACTCAAAAAATATTTTTAAGCTCTTTAAATAGCATAATTAAGTAGGGTTGGAAAGTTTTCGACAATTGACGGTTTTATCTTGTTTTAACCATCATGTCAAAAAAAAAAAAACTAATTNGAAAATGTTTTTTATTGTTTTGAAAGATGTTTATTACATTTATTAAAGCAATCTTTAGCTCAATATGGTACTTTGCCTAATATGAGGTTATTTTTTAAAACTAATTTTACAGGATGCGTAGTCAAATTATTAAAAAAAAAAATAAGCACCTTTTAAGCACTTTTCAAGCACTCAAAAAATATTTTTAAGCACTTTAAATAGCATAATTAGGTATTGTTGGAAAGTTTTCGACAATTGACGGTTTTATCTTGTTTTAACCATCATGTTAAAAAAAAAGCCTTTAGGCATTGTTTTTGAAAATTGTCAGAAATCATGAAATTTTGAATCGTGTAAAACAAATGGCGTTTTCAGACGCTACGGACTGACAATACGCCGAAATAGACCGGGGTTGAATTAGTTGTGAAAACGTTGAATAGAACAATGTGAATTGCGTCTTTTTGCATAATTCGAAGTGAAAATCAACATAGTAAAGGAAAAAATCTCATTTTGAAAAAGAGAAAATTAAGCACTTTTTAAAAACACCCAATGAAAAAAGCACCTTTAAGGGTTTTTAAAAAACGAAAATAAGCACCTTTAAGCACTTTTTAAAAACGCTACACACCCTGTTTTACCAACGTTTATTGATTTGCTTTTATTATCATATATCGGCTAATACCTGCTCATATATCGGCTTATTAATTTTCTCATAAAATCACATACGAATTTTAAAAGAGCGATTTATAGAAATATTTTTTTAAAAAATCCATGATACTTTCTAATGCAATAAAAATATCTTTGGCGGCTTATCGTAGGCTTTGAATAAAATAGTAGATTTTAATATAAGGGTTGCTCAAATGAAAAGTGGACTTTGTGATAGCTTAAAAACAGGGACTAATATAAGGGATATCTATGCTTAATATCCATGCTTAAACAAATGAACAGTTCTTCAAATATTTCAAGGAATTCGCATTTCTAAACATAAATTAATGGTTAAAGAAAAAATGATAAAAAAACAATATGGAAATTCAAAACTTAAACAGTATCTAAAATTTGCTTAATTGTTGATACAAGTGAATGAAAAGTTGAACTTAAACTTAAAAACTGATCGTTAAAAACATATTAGTAAAATGCAATAAAAATATCTAAGTTCTCCTTTTAATTTTTTTCATCTGTCTCTTTTTTTTAGTCTAACAAACTATGCTTACATTTTAACTACATTAATAATATATCATTAAAGCAGTTTTTTTTATATAAAAATGTGAAAAAGAAATAAAAATCCAGAAAATGTAAAGCTAGCTTGTCATATATCAACTTGTTGGAAGATCATAAAAGAGAAACGATGAAATTCATCGACTATTTTGGCTAGGAGAGTATTTTAATCGATATTTACGCTTCAGTAGTTGCAATTCCCGAGTATCCATAAGCGAACAGTTTTTAGTTTTGAAAAATTCGTACTTGATGGCTAACGTCGAAAGTAAACACTACTTTCTACAATAAAATAAAATATAAAAAAATATCACTCGTAAACGCAGGTGGCAAGGCAACTTTACCCCATAAAAGCGAGCGGGTATGAGCTATTTAGGAAAACAAATATTCTAGGGGAATATCATGGTGTCTAGAGTCGAAATGTTGAGTTTATGGAATAGATTTCTGGTTTTAATGGTCCTTTCCAGCAAAGGAAAGCGCGATTCCAGTAAACAAGGGAAATGGACTAATGTCTTTTACATCAAAAATAAGTCGTTTATTTTTACATAAAATTTACGAAATATCTTTCGCATTGCCCGAAAATTTTAGAGCTAATAAAATTAAATACCACAAAATTTATATCAAATACTCAATAAACCTTTTTTTTTTTACTCACAGATTTAAATTCTTTTCTACAAGAACTATTATAAATAATATTATTTACATTTAATATGCTTTTCCCCACTGCGGGAGGCACGAATTCTGCTTCTCCACCAAGTTTACACATGAAGTTTAAAAATATACTGTACATATTTGCATCTGAAGAAATACAAATGATCCAAATAATGGCTGTACAGCTTTCAGAGATTCAATTTTACTTTGCACCCTATTCAGACGAAAATTTAACCCCTATATTATAAGAAACATGATATTGGTGTATTTTGTGTAAAATTATTCCACAATAGCGTAATATAAGATTGAAATACTGAGAATTTCACTGCGTTAGTTTGTCAATGTTAGCGTCACAGTGTAATTTTCGTTGCTGACAACCAAGTTAAATCAGGGAAACTAAAAATTTTGCAAGATCTGGAATTTAAAATAGACGAAGTCCAATGAATGACCAAATTAACAAAATAAATTCCATACCCAAATGGACAAAATAAAAAATGTACTATTTTCAACAAAATTTTTTCTTCCAGTTAACTGTATAAAAAATAAATACACAAATTTGACTCGAAGAAAATAGACTTGAAAGAAAAGATATGGTAAAAAATCCAGTCAGCGAACAGATTTTTTTTATCTTATTCGCTCTCGCAGAGAACACAACGCAATAAAACGTACAAATACTTTACGAAAAACAACTTTCAAAATGGGTTAGGTGCTGAAGTCCAAACTGGAATCTGCTTTCAATAAAAAAACGGACAACGATAAAGAAACCAAAAGGAAGAAGACTCGAAGCATTATGCTACGAAAAAGCCCACAAAGGAGACAGCTAAAATAGCATCTTTGCTGAAAAAGTTGTTTCAAGAAAAAACTACTGAAGTTTCCTTTATTTTATTTTTACAAATTTAGGGGCACAGGTCGAAGAGCACAGATTGTTATAACACAACATCGGAAATTCCTTTTTCCAATTCTTTCTAGGTATTTTCTTCTAGAATAACGAATTGCATCAAAGCTTAATCCAGGATATAGCCCTGCGAGTAAAGGATTTCTCTTCTTTAACTTCCAGAAAGATCAAGGTGGCAGGATTCAGACTGGATCAATCCTTTTTTCTAATTTAATTTTTTTATGTTATTTACGTTCTCAGTAAATATCACATGGAGCTCATGGGAGCTTCTAAAAGAAATCTTACTTCCACTTATTTCTGTGAATCTTAAAGAAATAAATCAAATTTGTTACTTAAAACTCCATTCTAAATAATCATGTTACGAAGATTAAATGTTATTGTTTAAAATCATTATAATTACGTAATTTTGAGAGTAGCTTAAATCTCATTTCTACTTATTTCAGTCAATTTTAAAGTAACAAAAATGAAAACAGTTTGTTACTTAAAAGTCTATTCTAAATAATAACGTTGCTAAGATTAAACGTTACTGATTAAAATCATTATAATTAAATAATTTTATGACTGGCTTAAATATTCGAGTTACTCATTGATTCGTTGTACTTTATAATCATATTTGCTATCCTTTCCCACATTTCGCCGGAAATTGTTCTCAAATTGTAATTAAATATTTATTTTTTGGTTTCAAAATTTTGAGTTTGAATTATTTTTACCACCAAAGTATTTACATAATTCAAACATGCGTACGAATGACTTGATAATCATGCTGTTAAAATAAAATTAAAAATAAATTGCAATCAAAATTTTTTTTCGCTCACTACTTTACTCGCATTTCCACTTTAAATACTGTGTATAGCAGTAACTTCTAGTTTTGATATATATATATATATATATATATATATATAGAGATATATATATATATATATATATATATATATATATATATATATATATATATATATATATATATATATATATATANTCCCCGCTGTAATATATGCACGTTCAGATTAAATATTTACTGAAACTTTCAAAAGTAGAGAATTTACTTTAACTATTTATAACTTTAATTTTAAAGGATGAATTTACTATATTTTGAATTAAACATTGCAGGAAATTCAATATGATTTCTCGTTTTTCTCAACATATAGAAGACCGTTAAAACTTTCTCCATGTTTCTAATATTCAGAAGTATTATAGGCACATTAATACCTAAAAACTTTATCAATAATTTAACAGATATTTAGAACAAAATTTAGAATAAAAATGTTCTATTATGTACTAATAATTTACTTTTTGATGTATGTGATGCTCCAATATTTGAAGTTTTTAAATGTTGCGTATAATTTAATTTTTATTTAACTTTGCTTCTATTTTTTTAAAAGTAAGCATAAAACAAAATTCTAGATCATTCATATTTTCAATTTCATTTCAATGAAATATCTGTAATATTCCTGTTTTCAATTCCTGTTTAAAGTATTGCCAAATCCAGCATAGTTTTCCAAAGTTATATTAATTCAATTTTATCGATTTGAAATTCTGAATGATTTCATGCTCAAAGCTTAGATAAACAGGAACGCCTGATTTACCAAAGATTTGAATCTAAATCCAGAGTCGATGTATTCAGGAAAGTTAACGAACAGATGAACTTTCAAATTTGCCTTAAACAATTTACAGTTTTACACTCTTCCTATGACAGGCATGATGGAACGCTGTAGAATTACCATTTAGGAGTTAAGTCTTCTAGTGATTTAAATTCCACACATTTCCACATTGTGTTCTATTGTTTAAGTAACAATGAATACAGCACTGTTTTACCGTAAATGTTATATTGTTTTAAACATTTGTTTCAAAATGTTTTAAGAGTCGAATTAATATTTGATTTAATTGGGAAAGGCTTCTTTTTTCTATGCATTTAAAACCAAAATAATTAAAAATAACATTGAAACCAAATACGAACTCTTAATTTGTGTAAGTTTTTAATTCGTGTAACCAGTTGGTTTAAACGAGTACCCTGTAATAAACTTTCTTCATTTTTGACGAAACTATTTCCTTGTATATGCTACGAGAAAATGTTTTGTCAAAGTGACGAAATAACTACAGTAATTTCTTCGAATTTCGTCAAAATTAAAGGAGTATTTCGTCATTCTATTTTTTTCCAACAAAAAAAAAATTAAACAAAAACTTAGAGCACTTTGTGTATCTTACTTTTTCAAATAATCACTTTTTCGTGGGCACTATATAGGTGGGTTAATGTCGCCCAAACAAAACAAGAACAGAAAGACCAAAGAGATTAAATATACACTTGCCGGAGCTGGATTCATACCCGGGATCTTGTTGGGAACTCCTTGACCACCATACAAGCCCGTCGGCTTGTTTTACCACTCTATTTTCTATTGTCTAGTTTTCGTTCTAGTTTGGTCACTTTAGTTTATATTTTCCTACGATGCACTGCAATGAAGTTCCGAGATAAGGAAGCATTTTCGTCATATATTTGAGGTTTGCGTTTTGTCACAAATAACGTGAATTCGTGACGAAATGATTCTCAAAATACAGCTCAAGGAGTGCAGAATTGTCAAAAGTGAGAGCTTAATTTCTAAGAGAATATGTTTACGAGTAGGTCTTAAACACGCATAAATTTATTTCGATTTTTAAAGGTTACGGTGAATGAAGGATCTTTCTTTATACATTGCAAAAACTGTGGTGTAATATTTCGCAGAGGTTGGTGTTTAACAACCCAAAAAAAATGTGTAAAGGAGCGATTTATTTGAAATTAACACTAAATCGAACTTTCATATGCACATAAAAGGGTGTAGTTAAATCTAAACACCTATAATGGAAAATGCTTACATAAGCTCGCGCGCATTCATACAATTCATGTATTATTTTGACACCACAGATTATTTACAATCAAGGGCGAGACGGCGTAAGTCCGTTGTTGTCTTCCACGCTGTAATATATCTACAGAAGCAAAAGTTCGCTTTTCCAAAATGTATGTATGTTTAAATAAACTTCTTTACTTCCTCAGTTATATGACTTATCATAAATTATAATTTCAAAGCAATGACTTTTGAGATCCTGGAGTATAATAGGACAAAACCCTTGGTTAAGTTTGCTTTATTTGAATAGGTTTATGTTTGGTTTCACGCTTTTATGATCCTGATTTTAAAAACAGGTTTTTGTTTCAAAATTATAAAGTTAAATTTTTATACCTTTCGTAGCGGGAGAGTATGTTTTGTTTTTAAAAACAACAATAACTAAATTGTTTCAATAGTGCATGGGTAAAGGAAAAAAAAATACAAGAATATTTTGACTAAAAAGAGAAGATTTAAATTTTAATTTGAGAATCTCTAAGACGACCCCTGAACTTCTCACCTACGAACATTTGTATTTGGGTATCAAATGAAGCAGAAAAAAATGTCAAAAGAAAAATTCTTTTGATGATTCAGTAAAAAAAAGAAAAAAAAAAGAAGTCGAAGAAGCTGACAAACTTAGTAATGAAGAAAGGATCCCTAAGGCTGAATAAGACGAGAAATAAACTTTATTTAAAAAAGAGCTTACAAAAAGAAGAAAAAAAATATACTGGATATTATCAAGTACGTGTAAGTTCATTTTTGTTCTTGCAAATGAATTTAAATAAAAAAGTAAAGCAAATTCAGCTAAGCGCATATTTTAGGTAAAAGAAAGTTACATTTTAAATAATAAATTATTTCATTTGAGAATAAATTATTTCGATATTTTCATTTCACTAAATTTTACAAATAAAAAAAAAATAAAACGATGGTAAAAATAAACGAAACGATAAAACGAAAAATAAACGTTTATTAATTATGTTCTATAATCAGATTCCTTCAAAGTTTCTAAAATGAAGTTGGTAGTAATCGAATATTCGTTATTGATCTTTACTTCAATTTTCAAAATAGAGCAGGCAAAATTTCCGTAATTTGTTGTTGTGTTGTTGTTGTTTCTAATGCCACTTGCCACACGGGCAAGCCTGCTTGGTGAAACCGAGCAAATTTAAGGCAGAGTGTGCGTTTCTTGTTTTTTTGCAGTGGTGCCATCTATATCCAAGAGTTTGACTTCTGTTACACCATACGCCGCACCCGTTTATTGGGCGAACCCAGTCATACATCCATTCATTCCTCCACAGATCTTAATTTTGACCTGAATCAGAGAACGATCGATCTCCAATCCAGTACCCCCAGAATTAGAAATCAATAGAATTTAGAAATTAATAATAGTCAAGAGTCGAAAAGTTGTCTAAGTTATGTTTGGGGTTGCTCGATTTGTTTGTTATCACCATCATAGAGCTACAGGGATTCATCATAGAGCCTAGAGGGCTGATGGCGATCGTTCGGGATTCATCCTTAATTATTGACAATACAAGGACATACGCAAACTGCACTACAACAGTTTAAATTGGAAGGTGGCAGTAATAATCACCCGGTCTCTGCACCACGCTCTCAAACCGCCCAACAACGTTCGAATTTCTCGTTTATGGTAACCCATGCGAAGGCAGTGTGAGGTGTTGAGCAGCAGCTGCTTAGTTAATTTATGCCTACCGCAGCGGTAGGCAATAACTAAGTTCACCGCACCACTCTGATTGTCCAGAGATTTACCGTGGCGACAATTTTGATTAGTGTTGGCGATACACTCAGGAACAATCGCCAAGTAGCAGTTGTCTTTGTTTTGTTTCACCAATCCATCTTTCAAGAAGTTCAAAATGCATCTCTCTGCTCCTCTTGCTCATTTGTTAAAAGGAAAATGACTTACAAGATAATTATAACGGTATACAAAGATATCTTTTGGAAAACCCTAATGATATTCATTATCTATTTTAACACAGTGAACTGTAGGATTTTAATAAATATTCTAGAATCAAATAGAGCAAGGAAAACTTAAAAAATAAATCATAAAAAACAACAAACTCATATACGCTTTTTTTAACGCCTACTAAAATTATGATTAAGGAAGACCTAATGACCAATATTGAATAGCTATACACATCCAATTTCAATAAAAAAGTAACTGGTTTAAAAAAAAATGATGCAACATTTAAAAAATTCAAGTAAAAATTAAAATTATTTTGCTGTTTTTTGGAAATTCCAATCGTTATGTATATGATAAGGATTTATTGCTTAATGTTATTTAATATTACGCAAAATAGGGACGGAGTAAGGATTGTTAGTAGAAACAAAGAATAGAGGTGAAAGCGTTATGCACCTCTCATAATCTAATGAGACAACATTGTCATTTTCCTAACGTGACAAAAATTACATTTACATAAATCTAATAATGATTTATAAGTAGGTACTTATGAATATAACCTGTTGAATTAAATTATAAGTTTGAATGATTAATTGTATTCAAAGTTAGCCCAGCCCATTTATCAGCGCGATTCTCGTAGATCAAACTTGTGTATTATATCAGAGTTTAAATAATCATGATTTGTTTAAAAGGATTCAACGGTTTCGACAAGATTTAATTAAATGTAGGGATAAATTGTGATTTAAATAAGCTTTTATAAATGGAGATTAAACATATAATAATTTAGCAATTGTACGTTTAACTTAAATAGTTTCACATAATAAATGCTTGGGCATAACAGAATAACGCATTATAGTGTCGGAAAATATAGATATTTTACGATATATCCTCTTAAAATTTACATAATTTTTCGAAATTCAAAGAAAATTTATGGAAAAAACGCACGATAATATCATATTCGATAATTATCAATGCCGATTCAATCGCGACATTGCCATTGTTGATAATGATTGCAATATAATCAATGCAGAAAGCGATCGCGATAAAATTGATATCTATAATTAATGTATATTCGATACTTAATATGAGCTATATACATGATACATCATGAAAAAATAATCGTTATCGCTAAATAATTATAGCGATATAATTAATAATTATAGCGATATAATTATAAAATTATAGGGATATAATTATAAAATTATAGCGATATAATTACAAAATTATAGCGATATAATTATAAATAATTATAGCGATAAATTATCGTTATCGCTATGCTTAAAAAAACGATAGATCACCCAACTCTACACTGTTAGAATTTTCATTCTAAAATTATGGTAAAAAAACCAGTAGCATTCTGTCCATTCAATTAATCGTATAGTTTATGGTAAAGAACATCTTTTACCTTTACGGTTTTGAAACCGTTTACAACTAGTATGTTTAAAAAACCATGAATACAAAACTATACGGCTTTTTACCATTTACAAGTGTCATGGGTTAAAGTGTAAAAAACAAATTTAACTGGACATTTGAGACAGTTAAGCAATTTTATGGTGATGTCAACTATGTGTAAATGAGAGTATCGTTTTCTAATAGCTCAGCGTCACAGATTAGGGAGTGCAGGACGCTGAAAACTCTTTTCGAAGGGAATGGAAGGAAATATTGCGGCTTTAACGCTGGGATTCGAACCCCCGTTCTGTCTGTCACGAGATTAACAGATTAGCCTTCTGAGCTATAATATGTATTTATATGCCAGGAAATAAGTGGCTTCATTTGGTAGGCCTAATTGGTGTGATAAAATTCTGGTTGTTTAACCTTATTAGGTGAAAACAGTTAATAAACAGTTTTTCTCGCAGTTAACAGTTTGAATATCTTATTTATGTTTATTCGACTGTTTTGTTTGAATATGAATAAATACATGAAAACAATGAAAACAATGAATAAATAAATTGTTATTTAACTATTTTTTCCGAGAAATTTCTAACAATGTAGATATATACTCAAAAAATAAATGTTAGTAAAATTCAAGCTAAATTTACAAAAGCTTATATAATTTAACTGCATTTTTGAGGTAGTTTAAATTCCAAAAACAAAAAAAGTTCCTTATTTACATAATTAAATTACCAAAGAAAGAAAAATAAATGAATGAATTCACTGCTGAGTAAAATATAGTTAAAGTAGGTAATAAAAGGATGAATGTCTTCAGTAAAGTAGGTTCACAGTGAGCTAGCGGTTTAGTCTATGCTGTGTAAAAAAGATAAGAACAGTTCGTTAATACTTAAACAAAAGAAAGCATAGTTTTGACTCGTTAGCGGGTAAGTAAAAAGGGTGAATGCTTTAATATTGATATGTTAAAAAAATTGTCGCTGAAAAAATAATAATATAACTTTGTTTAACGGGGTTTTAAGAGAGCTCCTAAAAAATACATTAATTTTTTGAAAAAAAAATTACTCTCACATATATATAACAAAAGGAAAGGACCAAAGGAAAAAAATGAGATTTAAAATGCAAACGAAAATAATAACAGGAGAGTTAAACAATGTTAATTTTTTTAACTCGTTTTTTTTTAATTGAGTTCGTAATGTTGATGTTTTCATTTCATTTTCATAACTTCTCATTTTTACTCTCTTTCTCTTTCTCTTACAATGAAAAATAAGTAACAACAATGAGAAGAAGAAAAAAAATGATGAAAAATATATTTGTCGCAAAAGTTTTTTTGTCGAGTTTTTTTCACTGCCAGAAAAAGAAAATCCTAAGACAATGTTAAATATTTTTTCTCTTTATCTTTCGATAATTTCAATTTAGAGAGTTTAAAGAACAAACTGTTTGAAAGATTTTATGTAGTACATTTCAAAAATAACGAATCATTTGAAACATTAAAGTCCAATGTTTTTTTTACTATTTAATTAAAGAAAAACATGCAATGATCCTTAACTATTTTTTGTTCTTTAATTTCAGGAATAGAAATATGTTTTTGTCTTTGCATATAATTTTTTTTTCTTTGATTTAATAAATATCAATATAAAAAAACACTTGATAAGCTTTATACTAATCATGAAATTATGTTTTCCAATTCGGATAAAAATTTAATAAGATGAATTCTTTTAATCTTTGAAAAACTCTTATTACTCGGGTATTTAATTGAATTTCAAAATTTATCTAAGATAAATATTGAAAGTTAATTAAAAACCCAATTAATAAATTTTCCGGAAATTGCAGCCCATATTTTAATTAACCTCATGTGCGAAATAACATAAAAAACGAGAACTAAGAATATTTTAGAGGCTTGAAAATAACATTATTTAACATACTTTTATAAATAAAATCGTAAAGATATATCATAAATTATGATAAAACATACAATCCGCTTCTTGATTAGACTTAAGATAATAAAACAGGAGATTTACAATTCTTTGCATTTAAAACCACGATATTAAATCAGTTTTTCTGAATTTCAGTATGCATTAAATGCAAATATTTTTTTGATTCTTGAAAATAACATTATTTATGATAAATTTATAAATAAATAAATAAAAAGATAAAAATTATGACAAAGCTTGCAACCTCTCCCTTGATTATTTAAAATGACTTTAGAGAATAGAGCATAATCTTTAAAATTTGTTACTTTTAAAAATTCCGATAAAAAACCAGTTTTCACGAATTTTAGCTTACGCATAGAATTGTTTCGTCTCTAAAATAGTAGCCATACTTATTTTTTAATAATAATAATCATAAAAATAGTACATTATCGTAATATAAATCTTGTGTTTTGGGACGTCTTATGCAACCACAAATAGTCACAACTCTAAAAAATATTTGATGTAATAAAAAAACCTGAACTTACTAATAAATGTGAAAAACCTTTTGAAATAATTATTGAAACTTTAAAACCCATACACTCTAAAAAACTTCTGCAAAATCTGGATAGCTGTCCGCTAATTTATATGGACAACTACGTTTTTTTTGGATAAAAAAAGCTCAATACCCGTAATTGCAGCAAACTTAGTAGAGTGGACCGTTAATTTATACGGTCATCTCAATTCTTTGAATTTAGTTTTTAGAATACTATTTTCGGCAATCTGACGAAATCTTGAACCACATAATAAAGAAGGTGATTGCTTCTGGTATTTTTTAGTTCAGGAACTTGCTAAGATGACAGAAGTTCAATAAAAAAAAGAGTTGGCATAGATGCATCAATTTATGGTTATTTTACTTTTTAAATATCATCAGTGGAAACTGAATAAATTGTTAACTAACTACATTGCTCCGTTTCATTACTGGTGGATAGTTTGTAAAAGAAAAAGTACCATTCGAGGATATGTTTAAAATTTTAAAATTCAGCAAGGCAATAATGGAGTCTCATAAAAAAAGAAAGAAATACAACAATTAAACCTTTTATTGTTTTAAAAAGAGCCAATTATGTTTATCATCAGATCATGTGGGTGAAGGATTGAATTTGAAGAGAGCAGCAAAACTGTGGTTACAATTGTTTGATCTGTCAGCTATTCAGAAATAAAGACAAAAGGACCCGAGAAACACGTTATCGGTTTTTTCTTATTCCATTTTTCTAGAGCTAACAGTGTGAGGCTATCAAAATTGCAATCGGTATGATGAATTGTAATAGGTACTTTTCTTTGAAATTTTTTGGGGATTTTATCGTAAATTTGAATAATTACAGAGGTTGAATACAGAACTGAAAATAACCTTTTAAAAACAAATATTCCACCATTTTTGAATGTTTATATAAGTTGCTTTGTAAATAGTTGAATTAGTAGGTATTTGCAACTACAATAATGATACTACAGGATATGTTTAAAAATTTTAAAATTCAGTATGGCAACACTGGAGTGCCATGAAAAAAAAGAAAGTTACTTAATACAGTAATTAAACCTTTTACAACTTTATAAAGAGCGAATTATTTTTATCATCAGATCATGCGGGTGGGGGATAGAGTTTGAAGGGAGCAACAAAACTGTAGTTACAATTATTTGATATATTAGCTATTCAGAAATTGTGACAAAAGGTCTCGAGAAACATGTTGTCAGTTTTTTCTCATTCCATTTTTCTAGAGTAAATTGTGTGAGGCTATCAAAATTGCGATCGGTGGAATGAATCATAATAAATACTTTTCTCTGAAATTTTTTGTGTGATTTTATTAATTTGATTTCAAATAATTACCTCGGTTGATTTCGTAAAAAGGACTGAAAAGTACCCTTTTGAAAATAAATATTCCCCTTTATTTTAATTTTTATCTACAGTGAAAAAAATCTCTAATATCACGAAACTTTCTTCGTTTTTGATGAAACTGTCAAAATTTCGTCAAAGTGACAAGATAAATCGTTACTTCTTCAAGGAAACGAATTTCGTCAAAATTAACGAAATATTTCGTTATTCGATTTTTTCTTTAAAAAAAAAAACTGGTAGCGCCAACTGTATCTACCTTTTCTAATAAACACTTTTTCGCGGACACAACACAGATGGATCAACGTCCCCCTAAGAACATATAAAATACGGATAGAATAGAGAGATAAAATAAATCGTTACTTCTTCAAGGAAACGAATTTCGTCAAAATTAACGAAATATTTCGTCATTCTATTTTTTCTTTAAAAAGAAAAAAAAATATCTACCTTTTTCTAATAAACACTTTTTCGCGGACACAACACAGATGGATCAACGTCCCCTAAGAACATATGAAGTACGGATAGAACAGAGAGATAAAATAAATAGTTACTTCTTCAAGGAAACGAATTTCGTCAAAATTAACGAAATATTTAGTCATTTTATTTTTTCTTAAAAAAGAAAAAAAAAACTCGTAGCGCCAACTGTATCTATCTTTTCTAATAAACACTTTTTCACGGACACAACACAGATAGATCAACGTCACCCTAAGAACATATGAAGTATGGATAGAACAGAGAGATAAAATACACCCTTGCCCAAAGTGGGATTCGAACCCGGGATCTCCCGGGGACATACATCCAGATCCCATACATCCAGTCTGCTTTCTTCGAGACTTTATTTTCGAATGTCTTTTTTCCTAGTTTCATCAGTCTAGTTACCAATCTCCCACAATGCACTACGATGAGCTTTCGAGCTGCGAAAATATTTTCGTCACATATTTGACAGTTCGCGTTTTGTTACATATCATGTGATTTCGTGACAAAATGATTCTCAAAATAATGAAATACAGCTCAAGGATTGCTGAACCGTCAAAAATGGATGTTTTATTTCTGAGAGTGTAGGTTGTTTTATAAACAGTCGAATTTGTAGGCATTCGCAATTTAACTACAATATAAAAAAAGAAACCAATCAGAACCAAAACGAAAATGGTGGAAAAAAAGAATTGGATTGAACATAATTTTTTTAGTTTACAAGAATATCAGTTCTATTTAAAAAGAAAAAATATCAGTTCAATTTAAAATTTCACTTACGATTTGAATCAAAATCATAAGCACCACTTGCAAACTAAGAGTAAAAAAAATCTTGTTTTCATTTATACATAATATTTTTTAAAAAAAAATACTATTATAAGAAAAGAAATTGTACAAAGGAATATACTATCAAATATGGGGAGGGAGTACCTCGGGAAAATTCCAAACCCAAGGCGAAACTACCTTTTGTTTAATACTATCAAGATGCTTTATCACTGTAAAAAAAAAAGAACGAGACGCTAAAAAATATAAACATAAGAACAATCTCAGTTATAGTACGTTATAAAAATTGAACCTTATGAAACGAAGTAACAGCATGTAAAAGATTTCCCTGAAGAAAATGCGGGAAAAACAATTCGCGTTATCCACCTGCTTTTGGAAGAAGAAAGCGGGAATAGGAATAAACAGGAAAAACAGGAGCGGAGATGGGGTCTTCACGATGATAGCGTTGCCTGGTCCTTTCTTTCAGAAAATAAGCAAAGTAAAAATCTGATTCGAAAGGTATGGTGGCAAGAAAACAGGAGTGAAAACAGCAGAGCATTTCTTGGAGTTTTTCATAATGAGATAGACCATACGCAAGAGTAATTGTATTACTGGCGAGGTGTTTTTATTCTTTCGCAAAGTAGGTGAGCGAGGATAATTTTATAGGCCCATTCCCTTTTTACGCACCTTAACTAGTTTTATGTAATAGAAGGAAGGTAGAGTAGGTGAACTTGAAAGAAACCTTCTTTAAGAGGTTTATGTAAAGAAGAGTTTCCTTACAGCTCATATTCCATTCACTAGCAAGCATACCTACTTTCCCAATTTTTCTTTTATTTTACTTTTCGCTATGAGTAGAAATTTTTGACTATTAAAAAAGAGGATACATATACTTGAGAAAGGTTGTTACATGAAAATGAAAAAAAAAACTTTATTTACCTCTTCTTAAACAAATAAAATTAGAATAGTGTAAAAATAAAAAATACATTGTTTACGTGAAAATCTTCTTACATCTTCTCAATTTGCAAGTATTTGGCGAAATGATGACTCCAGAGAATAAACTATTTTTGTTAGTTTCACACTTACAGCATCATTTCTATTAAAATGGTGAATGTTTTTGCAAGTTTCGAGACTGGCTGTGTACTCAAAACTCAAACATTTAAATAATTATAAATAAAATAAAAAGACTTAAAATAAAGGACTTTTTTTTCATTATTTTAGTAAAAAGAATGTGTATATTTTTTTTAAGCAACTAATTAATATTTTCGAAAGTCTTTTTGCTTATTGAAATGTATTCTATTGAATCTAGTTATATAGTTCTTTTTTTTTAAATTTGAGGTTATAAATATTTTCAAAACTTTTACCAAGTTTAAAGTTTTTCGAAGTTCAAGGTTTAAAAAGTATTTGCAACCTTACAATTTTAAATTTGGTAAAGATATTCGCATTTCAATAAATAAAATGAAATAAAAAATGTTAATAATTTAGTGGGAAACGAAAATGATATTTTTGGCCTAGGGAAGTTTAATCCTTTTTTTAATTATTTTTGGATCAATTTAAGATCAAAAATTCTAAAAATATACATTAATAAGTAATTGTAAGAATTATATACAAGCAAGTAATTGTAAGCAATACATACAAGTAAGTAATTGTAACTAATACAATTGTAAATAATGTAAGTAATTTTTGGAACTGGCTATATACTCAAAACGCAAACATTTAATAATAATAGTATTAATAATAATTTTAAATGATAATAATGGTAGTAAATAATAATGATAAAATAATAAAATAATGGCATTGCGTTCTTATAATTCTCTGTAGGTTAAAGCAGAGGAAGTTGAATCTTTTTTTGCCTAAAAAAGTTTAATCCATTTTTTCTAAACTTAAGGATCAATTTAAAATCTATACTGTATACTTCTTACAATTTCAAAAAAGATTATAAAAATATAAGTTAGTAAGTTATTGTAAGTAATACAATAATTGTAAACAATAGATAACTAATTTTCGGGACTGGCTGTATACTCTAACGAAATCATTTAAACTATTTAAAAAACCTAAAAAGGCTTAAAACAAAGAATATTTGTAATCGTTTTAGAGTGAAGAATATGCATATCTTTATTAAGTAACTATCTAATATTTTAGAAAGCTTTTTCTATCTTTTCATTTATTGAAATGTATTTTATTGAATCTAGTTATATACACATATAAATTTTTTAAAATTTGAGCTTATAAGTATTTTTAAAACTTTACCAAGTTTTTCGAACCAAGTCTTTTACCATGCTTTTTTTGTTTTGTTTTCCAAAGATGAAGTTTTTAAAATATTTACAACCTTAAATTTAAACTTGACAAATATTCAATGAATAAAATTAAGCAAAAAATATAAGTTTCTTAGTGGGAAAATAAAAATATTGAGTTCTTATAATTCCTGTAGGTTAGCATGGAGAAAGTTGAATCTTAAAATTTAAAATTTGGAAAATACATTCAATGGAACACATTTCAATGAATAAAATGAAACAAAAGATATTAATAACCCATTGGAAAAATAATGATATAAAGTTTTTATAATAGGTTAATATGGAGAATGTTTAATCTTAAAATTTTTAAATTTGGTAAATGTACTCAATAGAACACATTTCAATGACTAAAATGAAACAAAAGATCTTAATTGGTAAAATAATGATATTGCGTTCTTATAATTCCGGTAGGTTAACATGAAGGAAGTTGAATCTTTTTCTGTCTGAAGAAGTTGAATCCATTATTTTTACTTTTGGATTCATTTAGGGACTATACTGTATACTCATATAAGTATACTTATATATGTATACTTATACTTATATAGGTATACTTAAACTTATATAGGTATACTTATACTTATATAGGTATACTTATACTTATATAAGTATACTTATACTTATATAAGTTTACTTATACTTATATGAGTATACTGTATAAAATTCTAAAAATATACATTAGTGGATTGTCTTGAAATCACGCTGTCGATCCCATCAAGAAATATTAAAAAATATTTTATTTTAAGTTATTAAATAAGAAAATTTTTTAACTGGGAACCTATCCAAAAATAACACAAAAAAACACGATATTGTAAAAATAAATGTTACTTTAAAGTAGCTGGCACCTCTAAGAAAGAGAGAGAAAAAAAAAAGATGATCCGAATTTTTATATCCCAACAAGATGCTTTCGCGTCTTCTCAATTTTATACAAGGATTCATTATCGTGAACGAAATTTTTCGGTCTTCGGGTAATACCGATGCCCATATATGTCACCAGCAATTTGACAGCAAGGAACTTTTAGCGTATACTTGCAGCTGTCACTATACACGACAAGCTGTGAGATTAAAATGACATATGTGACTTTGATGACCGAAATTTATATTACGGCAATAGAGAAGTTTAATGGATGGTTCTTACTGCACGTTGCTGTTGTTTAAGACTTGCCAAAAGAACAGTCTTTGAAGATAATCCGTTATGGAGAAATTCCATTTTACGCAAAGATAGCCAATTATATGGGAAGTTGTTAAACAGGAAAATAGAGGGATAGAGAATATATCGAGAATATTTTATCTTTAAAAAAATATAGAATAAATGCTTCATGGTTACATTGCATACATTTTTTGCTTTCTGTAAGCCTTAATTTGTTTTCTCCGTAGTATTATCCATTTTAAGAAAATGTTTAAACTAGGATACCCAACCCAGGATACTCAAGCGGCTGTGTAATAAATATTTATTGTTTTACTATTTAATAGTCGAAAGTGTTTTGAATTGTACATAATTTTCTACATCATTTTAAAGAAAGTAATTTTACGTGGCCAAATATTATTACATGGCAAAATCGGTTGAATAAATCGACATTTAAAAATATGACTTTTTGAAATTTTTGTATTTCTCAGGAACTTATAAGCTGATTTGGCTCAGAAATCGGTCGAATAAATCGAAATTTAAAAATATGACTTTTTGAAATTTTTGTATTTTTCAGGAACTATAAGACTGATTCGGCTCAGAAATAGGTCGAATAAATCAAAATTTAAAAATATGACTTTTTGAGATTTCTATTTCTGAGGAACTAACTGATAAGACTGATTTGGCTCAGATTTCGTATTTTGCCAAACAAAGTTATATTCTTTAAAATGATGTAGAAAATTGTATACCTTATAATTCAAATATTTTTCGAATGTTATTAAATAAAATTATAAAAAAATAATAAATATTTACTAAATTTTTTTTGTGCATGAAATTATCTTTCGGTAAACAAATTTTATAATTGAGTCCAAAGTTTTTCATTTCGTTAAAAATGTTCTCAGATACATGGTGAAATACGTAAAAAGTAAAAACATCATGGTGTCCAAAATTTTGAGACCGCAATCATGACCAAAACTATTGGGACCTCATTGCCCAGATTGCGGCTACCCCCCACATTTTGAGGGTCAGAAATCGAAGCCCATCATAAAAAGGTATATCTATTCAGACAAAGTACGTTTTTGTGTCTGAATTCGGAACTTAAGATATCGTTTGCATCAATTAATTAGCATACTTGAGATTACCTCTTAAACCATTAAGATGAGTCCTAGAATATGAAGATCCGATCATCAGATCAAAAGTAATTCATAATTGTTCGTTTTTTTCCCACACTGTACACATAATAGATTCGTCTGGGTTATGATAGGAATAGGGTAGTAAACCCTTGATCTAGTGTGAAACGTGAGTTAAATTAGAACAGGAACAGTCCATCTCATGTTGTGAATTAATAGCTGTAGTTTCTTTCAGGTGCTAGACTACACTAGAAAGCGAAACAGGGCCGGGATAGCCTGGTTGGTATGGCCCATGTCCGAGAGTTCGTGGGTTCGAACCCCTCCGGCCAAAGACTGAGGTGGCTGATGCACGTTAAAATTCTGTCGAGTCGCAAAGTCCTCCATGTTCCCATAACAAATCAATACCTCTGGGGGTACTGGATTGGAGATCGACCGTTCTCTGATTCAGGTCAAAATTACGAATAGTGGATGAATGAATGGATGTATGAATGGGTACACCTTATAAACAAGTGTGAAGTATGATGTGCCAGAAGTCGAATTCTTGGCCATAGATGGCGCCACTGAAAAACAAGAATCGCACACTCTGCCTTAAATTTGCTCGGTTTCACCAAGCAGGCTTGCCCGTGTGGCAAGTGGCATTAGAACCAGACAACCAACCAAAGTGAAACAAAAAGTGTAGATAAACACGGAATAATTATTGTTTACGATATTTTTAATATTTGATTGCAAGTAAATGAATAACAGAATGTTTAATTCGATATTTAAGTTTTTGTAAACATCGCAGACTTCTTTTTCTGTAACGTATATACTGTATAAAACGATTATATATTTACTCCTTCCTAAAGAGTTTTCTATCTATATATATATCAAAATTGTATGCTCGTGAAAATTTTTTTAAGAATGATTATCATGAATCGCAACAGATTTCGATTTTTTATTTATACAGTGAAATCTCTCGGGGGTGACCACTCACGATTTCACAATAAAATTGTGGTGAATGAAGGTTGGTCCCTCTTAGGTCGCTCTCCATTGACTTAACATACTAACCAAGGAACATGACTTTTTGCATGCGATTTAAATTTTAGACAGTAATATTTTTTTGAAGCTAATAGTTTCTTGTATCGGCGTTAGGCAAACTGAAACGAAGAACAAAATTTAGAGCAAATAAAAAAATTATCCCAATAATGTGCGAAAATTTTTTTACCTATTAAGGATGATAGCATGAATTTAAATGAAGAAATAATTATCTTTTTGTTTTAGTTTAGAAGCATTTTATTTTACAATTCAAAATTAATTAGTTTTAAGTAATTATAAGAGAGTCTCAGTTTTTCTAAGACGAATTTTTTTCCTGAGACTGTCTTTTATGAATGCTTTACTCAGTAAGCAAAATTAAAAACAACGGAATTAAAAACATATTATATTTTAAGATTGAAATTAATAAACAAATTTATAACTTGAATTTTTTTTTTTGTAATCAATAATTTTTGCTGTCATAGTAAAGAAACACTAACAAAAAAAACATTCAAGTTGCTGCAATAATTTTTCAGTAAATAAATTTATGGATATACTGAAATCAGCATTCAATTATTATTTTGATTGTCGGTAATCATGAAATAGAGAGAAAAAACTCCACAGAAGATGATAAATTATTTATAAATGTTTTTTTTTTAATTTCTAAGGACAGATGATAAGATTAATAGTAAAAATCATAGCTTGGATATAATATTGCTAAAAAAATATACAATAAAGAAATAACTTTGCATTTTCTTTGAAAGTAAAAACTTCTGGTAAAAATCCGTGAAATGATAGACAGTTTTTTCAAAGGTCCACCTTTAGCCTCTGAAGGAATTGACAGTATATATACGGGGTTAAACTTTTGAAATTCAAATTCTACCATTTCGAATTCCAGAAGAGTATATATCGAATTCCAAGTGAATTTCTCATCCAATAGGCAAATGGAAAAAAAAAATCGAAACTTAAGGAATGAATAAATATATAAAAAAATATTGGGTGCATCACGTGAGAGTTTTCAGCCAATCCTATGCAGTAGCATGTTGAATAATTAAGGGTTAGAAGAAACAGGTAGCATATCGTTACCATGGTAACTCGTATTTTGCTTTTTCTTTTGAGTCGGAAAAAAATTGCAGCCGGAAGTCGTCGATACACCTTAAGGCATTATCTTGTACCATCATGAATACTATTTGCTAGTAAAATATCTCATTTTACCCGTTGGGTCCACACCATTACAGAGAAATTCGGTAAAATGAAAGTTGAGTCAACTTGTGAAATGTTTAGATAGATTTCATTAGTTATCGAAAAGTTTTAACAGTAAAAATATCATTTGATGTCTAATGGCTTCAAAATTATTTAATATGAAGTCGAATTGAGTTGAGAAATATTTACCACCTAACTTCCTTTCTCAACTTTTCACATTTTAAAATAGCATGAAAAATATTTTAAAACAAACTTTGTTATGTCGATAGATTTTGTTAGTTATGCAAAAGTTTTAGTAGTACATTGCAAAAGTGGGATTCTCAAAATCAAATATCATAATAGCTCTTATATCATAATCACATATATCATATAATATATATATATATCATATATATCATACATCATATATATCATATATCATATGTCCCGCAGTGGACTGATCGTTAAGACACGGTTCCCAGCAGATCACCGAAGTCAAGCATCACTGGCTGCGGTCAGTGTGCGGGTGGGTGACCGACTTGGATCAGTCTGCGTAGGGACCGAGGGTGTGCGGTATTGGTCCTCGTTAAACGTTTCTNCTATAAAAAGGCTGCTCTTTTTATTTAATCTTTTTTTTTTGTTCTTGAATTTTCCTTAACATTAGTATGCGGAATCAGATTGGCTACGCCAAAATCAGATTAGGATGTCTAAATTAGCGTTTTTAGTTGAATAACGATAAGCAAATTTCAATAGTACTAATGCAAAATTGTTTTCTGTTTCTGAAATTTCAATCCGCACATTGGAAAGCAATAAAGATGATGGTTTTAATGTTCGATCCAAAGCAGTTTTTCCCCGTAAATCTCTCTAGCATTAAACTTTTTTTTTTGCCAAAAGATTGATTTCTTTTATTTCAGTTCTAGTTTTAAATCGCGTATTTCTAGGATTCAAAATTGTTATGAAATTAAATATTTATGTTTTTAATTTTATAGTTTTTTTTTTTTACTTGTTAGCACTATTTACCAACTGACGCATGCAGTTCAGCTTTAAAATTTTTTATCATATTTTGAGAAAAAAAAAGAGTCAAACTAATGATGTAGACTTGCGAAATAGATAAATCAGTAGAACATGTTTAATGAATTTCGATTTATTTGAATTATTCATAGTTGATATATATAGTAGGATGCTCTATCCAACATAATTGTACAGCCCAATCCAGGAACAGTAAAGAAGCATTATACAGTGGCAGTCGTAACTATACATCATGATATACTGATTTCCAATTTCAATGGTACAAAAGTACAATTTGGAAAATACCGTCCCAGTAGCTTAATCAGGATATTATTTCATGCGTATTGCAATATGCTTAAAGAAGTGTTTTTTAAGCATAACTCTCCCTGGATTTTATACTTCCTTTTATAACCGTCGTTGAACAGCCGACCCAATTTTATGGGTTTACGACTACTAAAGTTCAACTCCGTAGCCTTGTAATTTTTAACCCAATTCAAAAGACAAGAGAACTCCTGGATCGAGTATTGGGAGAAATTTGCTTGACGGCAAGGAGACTCCAACCCATGATCCGTCTAACACTGAGGATATTTCACGTCAGCATTGTGGTCGGTGTAAGCCGGATGTGGAATTCGTATCGACTGGGATTCGAACCCGGTTCGCTTAATTGGAAGGCGAACGCTCTATCTCCTGAGCCATCGCGGCTCGCTCTCCCTGGATTAGCTTGTACAACTATGCTGGTTAGAGCATCCTACTAAAAACCTAGAGGACCTCGGATCGATTTCAGCTGGCAACCAACAAACATCGCTCACATACATTATTCCCTTCAAATCACTTTTGTCACTAAGCATTTGGCTCAAAAATGAGTATACGATGCTTAAATTTTAAATAAATGGGGTTTTCAAATTCAAAAACAATTATTTGTTTCAGAGCTAATTTTTGATCAATTTTGAGAAACCCTTTTCTTCAGTTTAAAAATATTATAACATACCTAATGGCTTCGTAATAATTTATTATTATTTATACATAATTTGAAATATACTTCTTAGCACATGATAATGCAAAAATAATGAGTAATTTTTATTCTGATTGATATAATGAACATTAATCTGTAGAATATTTAAAAATAAAAACTACCATGTTATAAAAAGGCTGCTCTTTTTATTTAATCTTTTTTTTTTGTTCTTGAATTTTCCTTAACATTAGTATGCGGAATCAGATTAGTTACGCCAAAATCAGATTAGGATGTCTAAATTAGCGTTTTTAGTTGAATAACGATAAGCAAATTTCAATAGTACTAATGCAAAATTGTTTTCTGTTTCTGAAATTTCAATCCGCACATTGGAAAGCAATAAAGATGATGGTTTTAATGTTCGATCCAAAGCAGTTTTTCCCCGTAAATCTCTCTAGCATTAAACTTTTTTTTTTCTAAAAGATTGATTTCTTTTATTTCAGTTCTAGTTTTAAATCGCGTATTTCTAGGATTCAAAATTGTTATGAAATTAAATATTTATGTTTTTAATTTTATAGTTTTTTTTTTTACTTGTTAGCACTATTTACCAACTGACGCATGCAGTTCAGCTTTAAAATTTTTTATCATATTTTGAGAAAAAAAAAGAGTCAAACTAATGATGTAGACTTGCGAAATAGATAAATCAGTAGAACATGTTTAATGAATTTCGATTTATTTGAATTATTCATAGTTGATTCACATAGAATTTACGATTTTATCTAAAAACTCGTACTATTGAGATCAACCCGGAAGACAAGAGAACTCCCGGAAGAAACATTAGGTCGAACTTGCCATCGTGGAAAATGTTTTGAGTGAAACTAACATACATTTGCGTTATACAATGATGTAAACAATGGGAACTCCCAATGCTGGCCTGACAGCCTTGACCTCACTAGAGACTAGCAGACTTCTATTTATATAGGCTTGGCGAAGAAACCCCGGAACTTTTGAAACGATAAAACCGTGAATACTAAGTTCTATCGCGTTGAAACTCGAAGTTTCTAGAACTATTATTTTGTCACCAAAATGGTCGCCAATTACTGCCAACTCACCTAGATTATTGCCAAGTCGGCAAAAATGACGCCAAAACGAGTTTTCCGTAAGAAATACATTAAGAAATACATCTTTCTAAATTAAGTTAGGATTATACGCAACTTTCTAGCAAATTTTCTAATTAAATTATTTATTTAGGGTCTGCCTGAGATATTTAGTGTCATAACAAAAGAGTATTTAAAAAATTATATACATACTTACAAATTCGTAACAATACAAAATGGAAAGTGACAGAATTTGTCAATCTACGGGCGTGTTGTAGAAATTTGAAAAATGAAATGAAACTATTTCGTCTTTTCGCACTTATAGTGTTAAGCTTGTTATTTTTTCATTTTCTCCCATATATTTAGAGCAAATGCTAGAACGCAATTTTGAATGTTCCTACTTGCATTTTATTTTTAGAGTCCAAAATTTCTCATCTATGCTTGATAACTTCTAAGTGATGATTTGAGCCATTGCAATAACAAAATACCAATCAATATCCCTCCAGAGTTTTCGCAAAATCCGAATAAAATAGATTCCATTGGAGGAAATATATTAAAAAGGAAGATCTGGAAAAAGAGTTAGGCGCATAAACTGAAATCAAGTTTTACCAGAGAATATAAACTTTTTGAAATTAGATTGAATTTTATGTATAGAATCATAAACCTGATCACAAAAAATTCCGGAAGCAAAAGATATGCACTTTCTATAAGCTTCCCAAAAACCATAAAAAACTCGAAAATTCAATACTAAATTACTATTCAGCGTATAAAAAAGACATAGCTCAAATGACATCGTAGGAGCCCTCTCCAAAACTGGCATAAATATTCAAAAGAATTTTCGTCTTCAACCTAGTGAAACTTCCTTTTTTCGTCCCCTCTTTTTTTTCATTCTATTCATTCTTCATTTTGAATTTTAGAATAATGTCACCTCTTTTCCTGTTGATGGAAAAGTTTTGATTTTTTTCCCTACATACTTTAGAACTATAGTCATTTGTTGCTCGGGCTGTCTTTCATTTTTTTTTCTTTTAAAATTTGTATTTTGATAAAAATCAATAGGTTTTTTTGTTGTCATAAAAATTTCAAACCATTCATTTAGAAAAAAATAATGATTTATATTCATGGCAAAGCAAAATTAGAATTTAGGCAATAAATTGTCGATAAAAAATTTTAAAAGACTTTTTGGGAAAACATGTTAAGTGAAAATATTTTACAAAGCTGTAACTATTGATGTTTGAGAACATTTTATGGTCGAGAGTATGAAGTACACAATAAAAAGTACAATTGTCTAAAAATGTTAATTTAAGACTGTTTTGTGAAGGCTACTTGCCTTATGAAATAATGCTTTTCAGCGAATAATATGCTATTTTTCATCACTTTTGTGAGTTTATAACTGTTATTTAACTGTCTTAAGTTTTTTCAAAATGTTGCCAGTACAAGACAGTGAAAATGTCTCAATATGTCTACATAAATAAAAACCAACAGTTTTTTGTAACTATAAAGTATTTATTTTTTATAGTCACTTCCCCAATGCATAGTCTGAGATCATAAAAACAAGCAAAAAGTGAGAATTATTTATTGATTTTAAAGATTTTCATCAAAGTTACATAAGTTTAAAGTTCAATTTTCCCAAATTGACATTTTTTAAGAGTAGGTTTAATCATTAATAAATAATTAACATTTTTTAAAACTCTAGTTAATTCTTTTCATTTATATAGTATACATAATTTAAAATAAAACCTTTGCCTTGAATTTAAGGCACTTAATAGATATTCTGGGAAGCATCCCTGAGGCTAATCCGAAGACACGCCATCCCAATCGTGAGGTTAATCCGAAGACATGCCATCCCAATCGTGCGGTTAATCCGAAAACATGCCATCACAATCGTGAGGTTAATCCGAAGACATGCCATCCCAATCGTGAGGTTAATCCGAAGACATGCCATCACAATCGTGATACTCAGCAGAAGGAATGGAACCCCCTCTTTGGTAGTCCGACGACCTGCGTGAGAAGTAGAACATTTTAAGGTATAATAGTTAAATGATGATCGATATCGTCCCCCCTCGGTCTCTTCGCAAGCTGATGAAAGTGATCACCCACCTGCTCACTGACCGCGGCCAGTTATGCTTGATTACAGTGATCTACAGGAAACCGAGCCATGTGATCTGTGGGACTTCAGATATGAATGCAATTAAATATTCATTATATTAATATACAAATTTTAGTCAAAGATCTTGTATTAGGTCTGCAGTTTTTGGTTCATTCAAAACGATTATGCTTGTGTACAGATTGATTGTTTATACAAATATGTAAAAATTTAAATTTGTTTAAAGACTTATTAGTCAGTTATTAAGTTTTATTATTAGTCAGCTATTTTAAGTAACTAAAATTAGTCAAAGGCAAAAGGCGCTTCATTAAAATTGATTCAATACGAAAGAAAAAGCGTTTGTTTTATTTAGAAAAGAAAAGCGATGTAATCGTGATAATCATAAACGTAAGCTCTCAATTCATCAAGAAGTTAGAGCACTGGTTAAAAGGTTTACAAATCTTAGGTAATAAAATCAAACTGACTAAATTCATAATATATAGGTTCTATTTAATCAATGATGTATTTATATATATTATTTTATAACTATAATAAAATATTAAAATAATAATTTTACGTGTTTTTAGTTAAAAACATAAAAGAACAATTTTCCAAAAACCTTGCAAGCTCTAGATGCTCTACACTACTATCGTATACTAAGACTGTATACTATAGTGCAGTCATCGAATTTCTAAATCAGACTTTAATTATGCAAAGCAACAAACAGTCTAACATATAAAACACATTTCATTCTATAGATATTTTTATATAATTTTCGTGACTACTTTTTCACAATACTTATTGATAAAAAGAGAAAAAACAAAATTCCAACCAATTCTGATACAAGGAAAAATAATAAATTACAAATCTTTTTTTAGCTCTAAATAATATTACCAGTATAAATTATTTAATATTCTAATGATACAGGCTAACATGAAAGAAATAGGAAATTTTAAAAACTGAATCGAAAATCAGATTCAAAGAAAAAAATTTTGCAGTTTTGTTTTCTGGCTTCAGGATTTGTAATATCCATACATTAATATGAGTTCTGTTAGTTTTTTTTAATGTTATTACGGAGCGCTTATATATCATATAAAAAACACTTAAATCTCAAAGAAAAAGGGATGAACTTCAAACAACTAATAATAGTAAAATGTTTAACTCTCTTAAATTTTCAACTATAATAATTAGTTCTAACTCATTCAGCTTCCCTCTCCAAATAGTGCGAAATATTTTCCAGTTTCATTTCAGAACATTTGCAACAAATAATTGACCAATCCTTGGTGCTCTCAACGGATAATTTCAAATCCCCAGAAACTTTTATTAACAACGTTTGTGCCAATTAAATGTGGGAAGCAGAAAAGATACTTCATCTAGCATGAAATACAGAACTCGGAGATAGTGAATTTGCTCCCTCGTAAACTGTACATGATTTACAAATCAGTTTTGAAACAATAAGGACATTGTTAGGAAGTTGCATTTGGAATATAACAGTTACAACAGAAGAAATATAAACATAAAATATGAATTTTGTGGTTTAATTTATCTTAAAAGGAAATATGCACGAGAGTTTCATACACTGAGAAAAAAAATATTGTCAAACTAACCAGGGTATGGTAAAATTATCGTATTACTGACTCTATAGAAACACGAAGAGGAAAACCACAAAAACCACTCACGGTTAGAACGATGGCAAGGGGAATCTAATCCAAGACACGTCAACCACTGGCGATATTTCATATCAGCATTGTGGTTGGTGAGAGAAGTGAGTAGAATTCGTGTCAACCAGTCACTGCTGGGATTTGAACCTGAGCCGTTTCAATACGATGCGAACGCTTTATCCCTTGAGTCTCACAACTCGGCTAATAATGTTTCTGCTTATTTTAAGTAAATTGCCGACCGGCCTGTGGAGGGGTTAGGGAAACTACCCTTGCATCAGAAAGATTCTGGGTTCGAATCCCGGGTAAGGCATGGATGTTCTTTCCTTCCCTGTACTATCTGTCCTTACTGTGGGAGCAACGTTGGCCCACCTAATATGGTGCCCCTGAAAGAGTGGCCAACAAATCTGCCCTTCAGGTGCCTGTATGACGTAAGTAATTCCCCAGACGGGCATTGGAAAAAAAATTAAATAAATTTATACAATGGAAAAAAACTTACTTTTTAGGGTAAATAAAGAGAAGGTTAATGATAAAACGCTCCATTAATAACTCATTACAATACAACATATTGTATCGCATTAGTAGCTAATAAAAATACGAATTTATTCAATAAATAAAGATATTTTTACCACAAGCTAAAAAACAAAATGTATTATTGCCGCAGCTTCGACGGATTTTTTCAAAAATGTATTAAAATAGCTGTACCAGGTGATTTTTTTTGTCAATACGAACCTCGTAGAAGAGAACAGCTGACGGAATTTTTTAAAAAAGAAATTACAAAGCATGAAGAAGAATGAATACAAAAATAAAGGAAGGAAATACAAAAGGCTGCACCTTTTCTCATTGCTCTCTTGAATACGCCATCATTTCTAAAAGCCAACTTCATTATTTTCGAATTAGGATCGAAAATTTGAAGGGGGTGAGGAGAAAAAATACCCGCAAAAACTGCACTATCATAATGCAAAAAAAGAAAAGAATGTTAAATTTTTATCAAAATTGCATTCCGATGAACCAGCACTTTGGAAAGTGCTTCTTCAGAGACTTAGAGCATAAAGAAATCTCCTCATAAAATTCACTTTGATATTTTCTCACTTTTTTTTCTTCTGATTTATGAACTTTATTTAACACCGACAGATTACAATATTACGATACAATTAACGGAGTAAACAAAATTATATCACAAAAGAAAGTATCTAATTTATAAAATGAATATTATACTACGATTGCTTTTATAGCAATAAATTTATTTATTAATACAGTAGTGTAAAGTATAGTAGGTAATACTTTTACCCTAGTGCAAAAGTTTGTATTTATTAGTTTCTGTAACATAAATTGTAAAAAATAAATTATATGCAGAGTGTGCAAAATAAAATCACCTTAATAACTTTTAATCTAAGGATCAGATTTTTATCTATCAATATCCAATTTAAATGGCTTGATGGTCTAATCTTAATTAGTATGCTAATTAACTAATGCAGAGTTACAAAAAATGGCACAAAATACTGTTTCACAATAAGAATGTTTTTCTTCTCTTTTTTTTTTGACGAAGTAAGATTCTTGACTCTAAATTTGGGGGTAGCCGCACTCTGTCAAAATCTGATCACAATAATTTAGTACGGAAAACAATCACTGTTATTTTACTTTACCCTTAATGCTACTTTCATTTTCTACGCTGTTTTATATCGTTTGTTCCATTTCATTTATCTCCATTAATTAGAGACTAAAAGAAAAATTTCGCTGAAATTTTGTCTTCTGCATGAGGAAAAAAAATTCTGGTAAAATTACTGTATTGCAAGATAATGACATTTCTGGTTTAAGAAATCCATAATTCTGGTATTAAAAACAAAGTATACAGTATTTATATCATTCATTTGGTAATTTTTCTGTTCATATAGTAACAGTTAAAGTTAACCGGAAATTCTGGTCTTCAAAATTACAGTTCTTATTTCCATACATTTAATAAAAAATAAAAAACTGAAAAGTAAATTTAACCGAATAAATGGTTTTAATGTTACGCTCAAAAGTATCGTATTAAAAATTATCAAATTGTACCACATTTACCAAGTTTTATCACGTATTATAAAACCATTTTTTATTATTAATTTTACCAAAATCACTACCTAAGCGCTTCGGTAAAAATTACCATTGTTTTGGTGTTCCCATAGAGTCAGAAACACTGCAAATTTTGCCATATTCTGGTAGTTATGACCATATTTTTTTTCTCAGAGTGCTATTTAAAAGAAAATATATATCACAATATAAATTGTTTTTGGTTATGACTAAATTAAAATTATAAAATATAATGAATAATCTTAAAATATTAAAACTTTCAAGGAACTATCTTAGGTTTACGAGTTTTAAAATTATTTGCATTTTTTTTCTCTTAAATAACTCGCATGATATGGGTAATTAACTTTAAAAGGCTAACTTCCAATAATTTACTAAATTGTTCAGACCATATTTTCCAAATTACTACTCTCCTCCATTTTTATTATTTTTATATAAGATCTAGAATCGGGATCTGACCAAAAATATATTTTTTCGTATTTATAAAGGTATTTATATTTAAACGTACTTTTATGTATATTTTTCAGAGAAAGTACGTTTTTTGTTTGATCTCGTAACTTAAAAGTCTAGTTCTCTTTTTGCAGAATTTGCCAAAAAATTCGCTTTTGCTATTTTTTCTGTCAAATTATTTTATCAATGATTTTTACTTTTTATTCAAATTACTTACATACTTTTTTTATTTTGTTAAGTTAAGTAAATTATCTATAAATGATATTTTAATCAAAAATACTTTTAAAGGCAGTACATCTCTCAAAGAAAATGACAAAAGAATAAAAATAAGGAAAGCTGGCTCTGTAAAATGTCATTTTAAATTAAAAAATAAAGCCTAATAAAACTACGCTACTCTTTGAAATTGAATTATGTCATTACAAAGAATTGACTAAAGCAATTCTCCTTTCATCAGGTTTTTTCTTAAAAAGGAAGTTTTCAAATGAATTCTTAAAAGTGAAACACAAATTGATAAATTGTTTTTGCAGCATACTGAAAGTTATGTACTTCTGCTTTCTTCAAATCTAGAAAAAAATTTAATTTTTATTAGCGAGAAGCTTTATCATATGATAATTTAAAACATATATTGTGATAGAAGGTAAAGAACTAAATAGGAAGAAGATCAGCAAAATGACTATTCCAGATTTCATTAAAGAGCTTGACACCATACTATAACTTTGCAAACAATTGTCACGGATGCTAGTGGTTTCTGTGACTTAGGTTTGCTCTATTTTCAAGTCCACACAGTTAAAGTTTTCCTTCTAAAATTACGGTAGCATAACTGGCAGCTGTCTGTCAATCCGATTAACTGTAAAGTTTACGGAAAAGAAAATTTTTTTTCCTTTATGATATTATAACCATTTACAAAAATATCGTTATAAAACCATGAATACAAAACTATACGGTTTTTTAACCATTTACAACTAGCATTTTTTAAAAACGTAATAGTAATCTTTTAACTGGATATAGAAGCTCGGCTTTTCGCAAGTTAATGGTCATTGGAGAGTGCCGGACACTGGAAATTCTTCACGTGTTGAACGGAATAGAGAAAATATTGTAGTGTCAACACTAGGACTCGAACTCCAGTTCTGATGGTCATGAGATTGCCAGATAAGCCCGCTCGGCTATGATATGTACGCAGTAGCGAAGAACTAAGTAGCTTCATTAGGTGGTTCTAGTTGGTGCGATAAAATTCTGGTTGATTAACCGTATTAGGTGAAAGCAGTTAATAAACAGTTTTTCTTAAACTTAACAGTTTGATTACCATTTTATCTATGGTTATTTGACTGTGTTGATTAAATATGGTAAAATAGCCAAGCAATCAATTGTTATTTAACCATTTTTTCCGAGAAATTTCTAACAGTGCAGTTTATCTCTTTTTGGCATATCTAGTTTTATATAATCAGTACAAGTTGTTTATTATAGCTGATTAATAATTAGTGCTACAATTATTCACAGTTGTGCTGTTTGAATGATGCTCTTAAAATTAAGCTTGTTTGAAAATTTTAAATCATGTGAATCAGCCATATTTTTCCAGCTATATTTCGATTCCATAATTCGAAAAAAAACAGGCCTTGGAGATGTCAAGCAATAAGATAATCACGGAGATATCTTCTAATTACGTGGATACTGCTTCCGTAGCATTATTAAAAGGCAAAATTAAACATTTATTGATTTTCTGGAAGCTGAATGCTTCAGGGTATGTCTACAAACTGCAAAAACTGTAGATATTGTTTTTCCGTGAACAATTTTTGTCAATAATATACTTATTTGCCCAGTGATTAGACTAACTTTAAAGTTACGCCTACAGTGACGTTTTATATATTACATAAGATATATTGTTTATAGGATTATATAAACGTTAGGAAGTTGATAGGATTAATTTATCTGAGCTTGGAACAGCTGAAAAAGTTTAATTGCAAAATATATTTTAAAAACATATTATTATAGATTTTTCATTTTAGAAAATAATAAAGTGTTTTAAATGCTTGAGTATTTTCCAGTAAGTAATAAATTTTGTTTTTTCAAATTTATGTTTAAAATTTTTCCTTTCCAATATTTTCAATTTTTTTCGAAATTTTTAAAATTCAAAACTTTTTTTAAATATTTCGAAAGGATATAATTTCTTTTTTAAACATATCTAAATTACTTTTTTTTCTCCAAAAAAAATGCTCAATCCTAAACGATTTTATATGGGATAGTGTTTTCTGCTTAAAACGTTTGTCTAAAAGAATGAATTTTGTTGGAAAAAAAGGTGATTTAAATTTAAAAGGAAATAACCACATCTTCGATATCTAAGCAAACGGAAATACTTAAAGTAATCGAATACTGCTTAGACTGTTCAATTATTTATGCCTTATATTTTTGAGAAGCATGTCTCAATATGATCCATTTTTTATTTTACAAAAAAAAGAAAAAAAAAAAGACAGAGAAAATTTTTTTAATTCAAAAAATAAATAAATAAATAAAACAAAATAAATAAAAGAAGGTATGAAGAATACAAGTAGGATTTTCCCTTTTTTTTCTCCTACAATTTCCTCGGTAACAAAGTTTTATCCGCCTTTCTTCCGGATTCCGGCCGCATCTAAATCTTGTTTCCGCACATGGATAGTTTTCTCTCATTTTGTTTTTTATTTGTTTATTCCGCTTTGCTTAGCGATGATAGAAATAAATCGAAACGCATCATTCTTTATGGCAAAAGTCTTTCTTTTCAAGAAATTTTTCTCACAGAAAAAATGGGTTTTTGAATACACCTTCCTTTTTTCCTTTTTTTACTTTTAAGAAATGTGAATAAATATTTGATAACTTAGTTAGAAGAGAATACAATTAAATAAGTACGCCACAAGGAATGCACCTAGATAAGTTTACAAGCGTGAAAAGATTTTTTGCATTACTTTTTGGAAAGAAAATAAATATTTGCAAAGAGGAAAGATATATTTAAATTTTCTTGGGTTTTGTTATTCATGCTTTGTCTAAAATGAATTTGGTATTTAACTTGATCACATTTTACTTTAAAATACATTTATTTAATTTCTATATATTAATCTAAGGTCATATAGTACACTGTAAAAACTTCCGGATCAAATTACGGTAAAATTTTACGAAACAAAAAATCTGGTATACAGCAAATTTCTACAGTAATATTTATTGTATAGTCACTGAATTACTATAATTATTACTGTGAAATATACTGCAAAAAATTTGAATTTTACTGTGAAATTAATTTTACGGATGATGCAGTCAGGCCATCAGTACTTCTTACAGTTATTTAATCCGGAATTTTTTACAGTATACAAGCATTAAGATATTTGATATGTTTAAATAATTGAATTTAATACATAACCAGAATTTAAGTGTAAAATTTATCCCTACTATAACTTGCTGGATTATTTAAGAAAGCTTATAAATTAGGAAAAACACACGTTGAAATAGAATTATTTAATGTTTCTTTTTAATAGATATATAATTTCTTTTAATATTATATTAAGATGAACGTTTTTATATTAGAATTAAAACTATTTTTTATATAATATATAAATGTAAAGAAAAAGAAAATTTTTTTTTTATAATTCAAAAAAATAATAAATAAATATATAAAAAAAATAAAAAAATAAGAAATATATCAAAAATAAAGTAAAACTAATTAAAAAAAAAAAAAGTGCGGCACAAATGCTAAATAGTTCTTATATTTATGATTAAATAAAAAAAAGGAAAATCATACCACAGTGTTAACTTAACAGTTGAATAAGCTTTAAATCGCATATATTTCACAATCACTTAAAGAGCAAAATTACAAGAATTTAATTCTCCGCAAAGAACAGCCAAGTTCTTTGTATTTGTATATGGAGCAGTAAATAAGAGAACTCTTGCGGTAAATAACAAGATAAACTAATTTGTATGAAATGTTTTGGATGAAAAGGATAACTAATCACGCTTATTCATGCAGTAGCGAGTCTTTAATGATTAGGAATCGTTATTTGATGGATACAGTCAAAATCATGATCTAAGTTCAACCACTAGAGTCTAACTACGACGATTTTACGCAAGCTCCAGGGAACGTTTGTAGCAGTTGCAGCATTCAAAGCCTCTGGCTTCAATATGGGTTGTCAGAATCAAATGCGAGCCCTGTACGACTGACAGATCAAGGCTTAAATTATAAGGATTATAGTTCTATTTTGATGTACTGTCTTACTGTTTTCTATGTACTAACATCCTATAACATTAATGAAGTTGAGACGTTAATTGTAAAATCATACTTATAATTAAGAAAGCATTTAATATTTCATCAAATGAAACTGTCTTCTCGCCCAATTCGTTACCTCAGAGCTACCTCCCACATAGTTTAAACAATCTAGTGTAGTTAGCAGTAATATATGCAGCTTTGAATACACAACTTAAAGATTAATAGCTAAATGTTCAATGCCGGAGGGAGGGGGGACACAGAGCATACCGATTGTATGTGACAAAACAAGTAGAATGACGTCACAGATCCGCATCCAATTAAAACCCTCCCCTGAAGGAAATAGCTTTGAAGCGTGAAATACTGGATTAAGATGTCCGTTTGGAAGACGAATAGTGGAAAGTGGGCTTTGTCTGATCCCAAGGCGGAAGTCCACAAGCAGAAGACATTCAACTAAACTTCGCAATATCATCAGGTGTTCGCTAAGGGAGTTATAATATGTTACAGGTTTGCCTGGTGGCTCTTACATCTACAAAATTGAGTTATATCACACACAGAGAGTAAATTGGACCATACAAACATCAGAGGAGAACCATCTTTATAGTTATCAAGGGCGCAAACATTACACTAATGAATTTGATGATGTAGTTAGCACAGCTGCGTTATTCTAGTAATACCTGTTACTAAAGAATATTGTAGCATGGGAAGATTTTGTAACGACTGGTTAATTGTTGTCATAGCAATTAAGTAATTAAGTTATCGCCGAGGAACGTTTCTTCTCTGGGGAAATTATGAAGCTTTGTACAAAATACTGAAGTTAAATTGCAGTCTAAGTTATTCAAGATAGACATAATAGCAAATTTGTAAGCATTTTCTATTTGAACCAGAAATGCTTTGATGTTTTAAAAATAATTAAAATAATTGATAAAATAAAGCAGTTTAAATACAGTTTAGCCATTGCTTAAATTAATTGTACCTTTTACCTTCATAACTTCATTTATTAGAAATTAAAACATGTTTAAGAATAATGGGCTGACTGAAATTTCATATTTCTAAAGATCCTTTCTTTGATCCTTTTTGCATTAAAAATGATAGTAATACGATGGTAATTTGGTTTTATTGAGATTTAGAAAGGATGAATGACCATATGCTATGTATGATTTAAAAATTGTTAAGGACCTTATTACTTCATATTTAGCGCGATTAAAAATATTTATATCTGTAAGTTAGCGAATTACATTTAGAACAATAATTCTAAGACGTGCATATATATCTACAGGGTGTCTAAAAAATATAAAAGTGGTCACGTATCTCGAGAAATACGCATCAATAAAATAAAATCAAAAATCTAGAAATAAGCGAGTCAAAACAATTTTCAAAGAAATCAAGTAAGTTCTCCAAATTATACTGATGCACACGGAGATATTTTTAAAATTTTAACTTTTAATCCCTATTTCTATTGCAGATCCAGATTCTTCAGAACAAAATACCTAAATTTGACTTGTAGATTTTGCATTTTAGTTTACAGATGGTGCTGTAATCAAAAATAAAAATTACGCATTGTTTAAAACATGTTCGAGAAAAAAAATGGGGGAGGGGGGTTTGATACATTGAAAAAGACATTTAATGATGCCTCGACCCCAACCTCATCTTATAAATATGGAGTGGAGAACAACTTCAAAATCCTAAATAGAAACATCCACATTTTTATTGCAGATTTGGATTCTTTATGGAGAAATACTTATATTTGATTTTTAAATAATAATATATGGGTTTAAAAATTAATCCAATGATATTTTAACCCACACAAATAGATGTTGGAGAGTGAATTTTCGTGGGATGATTTTTCGTGAGTTTCGCGAATAGATTTTTTAAAAATATTTGACGCACACATCTTTCAAGGTATTTTATCCGATGCGTATTTCTTTCTCGAAAGATTATGTCGTTTTCCATTTTTTAGGACATTCTGTATCCGTAGCTCACTTTTAACTGATACACACACATTTTTAGATTTCTGATTCGATCCGTATTTCTTTTTCGAAAAAACTAGGCTGTTTCCATATTTTTCCGACGCTCTGCATACATTGCTCACGTTTAACTTCGACACACGCGTTTTTAGATTATTCGATCCAATTATTTCTTTCTCTAAAGATTAGGCTGTTTCCATATTTTTCCGGACGCTCTGTATACATTGCTCACTTTTAACTTTGACACACGCGTTTTTAGATTATTCGATCCAATTATTTCTTTCTCTAAAGATTAGGCTGTTTCTATATTTTTCCGGAATCTGTATACATTGCTTACTTTTAACTTTGACACGCGCGTTTTTAGATTATTCGATCCAATTATTTCTTTCTCTAAAGATTAGGCTGTTTCTATATTTTTCCGGAAACTGTATACATTGCTTACTTTTAACTTTGACACGCGCGTTTTTAGATTATTCGATCCAATTATTTCTTTCTCTAAAGATTAGGCTGTTTCTATATTTTTCCGGACGCTCTGTATACATTGCTTACTTTTAACTTTGACACGCGCGTTTTTAGATTATTCGATCCAATTATTTCTTCTCGAAAGATTAGGCTGTTTCCGCATTTTTCAGACGCTCTGCATACATTGCTCACTTTTAACTTTGACACACGCGTTTTTAGATTTTCGATCCGATTATTTCTTCCTCGAAAGATTAGGCTGTTTCCATATTTTTCCGGACGCTCTGTATACATTGCTCACTTTTAACTTTGACACACGCGTTTTTAGATTATTCGATCCGACTATTTCTTTCTCGAAAAATTAGGCTGTTTCCATATTTTTCGGACACTCCGTATTCACTTTTAACTAAAACAACTTTTTCAGAATATAAACAGAAATGCATCATCTCTATACTCTGAGTCGAATTCGCGAACATTAAGGCTATTTTTCTTTTTCATTGAAGTGAAGTGAAAAGCAAACATTTTTCAAAGAACAACACAAATAACCTTAGCAGAAAACATGGACGCTATCACCAGTTGTCGAAAGCCTGAAACAAAGAATGTTTTGCAGAGTACAGGCCTAAATCCCCTGTGACGGAACATTTTATTTTAAATCGTGGCCAATTTCAGGAGGTGCGGTGCGTTATAGCTGAGAAGAATAAATAAAAGTGCAAAAAAAAACAAAAAAAAAAGAAAAGAAAATACTATTTTGCTTCGAGCTACAGAATACAAAAAAAAAATATATTTATACAGTTTTTGTTTTAACTATTTGCTTGTTTTTGATGATAAAGGAAAAAAAATAAAAATGGATTAACTTCGTTTTCCAGGAATAAAAGAAAGAAGATCCTAGCATCCAATTTTGGAGCACAATTATTTGGCATGACATAGTTGACGATGATTTGATTCGAGACTTTAAGGAGCAAAGTACACGCTTAACAGGATTAACTGCTTGCCTGATTTTCCATTAGAAGATTAAATTCATTAATCGCATCTTTTACTTAAGGATGCGGTTTCTTGTTAATAATTTAGTTTTTTAGAGTTCATTTTTGCTTATTTTAACTACCTTAAAAAGTTTTAGGTAATTTAACTGCATGAAGACAAAAAAAAATTTCAGCAACTCTTCCAATGCGTTAAACTTTACAAAATTTCATAAATGGAATTTACAACAGTAGGCAATGCTTTTTAGCCTATATAGCACGGGTGAATATTTTTAAGAATGTAATCACATAACACCGTATTTTATCCGATGCCAAATCAAATAGGTTTGTGTTTTTGTTTTCAAACAATTAAAATACACATACCAACGACGCAAAACTACTAGTCAAAGTTTTAAAAACAATAAATCATAAATGACAAATATTTAATACACCGTTACCATTAAGTGAGAGAAAAACTAGAGCAGAAAACCATAAAAAATTAACTTATTGCTACAAAAAATAAGCATAATTTCAGGATTACATCCGGAGTGATTTATAAAGAGTGAAAAATAATGGTACGCAAATTACGAATCCCTAAGTTACGTTTTAAATAAATTTAAAACCATGTCTAGTTGAAGGTATAACAAATCGTTATGCATGGTCATCCATTTTACTTTACGTATTAATTTTATAAACTAAAATACTGGTGTAGGTGCTCGAAGCTACTTTTTATTTTATTTTTTTGCTGGCGTTGAACAGCCGAACTAATTCTGAGTTTACGACTAGCAATGCTCAACTCCGCAACCCTTGTAATTTTGAACCCAACACAGAAAACAAGGGGACTCCACGATCAATCATTGGGATACAGTGAACGACTTTTTTCATTTTCTAACCCGCATTTGCGTTGCATGGTGAGGAAAACCACGAAATGCTCTCACGGTTAGCACGACGGCAAGGGGATTTAAACCCATTATTCGTCTTTTAATGAGGATATTTTACATCAGAGGTGCAAGCCGGGAGCAGAATTCCACCCCTGGGATTTGAACCTTGGCCACCTCAATGGAAAGCAAACGCTCTATTGCATGAGCCACCACGGCTCATTCGTAAAAAAAAATCCTAAGGGCTAATAATGTTTTATTATAAAATTTTTAATTTATTATATAATTCGTCTTCGGAAGAAGTTAAATAATAACCGGTGTATTGAAATAGAAAGTGAGCTAAAATCTAATCTATTTATAAGGATGAAAATTGCATATCTGCTCGGGAAAATTAAGGCTTTAATGGTTTTTCTAGGATGTTTAAATGCTTCATCTCATATATAATCTATTGGTAAGGATGAAAATTGCATATTTGTTTGGGAAAGTTGAGATTTTCATAGTTTTTTCCAGAATGCTTAAATTTTATATTTAGATCAATGTTACATGTCTTCTACTGTTATTTTACATTCTTAGCTTTAAGGGAAAATTAAAATATGTGTTTATTTTTTAATACTATTAAAGATTTACGGTTTAGGAGCACACATAAAAATTGGAATTTAAGAACCATTTTGGGAGACCTAAATATACTTATATGACTAAATGTTTTACTATAAATATATGTTAAAAATTTTTTTTGTTGTACACCTTAATGATAGTTTGTTCCCGTTTTGTAATTAACTCACAATTACATTTGTAAGTTGCAAAAAAAAAATTATAAATGTCAATATTTTTCTATAAAACGAGCAATTTTGCGCCCTGAAACATATTTTCACTTAAAAGGTGAGCTGAATTACCATTGAAATGAATATTGTAATCAAAATACTTATTTAGACTGAATTAAATTCTTTTGAAAATAAAGTTTTCCAAAGAAATTCTAAAATCGATAATGAGACTAATGAAGAGAATAACCATATTACATAATTACTACATAAAAATCACGTACTATTAATGGTATCTAATTTTTTCAAAACGCAAGACTATAAAAACTACTATAAAACGAAAAAAAACGATATATTGGGATATATTTATTACATAATAAACACATCAAGACACCTGCAAACAAATAGTGTGTTTAGAAAGTGATTTTTAAAGTCCATTTTTTATTTATAATGGATAGCATAAGAAACTTCAGATATAACGCACTATAAAATTCCAACACACGTTGCGTTTTTTCTTAAAATATAAGCTTCAGATTTTCCCTAAGGTAACTTTTTGTTGTATATAAAGTTTATTTTTTGTCAGAAACCATTACGAAGCATAATTTTCTCTAGGCAGAGTAAGAGACTATGGACCACTGCCAAAAGAAGAAAACTGCTTTTCTCGTAATTCTTTTATGATTTCCTATCTGGCAACATTCTAAAGAGAATCAGAGCCCTAATTGCAAATTATAGAACAAAATTAAAAACGTTTTGATGAAGTAAGTTGTTTTTATAACTTTTCGATGGTTTACAAAAATGTATTTCTATAAAAGTTTCAGGCTTTTTACAGAAACGCTTTTGACAGCTCAAAAGTGCATCGAACGAAATTTTATTTTTAAGTTTTTATGGGTTAGAAAATATTATTATAAAAAAGTAATTTAAAAAAAACACGTTGAATAATTTATTTTCTAAGGAAATTTCGTTGAGTGAATCAGTTTTTTTTGTCTTGAATGTTTGTTAAGAAGTAATAAAAATAATGAAGATGATCGGTAAAAAATAAATCCAGCAGTATTTTTTATAATTTAACTAAGTCTCTTTTGAAAATATTTTCTCGCATTTGTGTTTCTTTTTTTGGTTAAGCAACGGTAATTAACAAAAAAATGCTTTCGAAGTAAAATTTTGTTTCATAAAATGAAAAAAAAAAAAAACTTCTTAGAAGATATTAAGATAAATACATTTAAGTCTTAGACTTAGTCTCAAAACAATCTCTGAGCTCATTAAAAAAATGACATGAACTGTTTTGAATGGAATTATCTAATCTTATTAATCCAGCAACAAAATCAGACAAATACTGAAAGTATTGCTATACATATATAAAAAAAACGCAAGTGTAATGGATATAATAGTAAGATAAAGTGATGCGAAAAGTAAAATAAAAAAAACTGTATACTTTAATACACTTCTTTTAAACCACTGTCAGGATTAGAAAAAGATTAGTTGACTTTTAAAAACACTCACTACCAAACATAAAAATAAATTTTAAAAATCTATAGCTAGTAAAAAGAACAAAAAAAGAAATATAAAAATAAGTTTTAGCTACAAAAATGAAGAAATTTGACTTCATTTTTTACTAAATATTAGAGGAATAGTTTCAGTAGAATTAGAGGAAAGTAGTAGAATTAGAGGAATAGTAGTAGAATTAGAGGAATAGCAGTAGAAGAATTAGAGGAATAGTAGTAGAATTAGAGGAATAGTAGTAGAATTAGAGGAATAGTAGTAGAATTAGAGGAATTAGAGGAATAGTAGTAGAATTAGAGGAATAGTAGTAGAAGAATTAGAGGAATAGTAGTAGGGGCGTGCAGAGGGGGTCAAATGGACAATAGCCATAAGCACCCAGTCAAAGAAGGCAATAAGTAGACGACTAAGAATATTAAAGTTTATATCAATTACTATTATTTTTATTATGAACTTAATTTCTTATTGGGGGGGAGGATAATGAAGAATGAAGAATAGAATTTCATATGATTCTCGAATTCATTTAATAATAAAGTTTTAAAACATTATAATCTCAAGGAGATATTCTATAAAATTTAAACATTCTTTACTTTTAAGAAAAACTAAGTAGGAAAAATTTTTTACCATAGAATTTCATCTGCTTACATTTACATTAAAAATTAATTTGAAGTGTGGACTTAGTTTTTTATTAATATGTGTATGTTTAATGGATTTTTAAAAAATAGTTTGCTTTTTTTAACTTCTAATTATTAAACTTTTTTTTTTGGGGGGGGTGACAAATCGGGGAGCTTTTCCGGATACACACGCACATCTTTGCACTCTGCTGACTGAAAAATAATAAAACATTTTTTTTTTAAGTTTAAGGCTTGCAATATCTTTTCAATTTTATAAAAGAGAAAAAAATCTCTAAATGAGAGCAATAATAACATATTAAAAAGATTTAGTAAATTAAGTTTTGAAAAAAAAACAGAAAAAATAATAAATTCTCTCAAATTTTGTTTTAATCTTAATTCTTATTCCTTTCTCGGACACCTCAAAGATATTATATTTTTGAGACATAGGCGTAGCAGGAGTCCAATTTTCGAGGGAGACGAAATTAGTATAAGCAGTCACTATAGCTCTCTAAATTTTCCCTTTAAGTAAAAATAATTAGGCTGATAAATCTTTAAAAAAATTTTTATCTCTTTCTCGTTTTTAATTAAATCGATGATTCATAAAAATTATCTGAAATATTGAGGGGAACTTTAAAAGAATTCTAATTACTGAGGGGGACATATATCCACCTTTCTACCAGAAAACGATGTCCATGTTTATGTACAGAGATTTCGACAAACCAAAAATTTAAAGTTCAAGGACACAAACTTTTAAACATCAGAAAAAGGCTTCAAAAAAATAGAGGTGAAATAATATAAAAAAGTACGTAGGAATGCTGAAAGGAAAATATGTCACGATAAAATCTAGTTAGATTTTCTTCACGAAACCTATTCAATCCCTTCAAATTCAGATGGAAAAAAAAAACATAAAAAGGTACGATCACTTTGAATAAGTCCTTTTAAAGAAGAATTCAGCTTAATATTCTTTCTGGAACTGTTGAAGACAATTTTAGGGCAAAAGAAGAAGGGAATATAGGACTGATTTTTCCCTACAAAAATCCCCATCTACTTGAATATGAGATAGAATGTAAGATTTGTGACATTTTTAGCACCATTTTCCCACACTCTCAATATTTTAAACAGCTTGAGGGAAAAGCGAAAGGTTTTTAAAGATTTAGAATATTTTTACGATGGTTAAGAAGTTTAGCTGCAAAATTTTTTTATTTAGTTTTTTACTACGATTCTTCTTTTAAGGTATTTTTTTTTTCTGGAGATTTAGGAATGATTTATACATCTCTTCAGTGCACTCGATCTCCAATAACAAGTTTAAGGATATGAAAGAAAATACCCGGAAAATAAAGATCTTTGAATTCTTCATCATTTTTAGCTTCCGAAAGAATATAATGTGGTTTTCAGAAAGATTTTTGTTTTCTTTAAGAAAGGAAATGAGATATTTAAATGTTGGGAATAACTTCGAGTGTAAAAGTTTTTGCCTAACTGTTTGTTCACTAAATATATCTCTTATTACTTTGCGTTAAGGAGTTGCCAAACTTTATATTTCTATTGATCACTTTTTGTAACGTGAAAAAAGTAAATATAACTCCTTTATACTGTAAAAAATTCCTGATCTAATCACGGTAAAAAGTACCGGCTCTCAGACTGCTAGTACTTTTTACCATAAAATCCATTTTTACCGAGACATGTTACGGAGCAAAGAATCCGACATACCGTAATTTTTACAGTAATAATTACAATAAAATCACTAAATTACCCTAACCAATATTAGTTTAAAAATTAAGGTATAATATTTTAGGGGAACAATGGATTTTATGGTAAAATGGATTTCACAGATGATGCATCCAAAGCACCAAAACTTTATGCCGTAATTCGATCCTTAATTTTTTACAGTGTAGTGGGTCCCTTTTTTAAAAAAAAATTAAAAATTTTGTTTTTACACTTCTTCCTCATTATTGTATTCTCAACCGTTAGATTTAAGTAAAATAAACCCTTTGAAGTTGTATTAAGTTTATTCATAATTGTCTAACTAGTTAGAATTAGTTTTTATTGGACGAATATAGAGTACAATAAAGGAAAAATTAAGTAGACAAAATGCTATTGCACGTAAACACAATTAGTAAAATTGATATTGTTTTTTAATCTATCTCATAAGCAGCAATCTTATAGTACATACTAATTTTAGTGTGTACTGTACTAACATACAGATATATCTTATACGAAATAATATAATGTACAAACATACTAATTTTATAGTAATGCACAGTATTGTTTGTTATAAGATTAGTATCTTTTTTTTCTGTAATGGCTGAGAGTAGATATACGACGGCAGAAAGGTTAAAGATTATTATAATTTATTATATTCCACACTTTTTAAGAATTAAAAAAATGTTCTTCATGAAAAAAGTCAAAGTCTAAGAAATACTAATACAAACATAGATTACATAACAATAATGTTTAATTGTACACCTGCTTCTTACTATTGCGTTTTCAAATTCTTTGTGAGAGTCACATTTAAAAAGAACAATAATTCGCTATCTTTCACAAATAGAGAGTAAAAATATGTATTTAATGTAGTATTTAAATTTACAGAAAGTCTAACACAATCTAAAACAAATTTCGAAATTAAATCATAAGAACTTGAAAGAGTGCTAAAAAAAAAAAGTGTATTACGAAAAATAAACAATAAACCACATGTTTTCTTATGTTTAAGCAATGGAACAAATATTCGGCACAAAACAAACATCTTTTTCATCTTCCTCAAATTGAAACATTAATCAATTCATTTAACATATTTTACACCGTTTCATAAGCAGCTTATTTTAATGAATACCTTTTATGCATCGGAAACCTTTTGCAAAACAGAAAATACTTATTTATTTGTCATAAAAAGGTGGAAAGAATTCAAGAGAATGGACTGGATTGCTTAATCAAACTACAAAACACGACTAAAACTATCGTCTGCAATGCAACGATCATCCAATAAAGAACTAAGAATGAAAACTCGTCTGCGCCATCTGTTGCCATACGGTAAGTAATAAATGACGCAAACTATTTACGTAGCTATGTAAATGACATGCAAATGATTACCGCGTCACCTGTACAGAGAAGTTCATGAAAACTGGAAGATTTTAAATCATTTATTTATTCAAGACGCGTAAGGGAAACATTTATTAAACACTTTCCGGTGATTATACTATACAACTAGCAAGATTTCTCTGTCTTATATTACCCAATCATTTTGAGAGTACACCCACCGTACAGCATTACTTAGTATAGTCTAAACTACTTTAGATGTACAAGCACGCTTATATATAATGCATAGGAAGAATTTTAAAGGAATATCTAAGTTGAGAGTTTCAAACAGAATTCTATGCTTGATTTTAGAACTAGTTTCGTGTGTTGCATACGATATAGCAAATAAGTATGAATAAACTTCAAGTTATGAAACGAGTTTTTCATTTTATAAACGAAATGTACTTAGTTTTAAAACCTAGCAATAAAATTGTATTGTTTCTTCCCTAAGTTTTATAAATGTAAGCAAAATCACTTCGTTATGTATACAGGAAAAAAGGATGTTTCCCTTTAGTATGAGAATATCGAAAAAACTTATAACACTTTCATCGCGGCAATGAACGCCTATTTCTCATCCTCTACAATACAGAGGTAAAATTACTGTATTGTATAGTATTGACAATTCTGAAGGAAAAAAAAACATTTTTGATTAATAAAGCCAAAATATACAGTATTTAAACCTTTTAAAACCATAGTTAGTATTGCCAAACATTCAGTAAAAGATACAAAACTAAAAAAGAGATTTAACCTGATAAATGATTTTTATGCCATGCTCTTAGGTATCGTTATAAAACTACCAAATTTTTTCACATTCATAAAGCCATATTTTATTGTTAATTTTACCAAAATCATTACCAAAGCGCTTAGGTAAAAATTACCGAGCTTGTGCTGCCCCCTTAGAGTAAGAAAAATAGAAAATTTCCCCATATTTTGGAAGTTATGACCACACTTTTTTTCTCGGCGAAATATTTCAATTCAAAACTTTAAAAATTAAAAAACAATATGCGTTTGGTTAGCATTAATATCTGCTTTCTAAAAGAAATAAAAATGCATAGTTTATTATTAAGTGATAGAATGTCAATATGAAAAAAAAAAAAAAAATATTTTTTAGAAAATGAAATGCGTTTATGTTTTCCGCTTAATTATTTGAACTTCAACGCTGCATTGTTTGGGCTTACAAAATCGCTGTAATGCTTGTTTTTTATTATAATCACGGGAAAATTCTCGTTAAATTTTTTATTTTTTGTAAATTTTGAAAAAAAGTTTATATGTTTCTGTCTCTCTCTCTCTCTCTCTCTCTCTCTCTCTATCTATATATATATATATATATATATATATATATAGTTTTTCACAGCAGTAATTTGTAAGGAGATGAACGATTTTCTAAAAATTTGAACTTAAAGTTAGCTTATATATAAATATTAGAAAAACAAAACATTAAATATGGCATTAATTTAGGAAATACAAATTTGCACTCTGCATTAAAATAGAGAATATGAATATAAAACAATCAAGAAACTCAAATAAATTAAGTTCGTGCAATATTTTCAACCAATTTCGTTAAACATTTTTAAATATTAGATTAAAAATGCAATGAAACAATAAATAGATCCAAATCATTTTATCTTCCTTACAATAACTTTTAAAAATGTATCTAAGCGAATAAAAAATGAATTAAGTAGAGATTTTAAATAATACATTGCAACACACAGACAACTAGAATAAATTGAATGACTTGAAAAATACGAAATTCAAGACTGTAATATAACGTTCTTTTATTACATAAATATTTTCCACAGAATTCTATTAAGGACTGTAATCAAACTCCACCGGTATTTCTTCTCAATTTCATACATCACTGGTTATAATAAAAGTTTGCTAAAATCTACATTTTTTAAAATAAAAGTGATGGGACAAAGTTTATGGAAAAATTCATATATCCTTTCTATGAATAAAATCTTTTTTGAAACATTGAAATCGAAAGAATAGTAATTCGGTGCATACGTTTTGTATTAGAATTCTGTACACATATATTCCTATCATATACGTCTTAGGAAATTTCTGGCAACTGATTGAATTTATGTACATTTCGAATAAATTTCTGAGCTTCATCTTTTTCGTTTTCTAAACTGAATGTTTACGCATATTTTTTTTTTAAAAAAAATATTTGACTGAACGTATTTTTCAAAGCGGAAAATGCAAATTAGGTGGATATTTTATTTTAATGAAGAATGTATGAAATTTGATAAAGATGAAATAAATTTATTCATTTCTGTTTTTAATAAGAGTGCAATATAACTAAATTTCTTCCGTCTGACTCTACTTTTATTTTATTAAAAAATAAGCTAGGTAATTAGATTCGTTTTTATAAGGCTATTTACAAAATAATCTCACCTTTCGTAGAGAAATAACATTACACAAGTACGGAAATAAAATAAGATAACAAAAATTAAGGCGTATTCTTAGTTTTATTAGTATTTATTTAATTCATTTTTTAAGAATAAAGGAGACGTTAATATTAGTGTAAAAAATATTTTATAATAATTAAATATTAAAAATATATAAAAATTTTATAACATATATAAAAATTTAAAAAAATGTTTTTTTAATAAATGGTATTAGTCCGCTTTTAATTTTTAAAAACTTTTTTTTAATTTTATAATTTTTATTATAATTTTTAATTTTTTAGGGCTTGATTTAGAGTCCTTTTTTTCCCTTATCAAAACCGTTAAATCCCTAACCCAATTTATATTCTTTCCATGGCCAAGTGTTATGTAGTGTGTTTATGTAGTGTGCAGCTCTTATGTGTTTTTCTTTACAAATCTGAGGAAGGATCCATATTAACTTGGTAAATAATTTACACCATAGGTTTTATTAATTAGATATCGATTTTCTTTTAACAATAAAATTCCTATAATGATAATTAGTAAGTAAAATATTAAGATTTGATTGTTTTCTTTAAAGTTCTTTCGCGAAGGACATTAAAAAAAGTCATAGTTTGAGTGCCTTCAACTCCAATTGAAGCTAGGATTCTTACTACTTTGTCGTAAAGAATTATTTGAAATTTAAAACGAACAAATATTTTAAATAGCTAAAAAAATAAATTAACTTCATTCAACAAAAAAAAATAACATTGCGAAATTTAGCGAGAGTTTTCTTCTGAAATGAAAATTATTGCACAGTTTTTGCATTGATTATGAGTAAAAATAATGCAGTGTTGGAGTAACATTTCAAATATTTAAAAAATAAAAATATTGATGAAAAATGGTCTTCATTTTTGCAAAGCTAGCTAGCTTAAGACGGATAGAACCGAGCTTAATAACCATGAATAAACTATAGAAATCACAGCATTTATAAAGATGACGTATCATTCGCTGAAAATTGTTTTTTTGCATGATGCAAAGACATTCTTTGTAGAATGGTGCAATGAGTAAAAATGCCAACATTTAATAGCAGTCAAATTTGATAAATATAAACCCAAAAAATTAATATGATGATGTGAAAATTGAAATTATTAGGCCACCAAATAAGCCATCCATACCGATCAATTGTTTGTCATGGAAGTGGTACATAATCATAAGTTTAATGAATAATTGCAGCGCCCTCTGTTGATATGACGGAAATTCATAACACCTAACGACAGAACAGCTTTATAAACATTTATTCCTTCTTTATATGGTCAAAGATTCTCAGTGCAGCTTATTAAGTAATACTCATTACCAAGTTCATAGTTTCTTACTGTAAATTTTCAGTTTTTAAACAGCAAAAATAAAAATAAATAAATCTGCTCAATAGGATGATACAATTAAACGGCCAGGGTGTTTAAACTAGCAAGAATCTATTTACAATTACCGCTCTTAGATAGCTTACTAATTGTTCGTTGCCAAGACAGTAATTCTTTCTAAGCATTCCCGCTATTCAATTAGTGAATCGTTTTTCCTTAGGCGATGGCGTTGAAATTTTTTTTTCCATGGCATAACCTTTCACACAAATGAGAATACCATCAGAAGAAGTATCTTACATTCCTCACTGGTTATATTTACCAAGCACTCAGTAATCGAGAATCAAATAAAACCGATGAGGCTATGTATCTGCGAACATAGCCCATAAGTTGTTGCAAGATGATTTTTTCTGTGCTTGTTTAAATAAGAATTGCTTTAAGGAAAAATATCATATGAAAATTAATATTATATATATTAAAATTAGTTTATAGTGTACTGGATGTTCTTGATGATTAAATGTATGTTTATACAATATTATTGATAAAGTTCTTTATGAAATATAGTATTTTAAGAGTATTTCTTGTGATGTAAAAAATATATTTATACTTCATTATTTTAAAATTTCAATTTTAATGAAGTTAGTTTTATATTGTCATAAGCACTCCAAGCTCATTAATTTCCTTTATGAGATGAATAATGAAGCTGTTGCCATTGGTTTTTGGATAATTTATTTTATTCATATTGCATTGATTTTCAAGTGAATCACAATGACGAAGTTTTATATAAAAAAGTAATTTTAATAATTTAATAAATATTTAATTATAACCTTTAGCTAATGAAAATTTCAATGTGTATTGAATTAAGTTAATTTTATTCATGTTAGAGTCTTTGTTCAAATGTTTAATGTTTTAAACGATTTTCAAAACATGTTTTTTTTAAAAAAATATGATAATAACGAACGGGAAAAAAGTGGCTGCGCAGTTAAATGTTAATTCACAGAGGAATAAATATATCGGTATGTTTTACAAGAGGTGAAATTTGAAAAAAATATAGGAGCACAGTATGTTTATACAAAAAATAATTACAGTTTCAGTTGCATTTTACAATTCACATAAATACAGTCCATTAAAAGAATAAATCGAATAATTTCGAAAGATATTTCAAACACTGAAGCTGAAAAGATCAATATTTCTTTAGTCCAGTTTACAATAAGTAAAGAAATAATGCTAATTGCTAGTTTATTTACATTATAGTTTACTTTAAAATGAAAAATTATAGTTTCAATAATAGGTTTATTTAGTTGCAAATAGTTTTTAAAAATATGTCAATACGAAGATAAGATGATTTGACATGCCCTAATATTTATAGCAATAAGCAGTTAACAAAAAGGTTAGCCGAAATTTCGCAGGATTCATTAAATTTGTAAAATCCACTAACATTACAACAAAATAAGATATTAAATTTCAAATTTTATTAATCATAGTGTTTAATGGCAGAGACAAAGCAATTTCAATTTTCAGTTCAAATATTTTATGCATGAAAATAAAAAGGAAAGAGTTAAAAACGTGGAAGTATTTTATTTTAAATTGAATACTAATACAAGGCTAAATATTTTTGAACCAGAAGATTATAACTTTGAAAATTAGTTTTATATATGTTGAGAGATTATCGTAAATTTATTCGTGATTTTAATTTTTCAGAATTTTTTTACAACATATAGATAAAGCACTGAAGTAAAATAAATATAAAGAATATGTAGTATTTTTCTTTTCCTAAAGCTTCAAATCACTGAAAGATACACAATGTAAATTGCATAATCCTATAAAACCAATTAAATTATACAAGTCTGAGAGGAAGCAAACTTTTTGCAGCAAAAAGAAAGTATTTTTAATTTAATGCTTACATTTATTTAATCATTTAATTTAAGTTAAAAGATTTAAAAAAAATTGCTTTAAAATTAGAATGTGCCTATCGTAAAATTGTAAAGAAATAAAGCTGCTCATCATTACAATAAATGTTGAATGCATGAATTAATTAAACGATTCTTTTGTTTCAGTGTTAAGGTTGCATTCAGATGCATTTAAATTAATTCATTATGCTTTTATGAACTTTTTCTAGAGTTTGTGGTAAGATTTCACAATAAAATGACACTCTTTTTTTTGTTAAATGCAATTAAGAAATCGAAGAATAAAAAAGGATTTAAGTATTTATTTCTCTAATTAATAGATTTGTTGCTAAAACATTTGCGCTCAATTTTGCTTTAAATAAAAGAAAATATATTATGCCTAATGTTATAAAATACTCATTGTATTAGGAGTTTTTCTGAAAAAAGCATCTCAATCTAACATATTTAAGAATGGAAATTGATGAATTCACAATGACTTTAAATTGGGATACATGCAGAACTAAATTCAAATCGAAAGGATGTTTTGAGTTTTGCTAAAGCATCAATTTTATTATAAATACAAATCGCTCATGGGCTGCAATAGCGGCACAACTCAAAAAATCATGTTTTGAGATAAGAAGTTTTCAAGTTTTCATTGCTAAGGAAAATGCATAAGAAATGCCTTAGTTTGCTTAAACGAAGATTGCCTTCAAGTTTAAATTGAGTTGTGCTAGTATTGCTGCTGAAAAGAATGTGTATTTTCATATTTACACCTGTTCTTAGTCCAAAACGGGTGTTTTTTGAGTTATGCCACTATTGCACAATGCTACTAGTAATGCTAATTATAATGCTACTTCATTATAACTTGCATATTCATAGAATCTTAATAGAAATATTTATTTCTTAAAACGAACAATAAGCTCCTAATTAATGTTTTTAGTTGTTTTTTCATAGCATATTTATTATAAAAATAAAGCCGATTTAATAACTATTTACTTTTATCCCTAAGGTAAAAGCAAATGTTCATATTGATTTAATTTAATGTAATAAGACGATGGAATTCGGCCAAATGTAACAAAGAATACTCGCTTGGTGAATTTTAGCTGTCAAGTTGAATTAATTAAAGACATCCCCAGAGACAATCTGTTCGGAAACTTTAACTTTGAAATTCAGTTTAATTCTTCAAATGGATAGACAAAAATATCTCTCAAGAGATTCTTAATTAATAAGACAACGCCACAACTCAGATTGCGACTTAAGCAACAGCTTGAACCGTCAGCTTAAAGGAAATATCATAAAACGGTAAAAGTTATACTACTAATAAGCTATTAAGAATTTTCTTTCTTTCCATCTTTGGAATACTGTTGTTTAAAGGTTGTTTTATATTTTTATTGAATATTAAGTTCTTAGAACTTATAATGTTTTATATCAGTTAATAAGATAATTAGTCTACTCGGAGAGAAAAAGTATTCGAAAAATTACCGTATTGTATGATAATGGCATTTCTGGTAACAAGAAAAATTAAATAAATATATAAAATAAAACATATTTCTGGTAAATAGAACTGAAATATACGGTATTTAAACTATTTTTTTGGTAATTTTCCCCTTTCATATAGCAACGGTTTAGCGGAAATTCTAGTTTTCAAAATTATAGATCTAATTACCACAAATTTAGTAAACAAATTCAAAACTAAAAAGTAAACAGAACCGAATAAATCGCTTTTATGCCAAGTCCTAAAGCAGTGGTTCTCAAATGGTGTTCCGCTGAACCCTAGGGTTCCGTGGAAAAGTCACGAGGGCAACCGTTAGTTAGTACTTTTTTTAACCAGTAAAGACTTTTTAAACATGTAATATGTTTGAACCCAACCAATAATAATTTATGTTCTTAATACTGAGGTCATTTTTATGAAATTATTTAAGTAAATTTGTAATAAGAAATTTTAAAACAAGTAATATTTTCCCAACAAAAATACATTAAACAAATTGCTAAAAGATATGCATTTACAAATTATCGCATACGTATTTCTCATTGAACTTTAAAGTTCAAAATAAATTAACCAAATTCAAGAAGAACGAATTATTTTGTTCTGATATCCTTTTTCACAATTTAAAACAATTCTTTTTCAAAAATTATAATTTAACTTATTTTTTCAACTTAAGGGCAAAAGCTGCTAGAATCAACTTATACTACAAAAAACGTAGCCTCTGCAGACTTGCGAATGCAATATTTACACCAGCTAATGAATGTATTTTGAAAGTCAGGGTTCCGTCAAGTTCGATCATTTAGGGTTCGGTGGCTGAAACAAATTAAGAACTGCTGTTCTAAGGTATCATGACAAAACTACCAAATTTTACTACTTTTGACAAATTTTATCACATATTATAAAATTAATATTTTAATTTTATCAAAATCATTAACAAAGCGCATTGGTAAAAATATTGAGCGCTTTTTTAAAGTTCACATGAAGCTAGAAGGTAAATTTTACCTTTTTCTGGCCACATAGACCATAATTTTTTTCTCAGTGTTGAATAACAATATCGGTATATTAAACCCTAATACAATGGAAATTCTCTGAATCGTGTGATCAAGTTGAAGAAGTTCAATTATATGGTTCGACTTAGTATAAAATGAAGATAGTAGCAAACTTGAATGATATTAAGGTTCAACTTGCTCCGAAATTTCTCGCAGAGTATTCCGTAAATCAAAATTTCAATTCTAAATTTTAAAAAAATGGAGAAAATTATCTTTTCGCTCTCTAGTTACTCAATAAGTATGATTTACATGTTAAGAATAGGTATCAATTCGAGTTTTATACGATACAGAATCTACTTTAGAATTCCATTACCTCAGAAAGTTTTATTTCTTTTTGCAAAATCAGTTTATTTTATTACTAAGGCCTGTCAACTCGTGTATCAAAGGGCTAAGCAATTTCTTCTTATAGGTTTTCTAATATAAAATTTGATTTTACAATTCGCAAAAAAGTTTCTTGATAAAATGAAATTCTTTAGAGAGAGTTGCGAATCTTATATGAATTTCTATCGAATATTTCTTTTCATTTCCAATTCGTCAGTAAAATGCAACAAAATCTAGTTTTTTTTTAAAACTTTTTTTTAATCCGGGCTGTTTGTTTGTTCCTTTATTTTAAAACTCATTCTTAGAACTTAAAACCCATTTTGAATACAAAGAGAACTTTTTACATTAAAAATTAATGATTAGTTTTTTTTTAAATTTAGAGGTAATTATTTTATTAAAAAACAGGCAATTATTGCTTTAAAAGACAAATAATAAAACCCATTGAAGTTTTATTATTATTTTAACTATTCATTACAAGGGATTATTTTTCATTCACACTGAGAAAAAATCTAGTCAAAACTACCACGTAAAAATTAACGTGTTTTTGGGTCGATGGCAACACCAAAAATTTGGGTAATTTTTATCGAAGCGCTTTGGTAATAGTTTTGGTAAAATTAACAACAAAAAACAGCTTCATAAAATGTGATAAATGAGGTTAAATTTTGTAATTTTATCACGAACAAATAAGAGCATGACATGAAAATCATGTTTTCGATTAAGTTTACTTTTCAGTTTGGTATTTTCCACTATATCTATGGTAATAAGAACTATAATTTTGAAAACCAGAATTTTTGGTAAATAGTTATCATACACTGTTGGAAATTTCTCGGAAAAAATTGTTAAATAACAATTTATTGAATGGTTATTTTATCATATTTAATCAAAACAGTCAAATAAAAAGGTCAAATAAACAGTCAAATAAATAAAATGGTAATCAAACTGTTAAGTTTGAGAAAATCAGTTTATTAAATGCTTTCACCTCATACGGTTGAACAAACAGAATTTTATCGCAACAACTAGAACCAGCTACTTAGTTCTTTGCAACTGCGTACATATTATAGCCGAACTGGCTTAGCTGTCAAGCTCATGATCGGCAGAACTGGAGTTTGAGTCCTAGTGTTGACACCACAATATTTCCTCCATTCAGTTCAACACATGAAGAATTTCCAGTGTCCGGCACTCTCCAATGCCCATTACCTTGCGAAAAGTCGAGCTCCTATGTCTAGTTAAATAATTAATTATTTTTACGATTTTGAAAAACGCTAGTTGTAAATGGTAAAAAAACCGTATAGTTTTGTATTAATGGCTTTATAACCGTACTTTTTTAAATGGTTTCAAAACCATAAAGGAAAAAAATGTTCTTCACCGTAAACTTTAGGTTTAATCGGATGGACAGACAGCTGCCAGTTATTTTACCATAATTTTAGAATGAAAATTTTAACAGTGTATGAACGAAAAAGTTACCAAATAAATGGCTTAATTACGTTTGATTAACAAGTATAATTAACAAGACTTTGGGTTTAATTAACATGCTTTTTTTAATTCCTGTAAATAGTAGTTTTTAAGAAACAACAACTTACACGTTGTTCTTGCAGAGTCTTAGAACTCTTGCCTGATGACTTGAAAAACGACTACCTAAATTTTGAATCCCACTTATCCATAATAGCATAGTAAGTTTTTCTTGAGCTTATTTTAATTTATATAAATTTTATCTCAAAAAAGGAATGTTACTTGAAACATAGCGTAATAGAAAAATTGTAATTAATAATTTTTTTTAAAAAACTAATTTTAAAAATTAATTTTAAAAGGGGCTAAATGGAACGAAGATAAATAAAAAGGTTTAAGAGCTATATATTATACAAATATGTCTTTATATTTAGAACATTGAGTTAATTATGCTGGAGTCAACAGAAAAGACTTATGGTTTCAGTAAAAAGATCTAGACTATGTATTTTATACTTATAAATCATCCAACTTTTAAGAGAATTCCAGAAGGCATTATCATACATACGAGACTATCAGGATTTCAAATATGCTTATTTTGATAAATTGATCCTAAATATATTTTTCAAAACATTAATATCTCAATTTCAAAGAATCTCAATCAATCAAAACTGCGGTGAAATAGTGTTTATGAGAAATTAATCACGCAAGAAAATGGCATTCGGTTACGGTTATTCTGTATACCATACATTCTATGACTGTGAAAGTTAAAATGTTCTAAAAAATTCTTTGAAAGATAAATTATCTATCTCAATGTTTGAACTGGGTTTGAAAGAAATGTTAAGATAAATTCAAAATGTAATCAATTTAAAGCGAAGTAAAGAGTTAGTTCAAGCGATTAAGTTAATTTCAGCATATGCTTCATTTAACTGAAACTGACTGTTTAGATCATGTTTCTGACGTGTAAATAACAGTTATAAGCCAACACAAACTTTTCATTTAAATATTTTATTTAAAAAGCATGTTCTTTAGTATTAATATCTGGAAATAGTTTGTGGTTTGTTGAGAACTAAGCGTAATTAGAAAATTACAATCAAAAGTTTTATTATGAAGCAAAGGCAGGCCACAAGTGCTTTGTTTAGTTGGAAAATTTAATAAAGCAACAACTCCAAGAAGCTATTTTATTAATTTAAATTTTAAATAGCATACCACATTTTTAAATAACAAAATTACTATATTTCAATTATGTAGACTAAGCCTAGTTTGAGTATATTTTGATATATTGTTTTTAAATATTATATTTTGAAAATATTAATGTCTAAATTACAAAAAAGAATCAATCAAAACTCTGATAAATTATGTTTATGAAAAACTAATTCAACAAAGAACTTCATACAAAAGTAGTTATTTCAGCAACGCACATTCTAATAGTTGCATAAGTTACTAAAAGAGTACTAAAAACTTTTACGAAAATGAATAATTTTTTTCCATGACATATTATTCATTTTTAAATAATGAGCAATAAGTTTAGTTTTTGTAAGTATTATATTTTGAAAAATTGTTCTTAAATAGATTTCTTGAAATTCTAATATCTCAATTTTAAAGAATCTCAATCAATCAATCAAAACACTATAGTTTTCCGATTTTCTTTTATGATAAGTAATTTTATAGTTTTCAGTGAACATAATGTTTAAAGAAAGTAGTTTTCTAATCGTAGAAATATCTACACATCTTTTTTTCCTTTGACCTTATGTTAAGGAAAAATTTTGTCAAGATGCTTTTGTAGTTGATTTATCTGTTACTAGATATATGATCATATATATGGAATTTCTTTTATGTGAATTAGAACTTCTGTAAGTGGCATTTTTTAGATATAAAAGGGTGGGTATAAATCTTGTACGGTTATGTCAGTTGTTAGAAATCAGTAAATATTTTTACTTGCGCTATAAAATATGATTTCATGTTGAAAAAGTACGCGCGATAAATCCCAGCTTTTGATTGTAAGGGACAGAGGCTTACATTATATAAAATATATATAAAAGAATAGTATATACATTATATAAAAGAATAAGCTTATATTATATAAAAGAATAGGCTTATTAATTTATGCAGAAGCAAATTTTAAATTCTCTTGATTCGGAAATAAATTGTAAATTTGCTTTCTCCTTTTAATTTCAGTTCTCACATTGAAGTTTCCGACTTATACAAACAAAATTAATATTAATTAGTTTGCGAATACTTTTAAAGTGTTATGTTTTAGACGGAATTCCGTTTTTTACAGTATCTCTCTTAGAGTTTACTGTATTTTAAAATAAAATAAGAGGCTTTTTGAATTATAAAATCTCTTTAAATAAGTAGTTTGCATCCTGTGAAAACATTCCGGAAGCTAGATAAAAGACTTGGAAGAAAAAAAAACAGCATAGTTCTGGGCATTAAAACCAATACAATATTTAAACTATTCATTTAAAAATTTTCCCGTTCATATATGGTAATGGTTTACCGGAAATAATTTTTTTTTCAAAATTATAGTTTTTATAAAACATATTTAGTAAAAAAAAGCGATTTCGGTTAAATTTAACCGAATAATTGATTTTTATTCTATGTTAAGGTACTATGATAAAATTACCAAATTTTACCACATATACCAAATATTATCATAGATTATGAAACCATATTTAATTGTTAATTTTACCAAAGCTCTGTGGTAAAAATTACCGACCTTTTTGCTATTCCCTTAGAGATAGAAACACGCTAAATGTAATCATATTCTAGTAGTTTTGATCATGCATTTTTTTTTCTTAACGTATGTTTTATATGAATGCAAGATAAGCTTTTAACAGCATGCTAAGTTTTTAAAAATATCCTGGTGCATCTAAAACATTTCATTCGAGCATTCTATTTTGTGAGTGCAGATGATAACCTACACTTTCGCATTGCATAAAAAATAATAATATATAATTTAATTGCTTGAAATCTCGAATATAAATTGGCATGATTGTAATGAAAAAAAAAGTAGATTTCTGCATAAAACATGAAAATTAATATTTAATCGTGATCATTTGAAAGTAGTTTCATAACAAAGACGTCTGACTGCTAAATTTGATCGTGATCTTGACCTTAAAACTTTTCCCTAATTTTTGTCACGCGATCTGCCACCACCTGCAGGAACGTAGGCGTTTATAGAGGGGAATGTTAACTCCTTTGTGTGGTTGTGAACTATTCGAAGCAAAATGGCGGATAATTCATCTTGCCTCTCATGTGGTGAAATAATTACAGCCCCTGCCACCATCTCGTAAAGGATTTAATTTCCGTTGTCGTGTTGCGAATTTACGCCCCCAACTTGGGGATATAATCATTGGGATGGCGTTTCCGGCATTCAGGTAACTTGAAATAGTCAAACAACTGAATACGTGTGAATGAGACTACGAAATACCGTTTATAGATGACTAAGTTGGTGATTGGAACGCTCACATAAGTCTTGTTAATTAATTAATTTGGATGAAATAGCTTTTACGGGAAGGATTATGTTGACCATAATGCACTATATTAAGTGAATATGATTCAGTGTCTGCATAAGGTCTAGTTTGCTTATTGTTCAGCTGCTTTAATGAAATGGTGGCATTTCACAGCTAATGGGATGATTATAGAAACTTGGTTATATTGTTATATCACTTTCGAAATTAATATGATTATATATTTCCCAGTTTTACAATAATAAAAAAAGATTAACCAGCAAAAAATAATGTTTGTTAACATCTATGATGTACTATTATATTTTTAAAGCTGCTTTAAAATGGTTTGAATATGCGTATGGTTGGTGAAAAATTGTACATAAATATAAATTTGCACTTGTCATGATGGCAAGGGAGAAAGGCCGGTTATGTTACAAAAAGAAAACGAAGTACATGGAGAAAAAAAATCTGGTAAATTTACCATACTTTTATAAGTAATGACGTTTCTGGTAATAGAACCAAAATATATGGTATTTAAACCATTCATTTGGCAATTTTTTTGTTCGTTTGGTGACGATTTACCAGAAATTCTAGTTTTCAAAGTTATGGATTCTTATTACGACATATTTATAAAAATATTCGAAATTGAAAATGCTATTTATGCTAATACAATACAAAATAGAGTATCTCTCTCTCTCTCTGTATTTAAAGAGATGAATCAGCTAATCAATAATTTGCGTAACTTTAAGTATGGTAACTGACTTCATCATCTTTTTCTTTTGCGATCTCAATCTGGATAATTTTCAGTCTGCTTGTCATTACTCTTATCTACGTTAAATACGAAGACTAGTTAAATAAATTTTTAAACTGAATTAAAAAGAATTGAGCTCTGTCGTGTAACGATAAGCCCTTCAGTTCTTCTACAGCTGGTAAACTTCAATAAATGAGAAAAAATACTGAAGATAAATATAAAAAGGATTACTATATAAAAAAAACTGTATGCAAATGTGCATTTTTCTTTTCAAATTCACGTTTGGAAAATCTCTTCTCATCATCTTCTCTTCTCACATTAAACGTTGATTTAACCACTTTGTAAAAACTTCCGGATCAAAGTACGGTACTTTGGTTCGACGATCCGCAAAATCAATTGTACCATTAACTCAATTTTTACCGTAAAATATTATACTGTAATTTTTACATTACTTATTTAATTAGTAATTTTACAGTAATTATTATTGTAAAAATTATGGTATATCATATTATATGTTTTGTAACATGTTCCGGTAAAAATGGATTATACGGTAAGAAGTACCGTCACGCTGAGTGCCGGCACTTTAAATAATTTTTATAGTACAGAAATTTTTTAAGAGTATGTTTCAAAAATAAATGATAGTTAATAATTTAAAGATTGTGAGCTTTAAGATTGTCATAAGGGTTAAAATAAATTTCAAAGATTCTTTTCTTTTTTAAAAAAAAGAGAAATCTAATCTTTCAGGGGGATAATTTAAATAAATATTCATGAGCAAGATATTACCAAAAAATATTGGGTAATATTAGCGAATTTAAAGTGAGCTAATGCTTAGTTATTTATTCAGTCATCAAAAAAGTCTGGCAAACCATAAAATCCATCTTGATTTCAAAGTAACTCGCTTCTGTAATTACAGCCACCAATTTGTTCCTAATCTTCAAAATATATAATCTTTAAAATAGCTCTAGACTAAAGATAGGATTATGCGCTTAAAGATTCATTTTAGTTTAAAATAATAAAGAGGAGGCAGGAAATTTGAAATCAGTAGCAGTCTGTAAGGATATCTACGAGAAAGATTCTTCTAAGGCTACTTCAATCTGAGGGATAACCTTCTAATCGTAGAAGACATAAAAGCGGCCATGTGGAAACTACAATTTATTTCTATTGCTTTCTAAATGCGCTGATAGTGGCCAACGCGCAATAAATATCTCTACCACTTCAAATATCTCAACCTTTAGGAATTATGGCCTTTTATTTATAACTTTTTTTGTACTTTCCCGGTGCTCTCAATTTTACCAAGAAACGGGAAAAATCTAAGGCTGTTAAAAGTAAAAAGGACACCTCACATACATACCAGCTAAAAGATAGATAATAATAAAAAAATAGCAGAATTGGATAAATTTTTTTTGTTTTTAACGTGAAGAAAATACAGTAGTTTATAAGTTGGATCAATAAATTGTAACTTTAAAAGATATAGATGAAAAGCTAAAAGGGTATAAATTGACAAATCAGCCGTATCATTAACGCAACAACATAAAAATAATAGCGATTTCAAAAGCTACAGATAGATAGAACATGATTAATTACACGGATCTTATTGTACTTTTATCATTCCTGGAGGGTTTAACATGTCATGAGATGTTTTTTAAAAACAAACTTTTTGCTTTATCGTTATGGTGGTATCTATAGTCAGTTAGAATGCACCTGTTTTATTTTTTTTCTTTCGTTTTTTCCTAAAAGAACAACATTTAGCTTTCTTACCCCATATACAACACTTTTTTTCTTCCAAAAGCATTATATAAAAGTTGGTAGCACAAGTTGCTTATTATTAGAATCTATTTTACAGTAAAGATAGTTCTGTCTCCCATAATATATTAATAATATACTGGAGAAATAAAAGTATGGTCAAAACTATCAGAATATTGTTAAATTTACTGTGTTTCTGGCTCCATGGGAACACCAAAAAACTCAGTAATTTTTACCGGAGCACTTTGATAAGGATTTCAGTGAAATTAACAATAAAATATGCTTTTATAATGTGATATAAAATTTAGTAAATGCGGTAAAATGTGGCAATTTTATCATGATCCTTTAGAGCATGGCATAAATTTACTTTTCAGTAATTTTTTTCACTAAATATTTGGTAATAAGAACTATAATTTTGAAAATCAGAATTTCCGGTAAACTCTTACCATATGAACAGAAAAGTTACTAAATGAATGGTTTCAATATCATGTATTTTGGTTTCATTAACATCAAGATCCTGTTTTATTTTTTTTAACAAGAAATTTTATAACCATACAATACGGTAATTTTACCAAAATTTTTCGCCGCATACATTTTATGCTATAACATACATCTTAATAATATATAAATGTTCATATTTGGATCTGAAGACAAAGTTTAGTGGTTTTTCAAAGCTGGGTGGTTGATAAAAGAAAAAAATATCCACTTAGTATGAACAAATATATACCACCATTTTTATTCACAGGTGAATTTTCATACCTAGACCACATTTTATTGCTGAGGTTTGCTACCTAGACCACATTTTATTGGGTCAGAAGCTTGATGAAGAAAGTTTAATGACTTTTTAAAATAATTTAAACTTTTTAAAAGGCAAAAAGAAAATATTGTAACTACAACAATTTTATTCAGATGCTTGTATTTATTCCTTACTAGCTAATATGAAAGACATTGAACAAAAAAAAATGCGTGAGATTTTCTACATAAATTTAAAATTTTTTAAAACAGAACTTAGTTCAAATGATAATAATAGAATATACGTATAAGCATTTGAAAACGCATTGTAACATGGATTTAGTTTGCATATTTGCATATTGTCATATTAGTGCACATCGAATTGCATGTATGCTACATTTTGACGAGTCATGCCTATTTTTAAAAAACACTTCATATTTAATTCTTAACCAGTAACCGATGAAAATCATCAGATATTTTAAAATCGAATAATATTGGTTAACTACATGATTATAAAATTTAGAGAACTCTATTTTTTTTTCCTTTTTTGAAAACAGGAGAATATATTGTTCATCAGGAGCTTCAAAAAGAAATTCTTAACATGAGTTAAAACATGAAATTTTTTAAAAAAATATTTTAACAGTAAACTTAAGTGTAATGAACACTTAAATTCCTATTCCATCGTCTTCAGAAGTTCATATCATTTAAGACATTCAAAACTCAAGAGCATAATATCTGTTGCAGCAGAAGAATATTTTCTCCTTTTACAAACTTTTAAAAACCCTCAAAATTTAGAGTTAAGTGGACCTAAACGCCCTAACATAAATGCCCAGCGGGGAGCAGTTTAAGAAAGTTCAAATCTGACAAAAGGGTAAGCAAGGAATAAAAGCAGCTAAGATTTTTAACTAGGAATGCATAGAGAAAAGAAATCCCTAACAATAAAGTGCCAGATAAAATGGCAGGTGCAGGCAAATAAGGAAACACATTCGAAATCCGCCCCTTCCCACGCCCCTAGAATGTTGGGGGAACAGCTTTCAAAGTCGCCGTTATCTGTTGAGGTGCTCTATTAATGATAGATCTAGGTAAAGACTTGTCTTCCTGAGTCTTTTTTAGTAGAAAAGATGGGTATTAATTCTTGCTGAGTTTGACAACGCTGATGAATCTATTTTAAAGAGTATTTCAAAAATGCTGAGGGGGATAATTATCAATCTTTATTTGATAATTTGCTATTAAGTCTCTTTTTTGAAATCTTTTTGAAGTAAAAGTTTATTTTAAGTATTTTGATAGTTTCTTGCAAATTTAACAATTAAGAAATAGATATAAAACTTAAATAAATAATAATATAATAAATAAAAAAGGAATAAAATAAGCATAAAAATTGAGAAAATTATTTAAAAATTTATATAAATAAAAAAAAATTAATTTAATAGTAATTTAATACCAAATAAAATAAGTCATAAAATTAAAATAATTCATAAAAATAAAATAGTTTATAAAAATAAAATAATTTATAAAAATAAAATAATTCATAAAANTATAAAACTTAAATAAATAATAATATAATAAATAAAAAAGGAATAAAATAAGCATAAAAATTGAGAAAATTATTTAAAAATTTATATAAATAAAAAAAAAATGAAATTTAAAAATAATTAAATACCAAATAAAATAATTCATAAAATTAAAATAATTCATAAAAATAAAATAATTCATAAAAATAAAATAATTCATAAAAATAAAATAATTCATAAAAAAATGAAATTAAAATTAACTGAATCAAGAAAGACGAATCTATGCATCTACAATGGGTTGATGGCAATGATTTTGGTAAAATTATCAATTTTATAATATGTGATAAAATTTAGTGAATGTGGTAAAATTTGGTAATTTTTATGATACCTAAGAGTATGGTATAAAAGCCATTAATTCGGTTAAATTTATTTCTCAGTTTTGTATTTTTTACTGAAAGTATATTAATTAAAATTACAATTTTGCAAACTAGAATTTCCGGTTAATTTTTATCAGATGAACGGGTAAATTATTGAACTAGAATGGTTTAAATACCGTATATTTTGGTTCTTATTACCAGAATTATGCTGTTTTTTTCTTCTTTTTTACCAGAAATGTGATTATCATGCAGTACATGAATTTTACCAGAAATTTTTTTCTCTGAGTAGATTAAATATTCTTAAATACTTGTTTGTAAAAGTTTAAACTTTTAAAATAAATTAAGATTACGGACTACTACGATAAAAAGAACTGATATTTTATGAATTATTTTGAGATTAAACCGAAATCTTGAACTTTTTATGAAATATAAAAAGTACAATTTCTGAAAAGCCAAGTATTAAAACATGTATTATATTTTCGATTTAAGTTCTAATAATACTTTAATAAGACTATGATTTTTAATAAGATTTTTATAAGCAAATGAGACAGACAAATAACTCATAAAAACATCTAAAATTTAATAGATGTTAATTGATAATTTTTTACACAGGCATCATTATCAAATCAGGTACCATTATTACAAACAAATGAGGGATAAAAATTAAAGGGCTTTATTAAAATGTTCGCTTATATCTACTTCTGTAAGAAAATCTGTCTGAAAAGTTTTTTCTATTACTTTAAGACAAGTCATTAAAAATCTTTTTCGAAAAGAAAAGCCCTTTTTGAAGTAAAGAAAGTCAGAATTCAAAGAACGTTAATGGTTCAGTCTGTTAAATATTAAAATCAATCATAAATAACCTTGAATGTTGAAATTGGGGAAAATGGCATACGGACTTTTTAATCTTATGAAGAAATTTTCGATTTCCGGTGAGTAGAATATTTATTTAATTTTTAGGAAAAGTATGCTCAATTTTTTTGTTGTGTTTACAGTTTCTAAAATATCCTTAATAACTTCGTAAAAAAATTCTTGGAACAAAAATTGTAATACCTTAACATGCGTAAGGGATTTAAAATGATTTGCAATGCCTCTATGAACTTAGAATTAATAGACACAGTTAGTTAAATGTTCAATTGTTGTGATATTTTCCACCTAAGTTCATCCCTTTTTAAGTTCCTTAAATCATTATATTCATGGTGAAAGAGCAGTGGTGAACTGCGCTTAGTAATTGCTTCAATTACTATCCTCAGTCTTAACAGTATGCGAATTGCGCTTCTAGTTCTCCTCGTCGACATATGTCTTACTATTGAATAGTTCTAGAAAATGCAATACGAGTAACTTTTTTTAATGAAGTAAAGAAATTTTTTTCGATAGTTATTATAATGTGCAGTTTTTCAATGTATTTCTCACTAAATTTTTAGGATCTTTGAACTATTTATTGAATCCTGAATTATTTATTGAAAAAGTCAAAATTTGTTCAATATAGGAGGAGAAAATTTCTTTTAGTAAAATTACCGTAACGTATGGTAATAACATTTCCAATAAAAAAACAATAACATAATTTTGATTAATGAAACCTAAATACATATGGTACTCAAATCATTCATTTGGAAATTTTTCTATTCATATGGTAACGGTTTACTGGACTTTTAAAAATTTTAGTTCTTTTACCACACATTTAGTAAAAAATACAAATCTGAAAAGTAGACCCAATAAATGCTTTTTATGCCCTGCTCTAAAATATCGTTAAAAAAATTACCATATTTATAAAATGTTTTCAAACATTATAAAAATATATTTTATAGTTAATTTTACCAAAATCATTATCAAAGATCTTTATCTAAAATTACTAAGATTTTTGGTGTTCTAATTCAGTCAGAAACAAAGTAAATTTTACAATATTCTGTTAATTATCATAATATTTTTTTTCAGGATACAACACTTTGCCTTTGTCTTAAAAAAACAAAGAAAAAAAATCATAATAAATGACGTATTAAGCCGTATTAAAGACAATTAATTAAATGATAAAGTGAATTCTATACATTAACACAACCCTTTTCAAATTTCCTACTACAATTCCAGATTTATCTAATTTACTCTTAAATATTTGACTCAATTTATCAAATAGGGTTGTTTTAAATTACAACTAGATTCATACGGTCAAATAATGGAATAAGGGGTTCATATTGCAATAGAGGTAGATTTAATTTTCCAATTGTAAATTTGAGGGTCAACGGAAAAAACCAGTTTCATACCGGAAGAAAGTAAGATTTAATCCTCTCGATTATACGAAATGCAATATCCTTGCTCATTGCAAGGAAATGAACAAGATGTATCGAATTACTCTAAATATCAACCATGAAACAATAGGATATTTATTTTTCAACATGACTGGCGGCAAAATTCATGGAGAAATGATTTTTGATTAGCAATCATATACAAAAGGACGCAGACAGAGGTAACAAAATATGATCGGCCAAGTTGAAAGAGATTTATTTCTCATAACTTTTAGTCATTCTTGGCTTCTGATAAATAATCAAATTCGGCTTTATTGAAATGTAATTTGAGATTTTGTAGTTTTATTTTATTAGAATTAGTATATTATGATAGGAATAAATAAGGTTTTAAAATGAAAAACTAATATTACAATTAACTCATTTTCGCTTAATGCGAAACATCATTTAGGTTTTAATTTCAGGAAATTATATTCACCCCTAAAGTCACCAGTCATCCTCAAATTTCATTAGTTGCCCTCAAATTTCTCCGAAAACATACATCTTTTTTAATATATAAATCAGAAATACACATATTTTCTTAATCAAGATAATTTTATCTTTTACAGAATACAAAGGAAAAGCAAAAAGAGTACCTTGCGAAAAATAATTTAAAAATACCATACTCGTCTTAAAATTATATCAACTAAAAAACAAAACAAATTTTAATAATCATGTACTCATTCATTTTACATGTATTAATGGTTTTTCAAAACTGATTAGTAATGAAATTAAGTTTTATGAAGATGGTTCTGCATTTGACATTAGATATCAATTAAAAAAAATTATTTGCTACACTTTGTTTCATTAATATTTTCCATAAATATATAGGCGTCCTCAAATCGTAAATTTTTTCGAGGAAGCTCTGTTTATTTGTTCTCAAATCGCGGTTTATAAATCTAGTCGCATTATTTTTTTATCAATAGCGAGACGAATGTTTAATGAATTTATAAGTTTGGGGTGTTATAATGATAAGCCACATTTTCTAATTGTTGAGAAAAGTGTTATTTAAAAGTATTCTTTTTTTGTAAAAAAGCCCATTTCCATGAAGGCAATAAATTGCTTCTGTGCATTGTATTGCTATCCAGTAAAGGTTCCGGAAAATTGTAAAGTACCTATCCGGAAAAATACTAAGAAACATTTCCTTTTAAAATTTCACCTTTAGAAAAAAAAACAAGGTTTATCACTTTGTTCTCAATATAAATATATCTCAATAACATCAAATAATAAATTCAAGCAATATATTTTCGAAAAATTTATGCCGTGGAGAAATATAACAGTAATAACCATTTAATAAAACTTTTTAATTCTTTTGGCACTATTTTCTATAAAACTATAAGATATTAAATTTTATTACGCAAAAAAGGCTTTCACTTATATTATCTTCCTAAACATAAAGTATTAAAGAAAATAAAAAAGAAGGTCAGAATTCTATTTGTGACTAACATAATCGTTGCCTTATTTAAGGACATAGTTGGTATATTTTTATTTATTTACCTTTTTGAAATGAAAAATATTTTAATAATATTTTTTTCATTATGGATAATATTAATTATATAGATTAATTATTTATCTTGAATTTCTAATAACACTATTTTACACTTTTTTTTTATCAAAAGTTAAATTTTAAGTTTTTTTTATCTATGTGCAGTAAAAAACCATATTTAAGTGGAATTTTGCTCATTGACAAAAACCCATTCTCAGAAAACTACTGACCTTAAAAAAATAAGCTTCGATAATTATAAAAAAAAATAATGATTTGAAATTAAAAAAAAAACCTTGATTAAGAGAGAGAAGAAAAATATTATAAATTAATATTTCTGAATTAAATTAATATTAGTCAAATTATTTAAACGCGTAACTTTTCAATCAGCATACGTGAGTCTAATAATAGGCAGTCTCGCCCTAAAATTATAATAGCAAGATAGTTTATTTGGACTTTTCCCACCTGAATTTGATCTATTGGAAAATAATTTTCCTTTCAACGACTCCCAAGAGTTAGATGCAGAGTTTCAGTTTCAAACGCAATTAATAAATTTCCCGCAAAATACCTTATCTTGGAAATAGTTTTTGAAAGCAGTTTTCTATATTTAGGTGATGCTATTCATTAAGTAAGCTAATTAGTTTTTGGGTACTTCAAAACGCAGCATTCAAGTTTTCAGAGACGGCCTAATGATTTACGATCAAAGAAAAAAAATGTATAAAATAATTGCGAAGAGCTTAATGTTTAAGTAATATCTTTGGAGGTTTTATGCGTTAGATGTAGCCACAAGTGAAAATCTTTTCACATTTGATTACTTTGGAAGAATATTTATTAGTTGTCTAGTTTGGAAGTATTAAAATGCGAAGAAACGACATTTCTTTAAATACACACCGTTAAAATTTTAATTCTAAAATCACAGTAAAATAACCGACAGCGGTCTTTTCACATAGGTCCCCGTAGAAGTTTGCCGAAAAATAAAATTTTTTACTTTATGGTTTTGTAACCATTTACAACCGGTATGGTTTCAAAACTGTAAGAAAATTAACTCGACATTGGAGCTGGGCTTTTCATTAGGTAATGGGCATTGAAGTTAGGATGTGGTTCAGTAGTGTTTTATCAAGTGATCCGTGGAATGTGGTTTAATTAGCTTATCTGGGTGTTTCACCTATCGCAAGAGACGGGAAATACTAGATTTTTTTGTGTTAAGCAGATTTATGGTGCTGCTATCTACGTGTGAATGAGAGTATCGTATTTGAATAGTCCAGGTTCACAAATTGGGAAGTGCAGGAAACTGGAAACTCTTCATGAGTTGAAAGGAATGGAGACAAACTAAACTTACATTAAACTAATAGCCTACATTAAACTAATATGAACATTTGTATGCCGGGCTGAACACTTGTTTTAAGGTTCCCAGGACAAATTCAATAGGGCCGTTTCTTCGAAACTCAAAGAATTTGATTATTACTTTTTGGAAACTTTTTTATAATGCTTTTTCAAAATTATTTATGCATTTTACTTCACAAAATACCAATTTCCATTAACATACTAAAATATAAACTTCCAATTGTTTCATTAGTTTTATTATCTAATTTTATTATTTTATCATTCCAAAGTACTAATGTATACCAATAAACTGCTGTGTACGGCCTTAAAAGTATACGGCTTTTTCCCTTCAATGTTAGAAATAACATTTAATTTAACTGTTATTTTACTATATTCAAACAAAACAGTCAAATAATCATAAATAAGATAGTATTCAAACTGTTAACAGTAAGAAAAACCGTTTATTAACTGCTTTCATCTTATATGGTCAAACAAACAGAATTTCATCGTACCAACTAAGCTCACCTAATGAAGCAACATAGTTCATTGCAGCTGAGTAAATATTATAACAGAGAGGGCTAATCTGTCATTCTCATAATCGTCAGAACGGAGGTTCGAGTGTCAGCGTTGACACTATAATATTTATTCCATTCCCTTCAACACATGAGGAGTTTCCAGTGACCAGTACTCCCCAATTTGGGTCCAGCTCTCCCCAATTTGGGTCCAGCTCTCTTCAATGCCCATTAACTAATGAAAAGCCTAGCTCCTATGTCTAGTTACATTTCTCTTTTACTGTTTTGAAATCATGCTAGTGTGGTTAAAAAACCGTAAAGCTTTGTATTCATGGTTTTATAACCATACTAGTTGTAAACGGTTTCAAAACCGTAGAAATAATTTTTTTTATTACCATAAACGTAAATTTTACGGTTAAAAAACTTTAAATTTACGGTAAAAAATTTTACGGTTAACGGTTAAAATTTTTTTTATCGTAACTGACTGGAAATTTGACTAGTGTTTTAAACCATATATATATACTTACAAGATATTTTTTAATTAAATTCTGATTTTGTACTTACTTAGATTGTTGTAATTAATGTAATAAATATTAAAACAATATTTGACTGGAAGAATTAAATTTTAAAATAAAACTATTCTTATGACTAAGAAACAAAAATACATTACATTGCAACATTAGTAAATCCGAAAATACTGAATTCTCAGATTAAATTAGTTTCGTTCGCAAACTTTTTCTTATTCTTTATGGGCAGTATTTTAAGACATTATTTTAGGGCTCTTACGGCCAAATAAAACTATTTTCGTTGAAAACAATGATGCAAAATTGAAAAGAGGTAAAGCATGAAAAAAAGAAGATAATACTACTTTATAGAGCTAAAACTTAGGCTGTTGTGGCTCGTATCCGTTATTGATTTTCAGCAGAAAGCATACAAAATAAGATTTCGTAGATGCAGTAGTTCTTAGTAATGCTTAAATTATTTATATGCAATACTGAATCATTTACTATATAAAGCTTTCATTCTTTCTTCATTATTATCCTTTATTTTCTGAAACTTTCATTAAATAGAAAGTATCTTTTGTATATACCAATTTCTTCGCGCACTTTGTTTTATGTTTAAAATATATTTTATATCTGAAGTTTACGTTACGTTACAGAAATTACTTTTTCGAATAATTCTTTATAATTTTTTTATTGTTTTCGAAGAAGAACGCTGAATTTTGTTATTCCAAAGGTCGTGTCTTTCTTCCAACAGGAATATCAAATTATATTGTCAAAAATTAATACTAAAACAGGTATATATTTTTTAGGACGGCGTAAATGCTTTTTTAACTTTACAGCAATAGAGTCATATTTTTAAGAAAGAAAAAATTTCTTAATTATGATGTCAATTTGAACAACATGTTTTCTTAAGAATAAAATTTAATTTTAATCTAATTTCTAAAAAAAAATATATTAAAGATATAACATTTGTTATCATCAGCTTCTCTACCTTAGGTTTTTCATTAGTAACATAACGAACGACAAAACTAAATATTTAAAACACGGCTCTTTACATACCATATTAACTATATTTGTAATAGATAACAGTAGCTATTATTATAATAATTTGTAATAAATAGTAATAGCTATTTAATATTACCTTTTCAAGATTTATTTTACATCATATAAACTTTACTGCCCCTTTGAAATCACAATAACCATGTTTGGGACATTAAAATTCCAAAGTAAGTGAACTTTTTGAAGTTTACTTCAGGGTAAAATATGTCTACAAAACCATTAATGTGAAATTGGATCACATAAAAAAAGCTCTATACACACCTAGCATCAACTCTTTACACACCATATTAACAATATTGTATACTTCATTTTTCATTACTATATGATATTACTAGTATATTGTAATTTATTTCACACCATATAATAAAATTTATTGCTGTTTAGAAATCATTATAACCAGGTTTGGGACATTAGAAATCAAAAACAAGTGAACTTTTTGAAGTCTACTTTAAGGAAAAATATGTCTACAAAACCATTAATGTGAAATTGAATCACATAAAAAAAATTCTTTACACACCTATTATCAGCTCTTTTCACACAATATTAACAATATTGTATACTTTATTTTTTATTGCTATTTGATATTACTTTATTGTAATTTATTTCACATCATATATTATAAAATTTATTGCTGTTTGGAAACCATTATAACCAGGTTTGGGACATTAGAAATCTAAAACAAGTGAAGTTTTTGAAGTCCACTTTAGGGAAAAATATGTCTACAAAACCATTTATGTGAAATTGGAACACTAAAAAAAAAGCTCCTTTAAACTTAGATATGTGTCTGGTTTGGTGTCTTTCATATAAGGGTAAACTATCCTTAAAAAAACTCGATTTATTTCTCACTGATAGGTGCTTATGATATCTGAAATATTTTTCCTTGTTCATGTATAACTTCTTATCTAGCATCTTTACAGCACATTTTAGCAAAGAAATTTATTAAAGTATATAGTGGCAGTCGTTTTACTATTGCGTGATAAGATCTACCAACATTGGACTTGGTATATTGTTTGCAATGTATAGTTGCTGTAAGGTCAGATTTCCTTTCAAGTCACGAAACGGGTTTTATTCAAATTGCTTGATTCCGCTTCAACGCCAATTGCATCGAAAAAGCTTTTCTAGATACGTTTAGTTAAAAGGCCATTAGAAAAATCGATGCGTTAATACTATGTGTAATGGTGCTTTGAAAGATTTATTTTTTATTGAAGCAATAGATAGTTAAATAGTTGAGTGTATCCTGGTATATTTAGTCTATTACATTTCACCGCTTTACGAACATTAAGAGATAGAAGTCTGTATAAAACTTTCTTAAGGTAATGAAATAATACCTACCAGTTAGTATATAATATAATATATAAAAGTATATATAATTGTATATATAATTGTATATACAATAGTATATACAAATGTATATGAAAGTATATAGAATTATGAAAGTTAGTAGAATTATATGGAAAGAAAGAAGACAAAATATGAATGGAGGACTAAATCTTAATTTGTAGGAAGAATTTATTATTTACTACGTGCTCCTTTTTTTAGAAAAAAATTATTTATAATATCAGAAAGTCACTTTGCTTACACTAGTTGAAGTTAAGCCTTCTTATTTCAGTTTATAATAGTATAATATTGGTGGAAGATTTATTAATAAATTGATTTAGCTGAAAATAATTTCAAAATATAAGATTACGCAACAAATTAAAGCTGTATTTACTAAAATAAATTAGAAATTGTTTTTATATTCAAGATATTAAATCCATTTTTTAAAAAAAACAAAATAAAATATAGCAAAAGTCTAAAATTCAACAGCGACAACTAAAAATAATTTTCAATATTGTATTTTATTTCGAGATCAAAAATAAACATTTGAATTGCTTACATTTTATAGAAAAATTAAATGTGATTGTCGTGATGAAAAAAACTTTATTCCTCTTATGCATTAAAAAAGTGCTGTATATTGAAAAGAATCTTATCTTGGATGAAATTTAAATGACTTTGGATGAAGAAAATAAAGCAATATCTTCAATACGTATAAAAAATGAATGAATTTTCTAAAACTACTGCTGACAAACGACAACATTAGCATACGTAACGGCTTAGCCTCACAGAAATGATGCTATTTGTCGAAAATTTAATATCGCAAATACCCATCTTCTATGGATATTTATGTTTTGCTCCTAACCTATTACCGCATTTCTAGCAGCAGTTTGACTTTTAATGTTTGTTTTGTTCGATGTTTGGATGGGACTTTCTTTTATTGTTGTTGCATGTTAATATTTGACAAGAAATTGAAAAATACGGCTTATAAATCAGTTATATTGAAATATAAAAGTGGGTATCAAATCAATTATTTTTCAAATATTGACTCTAAGCATGAGATTTTGGATTGCAAATAGTTTTTATCTTTATAATATGATGATTATTTACTTTTGTTAAACACAACAATTTTAAAATTTTAGTTTTAAGTAACGTTTTATAAGCAAATATTATACAGGCTTAATGATTTGGCGTTGGAAAAGATTAAAAGATTAAAATTCTTTCATGCTAAAATGTTTGTTTGTAAGCTAATAAAAAAACCTTATTTTGCGCAGTCAGCGAGATTATTGTAATTTTCTCAAGGGGTGCGTCTTCTTCAGCTAAATACGAGATCCACGCCCCCGGATGCAATTTTTTTTGCATCAGATTTAGTTTGTAGCCACATTTGATCATATTACCTACATAATTTAGTACTGCTTACATGGTAAAGTATTGTAATTTCTGGCTCTTATGTAATTTAATACTATATTCAACTTTTTTAAGTAATTAGTTGAATAAAATCTATCTATGACTGTACAAAATACAGCTTTTAGATCAGTCTTATTGGATTGTAAAAGGGGGGATCATTAATTTATTTTTCAAATATTGACTTTTAGCACGAATTATAAATTGTAAATAGCTTTTTTTATTATTAAGATGATTATTTACGTTTTATAAGCAATTATCATAGAGCAGTGTTTCCCAAAGTGTGGTACGCATACCCCCAGTTGTACGGGAACAGTTTAGCGGGGGTACGCGTTCTTATGCGAAATATCTTGCAACAAACGAAAATTGCAAAAACATTTATTACAAAGAAAAAATTTACGTGAAAATTGACGATTACGTATCTTTTTATTGGCTATTCTTTGCAGAGTTAACAGTTAATAATTAGTGGTGTCAACAGCCAGTTGTGATTTTTAACTTTTGTGTAATTTTTTAATAGTAAAAAATTCATTCATTTTTTTTATTTGTGGTACACAGCGTTACGAAAAATTTAGAAAGGGTACACAAAAGTCATAAGTTTGGAAAACACTATCATACAGGATTGAAGATTAAGCGAAGATAATAATTTTCTTGCATGTAAGTGTGTTACAACTTTTACTTTTAACTTGTATAAGGAATTTACGTAAAAACAAGGATTTTGTAAATAATATCGTACTCTGAAAAAATACGGTAAAAAGTACCGGCACTCGGGGTGCCGGTATTTTTTACTGTAAAATCCATTTTCATTGTAACATGCTACGGAACAAATCTGATGTACCGTAATTTGTACAATAATAATTACCGCAAAATCACTCTAATTCTATAAATATTACTGCAAAAATAGTTGGAACATGTTACAAAAAAAATCTGATATACCGTAATTTGTACAATAATAATTACCGTAAAATCACAAAATCACTCTAATTCTATAAATATTACTGCAAAAATAATTGGAGCATGTTACGGAAAAAATCTGATGTACCGTAATTTGTACAATAATAATTACCATAAAATCACAGAATCACTTAAATTCTATGAATATTACTGCAAAAATAATGGTATAATATTATATGATTATCTATAAAAATGGATTTTGCAGTGTAGGGAAAGGAGGAAGAACAAAATTATTCCAAAAGTGATAACAATATGAACGAAGGGCTCCATTTCTAATTTAATCCCTTTTTTCACACAGCTTTTATCACTTCTTGGTACGCAGTATGCTTTTTGGTTTGAGGTCCATTTTAGTAAAATAATCATGATTATTAGAGGCAATCTAAGTTAAAAGCTGCGCAGACCAACCTTTATGCCCTCTCTATAAACTTCTTAATATTGAAATTCTAAGAAGGGTAAAACATGGCTCCTTTTTTCTCAGAACAGAAAAACTACATCTCTTGGAGTATTTCATTATGGTCTTCTGGATGCTGTCAAGGGAGTTGTGGTGCAACTTCGGGATTTATTCTTGAACAGTTTTGTGCCATGACTTACGTGAATAGCTTCCTTAAAATGGAGTACTTCAGCCGAGTTTTACCAATTTAAAGCTTTGGGCTTTTTATTGGAATTGAGAGCAAAAGCGTACTGTTTCTCAGCTATATTTTTTATATATTTATTTACTTTATTTTAATATAAACATGATGATTTTAAAACAATTTAGTTATNCATCGCTATTCCGGATAACTGATTTTTCCGGTTTTCTGAATCGCTACAACAAGCCGCTTTTTTATTGTTAAATCCAACTAAAAAAAAATATTTGGAAATAATCTTAAAAAGAAGAAAAAACGATGAAATAATACACTAATGATTATTTCCAAAATGATGGTAAAGTAAACATCTTTCAAAAAAGGAAGAAAAATCCTAAAATCTTATGAGGAAACAAATTTTTTTTTTTAAAAAATGGCAGGAAAATTTATTGAATTTCGTTCCGGTTTTTTGGTCTTCCGGTTATCTGATTTCCGGATAACGGGTTCTGTACGTATATATATATACCAGGGCAAGGTTTTGAAATGACAAGCATATAAGAATATGGTTAAAATTGCCAAAAATTGTGAATCAAGATGATAGTTTCTGTAGCACTTTACAAATAATATATTACTTTATAAATAGGTTCCAATAAGTGAATACTAATGCACACTGCAAAAAATTCTTGATCAAACTGCGGTATAAAGTACTGGCACTTTGCATGCATCATCCGTAAAATATTGTACCGTAACTTTTATAGTAATATTTATTTAATTAGAGTGATTCGATGATTTTACGGAAATTATTGCTATAAAAATTGCATTATACCAAGTTTTTTTGTTCTGTAACATGTTTCGGTAAAAACTGGATTCTATAATTTAATCCAGAACTTTTTACAATCTCTCTCTCTCTTTTTCCCTCTTTCTATTAAAATTACAAACAACGATGGCAGGAAAAACTTACAAGCCATTGTAGAAGTCTATATTTATAGCATATTTAAGTTAGTATTTTTTGAAAAAGTCTTCTTTTTAACATATGTTAAACTGTATAAGAAAATCAGCATTTAAAATGTAATTATTTATATCATAGAAATAATTACCTCTTTTTATTCTATCAGTTTTTTATATGAATATTAATCAATGAAAAAAAACAAAAATCGAGGAATTGCAGAAAATATATTTATCTTAGAGATTTGACACCATATAAGATAAAAATTGAATCACATTCTCCGTAATACAATTCAAAACTAGTCTTTTGTTTTAAATTGAATAAAACAAAAAAGTTTAATTATCCAAGAAATAGTATATAGTTAATATTTTGAAACATCGTTCAAACACATAGAAGTAAGCATGAAATTAGCATAATAATAATAAACAATCAACATAAATAAAACATAAAAATTAATCACATAAAAACTAATTTATCTCTTCTCATTTTTAAATTCTAAGCTTTGATATGTATTTATGATCAAAATGCAATGGAATATTTAAAAAAAAAGAGTTATTTTAAAATTTCATTCACTCACGTTAATTAGATTTCTTTGAATCGAAATATTGAAACGTCAGCTTTTAAAACTGTTGAAATTTTTTTAATCTTAACTTAGAAGAAATTTGAAAGAAAAATATGAAGAAGAATATCGTCAACGAAAATTTGTTTATGGCACGATTTGTTTGCTTTTAATTCTAGAAACAAATAAAAAAACTAGAAGGAAATTTAAACCTTATAAATTTATTTGCATTTTATGTTTAATAACAATCTCAATCTTGTTCTTGCAACAACAACAACAACAAAAAACGCCAATAAAAAGACAGCAGCATAGTTTTTTATTAATTTTAATTTTTAAAGTTTTAGATGTTTTCAAATTTATAAAAAAAATGCCTTTGAAGCTGATACTGTCTGATACAACAAGGTGCTGCATACCTTTGATACTGTAAACAATGATCACGACATTTATTTACAAGCATTTGTTGAACCCCACGAAATATCTCGAATTGAAAAGAGTTCCAGTAACTTGAGTAACTAAAATAAACATACATCATTTTTCGCAGTTATAAATGTTCCATGTGTGAGCCTTTAGTCACGCGACAAATATATCCAGTCCGTAGCACGCATTTTGCGGTTTAACACTATCAAGAGTTCTTAAAAATGCACAAAGGTGTTCTTTAAGTTATTGCAGTGTTTTTGGAATAAGCTGTGTCTGTGATGTAACCCAATTAAAAGGAACTTCACAGTATTAAATCCGGGGATCTTGGTGGCCATGTGATGAAGGCTGAATTAATTGGAACTCACTGTTACCCTAAACACTGTTTTAAAACCACTGATGTTGAAAACATTGCTGCAAGTATTGAAAAAAAAATCGCATTTGTGCAGAATTAGGAAATATTGATTGTGTGAACTTGATTAACGATACGATGTTTGTGGTATAACAAAAAGGGTCAGAAATCAAACACGTATAATTGACTGAAAATTTTAAAATGTAATTTAAATTTAAATTAGTAGCAAAAACTAAAAACTAATTTTGCAACTGAAGAAAAAAAAACTTGTTATATTTTTCGATAATTTTGTCGTATTATTTATTGTAATTTGTGAAATAATTTCAAAACTTAAATATTTGAAATCTGGTAATTTATTTGTTCTTTTGCTCTAACACTGCATAGTATCTTTTCTTAAAATAAAACTTTTGTTATATTTTCAGGGCTAAAATTTGTTTTAAAATCACATATGGCACACACAAATGTGTATTTTTTTTAAAGTAAGGAAAGATAATTGAATTATATCAGTTTTCAACCAGCTTCAATTAAAAATTGCAGTTTCAAATTCCTTGTAAAAACACCTTTCTCTGTTAAACATGGTTGTTGTAGTTGTAGTTCATTTACGTCGCACTCGAGCTGCACAATGAGCCATTGGCGACGGTCTGGGAAACATTCCTGAGGATGATCCGAAGACATGCCATCACAATTTTGATCCGCAGAGGGGATGGCACCCCTGATTCGGTAGCCCGACGACCTGCACGCGAAGTCGAGCACTTTAGGGTAGAATAGTTCAACGAGGACCAATACGCACACCCTCGGTCCCTACACAGACTGATTCAAGTGGTCACCCATCCGCACACTGACCGCAGCCAGTGATGCTTGACTTCGGTGTTCTGCTGCGAACCGTGGCTTAACGATCAGAGTCCATTACGGGACCTGCTAAACATGGAATGATAAACCCAGCAATGGAAAGTTATTTCGAAAAAAATTATTTTAAGTGATTAATAATTAAATTATTCATGTTAATGAAATCATTATGCTAGCTATTTTATGTATACAGTACTTATTTTAAGAATCATTTCTTACAGCTACGTCATATCAATATAATACCCTGACTAATCAAAGAGTCATATCAGTGCAAAATCATATATTTGACAAAGAAATAAATAGAACCGATTCTTTTAAAGCAACTTTAATCAATGTCTACTTACATAAAACTTCTACTACGTGCAAAAAGTTAAAAAAATTATAACATTAAGAAAGTTAGAGTTGGAAAAAATCGAGGATTAAGTTTTGACAGTAGTTTAGCAAATGTAGTTCACAAAATTGCAGTTAACAACGCGACACTTTGGAAACCTTTTCATGCCAACAACGAAACCTATTCATGTACTGAAATATTGTAGATAAACACATGTGGTAAACATAAAACAAGATGGATTTGGCCAATGTCAGTGGATTCCGTATGTCTTTAGTTCAGTAGTTAGCGTTTATTTGTTTCTGTGTTTATTCTGTCGTTGAGTATCGTCATAGAGCAGTTGTTCCCCAATTGGGGTTCATAAATTCTTGGTGTCTTCAGACGATGTCATTCCTCAAGAGTAGTTATTTATAGGGTAGATTACAAAAGAGAGAATTCTTATCTATGACATATATTCACTTTCTTAACAGGCTAGAAACTGTTGTATTTGAAGTATGTGATCAAAATTATGTTCAAGGAAAATTGTTGTGAACATGTATGACAATCATTGATAATTTAAGATTGTTCATCTTGGAGGAAGTTAACTGTTGTGAGAGTTCAGTTTTGCTTCCCAATGATTGTTTCTTATTTTTATGTTAAATAAGAATGAAGAAATTTTGACGCTATTTTGACGTAATTACAGAATTTTAACATTTGAAACTTTCACGCTTGTTTTTATGATGCATTATAAAATATGAGTTTACATTTCAACTGTTATAAATTAACTGCTGGGAAGATTTCAGTTCGCATCCCCATGATTGCTTCTTAGTTATCACGTCAAATAAAAATGAAATTTTGGTGCTATTTTAACTGTTTTTTCTCGTTTATAACTTTTTTTGAAGCATCACAAAATTATAAAGGATTCTTTTTTAAATTAAGAAAATTGGTGCTTCATTTGAATGATAACTCTAAAAAAAGCCCAAAAATGTGTTTTTTTTTAAAATATAAAAATATTGCAATTTCAAAGTTAGTGAGTTCTCAACTTCAAAATATCTAATATCAATCGTTTTCTTTTAATTGCTAATTTTGGCATAATTTCACAAATAAACTGCTATACAAATCAAATCTTGTTTCAATATTAAGATAAGCCACACTTTTCTTTTGCATTGTTTCTAGATAGGTACTTCATAAATTTACGTCTTTAATACTAGATGGCAGTACAAAACACTGAAACGTCTTATTGCCCATTGAAAATCATGGAGTTTTCTCCATAAATACACTTAACGCCTCTCAGTACAAATTTGAAAATGTGATTTATCCCTATCTTACTTCCAGTCATTCAGTTATACGCAGTTATCTATTGAGAGATTCCCTTTTCCCCCTTAAATTCATTTTTATAATTGTGACAATGCAGAAGTATGAAATAGTTACATAACAAACAGTGATAAGAATGATTATGAATAACATGAATTATATTGGTATGCTGACGACTCATTGATGATTTTTTAAAAAATAAAAGCTTCGACGTGAAGTTTTTTTTTCTTCAAAAATCTCACTTACGGCATCAATAATTAATGTAATAAATAATATGAAAATAAGAATATATGTCGTTTGAGTTCCTTAAATTTATTGTTATTCGAAATTCCAATCGACAGCAGAAAAGACAAAACTTTCTTCTTTTTTTCTTTGAAATGGTGAAAGTTTTTTTAAATTTTTTCTTTATTTTAAATTTGACTTATGAGGAAATAATTCTTAACTTTTTATTCAAAAAGAAAATAAATTTTGAGCCATGTTTCTGCAAGCATAAAATTTAATTGCTAAAATATTTATGTGAAAAATAAGAATCGAAAAAAAAATGTAAGGCATAAATTTGAGCGTCGCTGGTTTTTAAGACTCGGAATATGCAAAACGTGCTGAAATTTATCATAAAAATAAGCACCTTATAAATCATTCCTTCGCTCTTATTTTTTTTATTAAAATATTTATTTCGGAAGCATTAATTCTTAAAAATATCACAAGACATAAAAGCAGCTCAACAAACATTTTCAATTGAAAATACATTTTTTGTTAAATTGTTACAGAACAAGCAATATTATGTATTGCCTTAAAATATTTCAAAAAATCTTTAAACATTAAAAGCGCAACGTTTCATCATTCTTTTTGTTTAAAATAAATATTTTATAGTTTAAATGATGTGTATTAATTATAGTGTATTGGTAAGGGACTTTATATATTTTTATTTAATTATTAAAATTAAAAAAAATTAACTGCGTAATTTTTATTTTTTGTAATAATTATTCTTGTCACGTTTCTGAAAAATGATTAATGGGTCTAAAACAAATAAATTTGAGTGTATATAATTAATAAAATCTTTGACATTCTTTAGTAATTAAAAATATGCTTGCAGTAAATAATAATATGCTTAAAAATACGTAATAGTATTTAAAGAAAGTTTAAAACTTTACTTATTTATTTTTAAATAATTTTATTTTATTTTAGTACTTCAATTAAAGTAGCTGCAATATTTTTTTCCTTTTTTAGTAATTAAAGCGTAAAGAAGATAGCCAGGCAAAATTGCATGTAGGTATTGCATATAGGTAGAAAAATTTCATACTTAAATGCAGATTTTAAAGCCGCTCAAACAACATTGGATATTTTCAATGATTTTCAAAGTAAATTGTGAACATTGACACTGGATTGTCCCAATGCTTGATCCAAGAGTTTCTTTATATTATAGATTGTGTTCAAAATTACAAGACTATGAGTTGAACATTGACAGTCGTAAACTCAGAATTGGGTCGGCTGTTCAACTCTAGTATATAACAACTATAAAATGAAGTATAAATAGACTATCAGCTGAACATTTAATAGCATCGCTTCTCATAAAATAACATCACAGCTCAAACCTGATTTCAAAGAATTTTCCAAAATGCATTTGTACTTTAACGAATAGCATTAATATTTGCATTGCAACATTTGTACACTCTTTTTAAGGTTTTAGAATATATTTAGTATATAAATTAGCCCACTAAATTCGTACCATTGCTTTTCAGCCCACTTCTATAGGAGTTTGGGCTTAAATTTAAATAATTAAAAGACAATTTATTCAAAAAAGATAGAAAAATAAGTTCTTATTAACACACTTAAATCACCCATCTCGACAATTATTTTATAACAGACGTTTCAGAAAAATAATTAACGGACAATTTATTCAAAAAAGGTAGAAAAATAAGTTTTTAATAACACACTTAAATCACCCATCAATTATCTTATAACAGACATTTTAGAAAAATAATTAACGGACAATTTATTCAAAAAAGGTAGAACAATAAGTTCTTAATAACACACTTAAATCACCCATCTCGACAATTATTTTATAACAGACGTTTCAGAAAAAAAATTAACGGACAATTTATTCAAAAAAGGTAGAAAAATAAGCTCTTAATAACACAGTTAAATCACTCATCTCGACAGTTATTTTATAACAGACGCTTCAGAAAAATAATTAACGGACAATTTATTCAAAAAAAGGTAGAAAAATAAGTTCTTAATAACACACTTAAATCACCCATCTCGACAATTATTTTATAACAGTCGTTTCAGAAAAATAGTTAAGGCCAAAATAGTTGTAATAGAAAAACGTTAACTCTCATTAGTGAATGCACTGGATAACTAACATAGCCCAAGAAGTTTTAGAAAATCTTTCTAATAATGTAAACCCACAACAAATTTGAAAGGTTTTAAAGTGGAAATTTATTCTTCGGGCACTTATTCCTAGAGCATCACACAAATAGTAGACATCCAGGAAACAGGCTGACTGATGGACAATATGAAGTCGCTAACTCATGTGGAATAAGTAGGCAGTCACATATAAACGAATGCCACGAATTTATGGTCGGCATAGCCGTAACGGGACGCACTATTTTGTTTGCATCGAGACCTTGAAGTGGAATTTATGTGCTACGAGCACGGAAAAGGATGACATCTCTAGGAAGAATATCCATGAAGTTTTGATAGAGTTCCCAGAGATAGATGTTGATAGACGCATATTTTTAGTGTACTGCAGGGAAAGCTAAAAACATCTGGGAGCGAATTTTTAGGGAAACGTGAAAAGATAGAAGATGAGCCATAAAAACCTCGTATTTAGATAATCGGTGGAAGTTATTTATTGTCGAGAGTTTGAATAGTGTTACCGGAAGCGACGCAATAAAAATGGGCTTTCACACCTTGCCAGTTTTTTAGTCTCCAAAGACACGAATGGAATTTATTTAGCCAGTATTTTCCTAAAATGGGATTTCTACTTACTGTTTTTGATAGAATGTTACTGAATGGTATCATTAGAGATCAAGGCCTAAACTCAATTTACCATTTAATCCAATTATAGGCGAGTTATTTAGTCTCTAAAGACACGAATGGAATTTATTTAGCCAGTATTTTCCTAAAATGGGATTTCTACTTTCTGTTTTTGATAGAATGTTACTGAATGGTATCATTAGACATCAGGGCCTATACTTAATTTACCATTTAATCCAATTATAGGACAGTTTTTTAGTCTCCAAAGACACGAATAGAATTTATTTAGTCAGTTCTTTCTTAAAATAGGATTTCTACTTACTGTTTTTGATGGTATGTTTCTGAATAGTATCATTAGAGATCAGAGCCTATGCTTATTGACCATTTAATTCAATTATAGGACTTTCATACATCTAGTCAAATATTAGTTCGGAGATATTTTTGAATTCCGTACTATTTCTTTAAATACTGTCGTATTTTTAGAGACTTATAAAAAAAAGAATTTGATAAGAAATTTTGTATAGTTCCTCTGATAAGTGCATAAAAATAAGCACATGCTGAATAGATAAACATTTAAATTTAACAAAGAAAATATTCTAATTTTTTTGTATTAAAGCAATTTAACTACTGTTACTTGTGCTTATTATATTTTTTGTGTAATTGCTTCCAACACAAACTAATCCTCTTTTTTGCTACAAATAAAAATTATCTGTAAAATGCGAAGTGATTAAAAAATATAGTTTCACATAATATACACTGCCTTCTGAGTTACTAAATTAATTCATTATCCGAAACAAATTATTAAATGATATCTAAACAGTTTCTTAAGAACAGAAATCATTTGAGTTATATTAAGAACCTGAACCAATATAATAAGAAGCCCTATTTTTGTAAAAGTTAACTTTTTTACACCAAACTGCTATATAACATTTCTAGATAATAATATACCATTTCTTGAAAATTAACAAAATTTTCACCAAATAACAACACAATATGCAAAAAATATTTTAATGTTTACAGGGAAAGCGTGATGTTCCTCACCAAAAACTATCTAAACAATTCTTCTACTATCTTCTGATCAATTATTTTCTACTTTGAGCAGCCGAGCCATTTTTTGGTTTACGACTATCAAAGTTCATTTCCCTAGCCTTGTAACTATGAACCCAACCCAGAAGACAAGGGAGTTTCGGGATGAAGCATTGGGACAAACTAGCTTTCGCGGAGGACATTTTCAGCGATATTAACCAGCATTTACATTACACAAAAAGGAAAAGCTCCTACGGTTAGCTCGAATTCTAACCCCATATCCGTATACCACTGAGGACATTTCACGTTAGCACTGTGATCGATGCGAGCTGGAAGCAGAATTTGTATCGACCAGCCATTACTCGAAACTGGATTACCTCATTGGAAAACGAGTGCAACAATGGCTCTTTTTGAACAAATTGAAAATGTGGCGTAGAATTAAAGTGCTCAAAGTCCTTCATTTCTATCAACTTAATAAATAAAATTCTTTTTTCTCTTCATTCTAGGTCACTTACCAGGACAAGACTCTGAATTTCTTAGATAAAACGTTGATCTTTAAAACTTTAACGCGAATTACAATGTAACTACTAGACTACAAAGCTCCTCTTTTCCTTTTGTTTTTTTTAAAAGATAAATTTCATTGGAGTTCAAACGGCTTTACATAAATTTAAATTTCTCTCATAAAATATTTAAAATGTATGATGCAAAACATTTATTCTTATCCCCTATAACATTTATTTTAAACAAATATGCTGTTGTTTACTAAACATTTCATTTCAATAAATGTAAAAGATTGAATGAAAGTATGTCTTATTCCATTATTTTTTATTTAACGCATTGTTTTCTCTAAGGAGACATCAAATACTGCTCAAGCCTTAAAAAAAGCAATAAATTGAGAAAAAGAAACTGATGCAATTTCCGAAGGGAGAATGGAACACTGGGACACAGAGAATATCAGAGTGGAAATCAATATCACTGACACAGAAGATTAAATCACAAAAATTTTCCTTTTATTGAGAATACTTATAAATTTTTTCATATTTTAAAATATATAATTATATTTAAAAAAAAACTTTTAAATCTTAAATAACATTCTTGCTCTTTTTAAAAAAAATTACTTAAATAAAAAAACATTCCAAAAGGTGGCATTTGTAAGAAATAAAAAATAGCAAACTTTTAAAATTGGGACAAATATTATAATTTTAATGATTTATATTTATGAATATTTAGTAAACTTTAGAGAACGTACGTTTATTTACTTAGGTATGTACTATAGTAAAGTGACATTTTTGTGCTATTTTTATTTTGTTATTTATTAATATTTTGGTAATTCAACTTTTGTTTATTTATTTATTTTTGCTTACTATAATTTATGACGAGAACCAAGCGTTAAACTATTTAGATTATCTTAAATGCTCTTCTACTTTTAGACAGTTAGGATTTATTCAGAATCCTTACAAACAACTATCAATTATTTTGTTTTGTTTTAAACATTTAATTCTAAATTATTCAATAAGAGTTTCCAACATGTTGCTTACGTGAAGCGCAATAGTGACAGAAAACCCCCTCTGATCAGTAAAAAAAAATTAGATTATTGTTCAAAGATTCCGGTGTTGAGATATGTCATATGATTATTCACTTTTTGAGCATCCAAGTATCTAAAATTTTCCTTCATTTATAAGTCAGATTGCGCTTATTGTAGTTTGAATATCGTGCAAGTTAACCTTCAACCTCGATGACGAATAACAGAAAATGTGTTTATGGAATTATTGCCAAGTTGTCAGAAAACGTAAACCACTTTTATTCTTCTCAGTCACGGTTAGGGTGAAATGTAACGTCTCGTGAACACAGACACCATCAATCATAAACTATCGGAAAGTAAGGTCAAAGAAGCTTCATCACTTTTTTTTTCTATTTTAAAAGATAACTATTATTACATATTACAAATTTGAGTGAATTTGCTGGAGGCATGTATACTGAAACTAATCTTCTTTCACCACAAAGAAATAGTGAAGTGCGTTAGACATGTTCAATAGTCATCTGGGAAAAATATATGTTGAAGGTTTTTGTTATTAATTTTGGTTCAAAATTAATGAAGTGAAAATGTCGATGAGAAGTTCAAATGATGATAGTTCATGTTGTAGTATCGATGAAATATGAGACGATTTTATAAAAAAAGAGGTGAGACGATTTTATAAAAAAAATATTTTCCTAGTTTTATTTTAAATAATCGCTTATTTTATTTTATAACCAGCTTTGAACAGCAGAACCAATTCTGAGTTTACGGCTATCAATGTTCAACTCCGTAGCCTTGTAATTTTGAGCCCAATCCAGAAGACAAGGGAGCTCCTGAACTAATCTGGTTATGTAAACTGGTCTGTAACTGGGACTAATCCGCATTTGCGTTTCCTGGAGAAGAAAAGCAACGAAAACCTCTCATGGTTAGCTCCACGGCTAGGTGATTCTAACGCATAATTCCGTCTGTCACTGAAGATATTATACGTCAGCACTGTGGTCGGCGTGAGATAAAATCAAAAGTTATTAGTCAAACGTTTACGATGTTTTTATTTTCAATTTTGATTTCTTTCTCTTTGAAGTTTTAGTTAATGTTTACTTAACGTTAAACTATTGAGCATGTATTAAATATTGGAGGGTTTATAATAGTATGAAATATCTTAGCTCTTTATAACAATAAAAAAATAATGCTATGATAAAGCTTTAACTATTTATTGATAAAAAGAAAAAAAATAGGAAAATATTTCTAGATAAACGAGCTTAAAATTATACCTTACCCTGATATGAAATACAAATACCAACAATAAAAATCGTAATAGTTTGGGGTATTAAATAAATATTTTAAGAGATCCGAAGCTTCTAGTAGATAACTTTATGAACAATGAATTTAATAAAGATGCAGTTTCAGAATTTCGCCAAATCATACGAATTGTTTCCCTTTAATGTCAGTTTCTCAACCATTTTTCTTGCAGTGTAAATGTGTCAATTTCTAAAAAAGAGTCAGACATTAAATTGTGGTACATTCATTTTATAAAACTCATGCGTTGTAAGTTTTTCTTGATTTTAAAGGAAATCGGAAAAGCAAAGCATGGATTTTTAATCTCAAAATGATCTCTATTTGCTTGGTTAAATTTTTATTCTGGGTTGGTTTGCTTGACTTGTTTGGAGGCATATATTAATCATGTTTCACTACAAAGAAATAATTAAGTGAGTTAGACATGCTCAATAACTATCAGGGAAAGAGTTACGGTGAAGGTTTCTTAATTATTATTTATTTTGGTTCAAAACTAATTCCCTTAAAGATTCGATTAGTAATTCGAATGATAATAGTTCCTGTTGTAGTATAGTGGATAAATGAGAGGATTGTACCGCTTTCATCAAAATATGTTTAGTTTAAATAAAATAAATTGTTGATTTTTTTAGTTTATAAAAGGGTGTTGAAAGGGACCAACACCTAAAATTTGCGTTTATAAGTATCGATTGTCTTTCTTATATTGATGAACTATCTAGCATTTAGTAACATATGAAAATAACTTTTTTCATACATAAAAGGGTTCGTATTTTTTGCATGTTAACCTACAGAGAATTATATAAATACGGTTTCTTTATTCATTAAATAAATAAGAAATGTTTTAGTTTCTACTTCTTCCGTGTTAACCTACAGAGAATTATATAAGTACGGTTCTTTATTCAATAAATAAATTAGGAATGTTTTAGTTTCTACTCCCTCCCTGTTAACCCACAGAGAATTATATAAGTACGGTTTCTTTATACATTAAATAAATTAGGAATGTTTTAGTTCCTACTTCCTCCCTGTTAACCTACAGAGAATTATATAAGTACGGTTTCTTTATTCATTAAATAAATTAGGAATGTTTAAGTTTTAACTTCCTCCATGTTAACCCACAGAGAATTACAAAAGTACGGTTTCTTTATTCAGTAAATAAATTAGGAATGTTTAAGTTTTAACTTCCTCCATGTCAACCTACAGAGAATTACATAAATATAGCTTCTTTATTCATTAAATAAATTAGGAATGTTTAAGTTTTAACTTCCTCCGTGTTAACCTACAGAGAATTATATAAGTACGGTTTCTTTATTCATTAAATAAATAAAAAATGTTTCAGTTTTGAAGAATTTAAAAAAACAAAACACTTTAAACCTTAAAACTAAAAATTTAGTAACTAGACTCAATAGAAAAAAATTAAATAAATAAAATTAAACAAAATTATTTACATATTAATTAGTTTCACATAATTAGTAAAAAAAAACCACGCTCATATATTTCTTTGTAAGTTGACATGGATGAAGAAGAATTCACTTTCAGTTCGAAGGGATCTCTTAACTGTGCACAAAACTCCTGCAATAAAATACATCTAAAAATATAAAAGTAATCTATAAATGTTTCGAAGTTTTCAAAAGATCTTGCTAATTAAGAAATAACTAAAAGAACAATTTCTCGCAATTTAACAAATTAACGATCATTTGGCCTTAACAGATTGAAAATTTCTCGTAAATATTTTCAAACTACTGAAAACTAATAATTACTTCACGCTTTAAAATGTATCTTTTTTTCATTCCTTACAAACATTATTAATGCAAATGCTTGTTTGAAACCCCCAGGCAAGTAAACAGAAGATACGTATCTTAATTTTCTCAACTTGTCTTTTTCAACTAATATAGTGCATATATCAGCAAAGGAAAGAGGCAATTATTTTTGGTGTGAAATTGTAACATCTTAATTACGAGTCGTTGATGGTAACGGATGGTTAAGTACTCGGGCCATTTGTTTGAGATTACTGAACTCGGCGTCATTAACTGCTCTGAAAATGACACGAAGAAACAATTCAGTTGAAAACGAAACTCACCAAATATCCACGTTTTTGGCTAAGAGCCATGAAAGCTGGTTACAAAAGCTCGAAGAGATTGAAGAAGAACAGCTATTAAGTTGTTTTTAAAAAAATTAAATAGCAAGCTCAAAGCAGGAATGAGACACAGAAGGGTGAATAGTACATTCGACAAGTAATATCTGATCCAAGATACTCATGGCATCTGTTTAGAGGTTCTGCATTGTGCTTAGACACCTATCTTTTATAAAAGCAGTGGTGGCAATAAGCTTGGTTCTATTTCTTATATTCCTTGCTCTCTTTTGGAATTTTTCATCTTCTTTCGAGATATAAAAAGAAATAGAAGTGCGAAGGATGGCCTAGCTCTTTGGAGCGTAAGATTTTTTTTTCTTTTTTTGAGGCTTTTCTTTTCTAGATGTTGGATATCAAGATAAAAACCAGAATTTAGTAGAGCCAAAAAAATAAGATTTTTTTCCAGCTTCTTCTGTTAGCCTTTCTTTATAGTGATTTTTTAAGACGGAGTTTAAAATTACTTATAATAGCAAACAGATAATTAAAAAAAGCAGGTATACAATTCAAATTTAATTAATTAACAAATTAAATTCCACTATTCTAATAATAAAAGTTTTTACGTTGATTGATTACATGTAAATCCTATTACGCAGGCCTGTTATCTACGAATATGTTATGCAGGCCTGTTACTTACGAACTTGGTTTATGGTAAGTTTATAATATACACACGAAACAGCAATTATGCTGTTTTTTCTACTTAAAAACATATAAATAAATAGCAAACTCAAAACTGGAATGTGCCATAAAAAGGTAAATAGTACATTCGACAAGAGCTATCTGATCCATGGCATCTGTTTATCGGTTCTACATTGTACTTAGACGTCTATCTTTTATAAAAGCAGAGGTGGCAATAAGCTTGGTTCTATTTCGTCTTATATTCCTTGCTCTCTCTTTGAATTTTTTCTACTTTTTTCTAGACATAAAAAGAAGTACAACTGAGAAGGAAGGTCTAACTCTCGGGAGCGTAAGAATTTTTTCTTTCTCTCACAGCCCTTTCTTTTCTTTCCTAGCTGTCGGATATCAAGAAGAAAAAAAACTAGAATTTGGTAAGGCTAAAGAAATAAAGAAATTTTTTTCCTAATTTTTTTTTCAAGTTTCGTATTGAGATTAGATCAAAAGCCTCGACTTCTAAAACGTGTGTAGATATAAGCAGCAGATATGCGTTTTTAGGCAATGACATGTATTTAAAGTTCATAAATTACCAAAAATTGCCCAGCGAGTTTTTCAAGCAGTTTTCTATTATAAGCGATTATTATTTAATTCAAAGTTGTCGATAATATTTCAGTATAACCTGCATTTAATAATTAAAGAGGTTTAAACGATATAAATTATAAATTTAGTTGGCGATTCATCTAGCTCATAAAATTAAAAGAAATAATAATAATTTTTCTTCGAATACTGTCCTTCGTATGTTCAGCTTACATTTACGATAAAGTTCAATTTTCAATATATATGTTTAGATACATTTTTATCTTACGATTTTAAGCTTTTATTTAGTTAAAATTACACATAATATCTTAAAAGATAAAAAATAAGTCAATTTGATAAACGTAATCTAGCATATGCTCTGTCAAAAAATGTATACCACTTACAGTATAATTTTATGGACAAAGACCAGCTTTTCAAGCTAAATGGTAAAGTTTAGCTTGAAGAGTCTAACTATAGCGTACTAGATTTTTTACGGATAGAATCCATTTATATATACAGGATGTCCAAGCTGAAACAAAACTGTTTTTTCACAGTCAAATACTTTTAAATGAAAGTTAGTCAGTGACTTTATTTTCTACGTTAAAATCATGCTCTACCCCCTGCTTACTGACTCTCACGATTGCCGATTATAGAAAGATAATTTCTTTGTTCTACATTAGCACTAAAATTGAATACAACAAAAGTAAGGGAAAAAATAATTTTAACAACTCCTCCTTAAAAAATACACTCAGAATACGCGCCACAGAAATAAATGCAGAAACTAACAACAGAAATAAAAAATTAAAAATGCCGTTACAAGAGCTCTTACTAAACATTCAAAAATTTTTGAAAACACAGTTACACATTACGGGATTTGGAACGCTGTAAGGCTTGTCAAATGATTTAATCCTTGACCATTATTGCTTTTGATATTTGTCATCAATGCTTTATTCTGCTTTCCCAGAGCACATCTATTTTATGCAAATAACGTAGCAGCATGATTAATATTCATTTCTAGTTGTAATAGAAGAGCTAAAGAGAAAAACATCTTAAATGATAAATTAGTGATTTTTTAAAAATAAGTATAGAAACATAAGGATTCTGCTTAAAAACTTGATTTTGCTATAATACGGATGCATGAAGCAAAAATCAAAATGTTTCCAAACGTGTTGTAATTAATATAACGAATGCTAAACATAACATCAAACATTATTTAAAAACAGATCTAAGTGTTCAAATGATATAATTGTGAAATTTTTTTTTAATGAAAATACTGAGCTCAATGATGTTACGATAGCCTTACCATTATATGAGTTCATAGAGTTAAAAGGGTTAATAGAGTTGGGTTAAAACAATCAAACTCTATTAACTCATTGTGGATATTTTTTTCACTTAGCATTACGAAAAAGCGAGTTAAGCATTACGGTATGGTACAGAAATACATCACATATTTTTAAACCTAGAAATCAAAGCTTTTTCTTTTCTTTTAGAATTAGGAGAGTGTCACCGTCATTTAAGATTGACACGTTGACCATAATAATGATGGTGATTCGAAACTGTGGCGAATTTTCGGTCTCGGATTTCATTCCACGGACGGTATCCATTTTTTTCTAAGGAGATTGATTTTTTGTAATTTTATGGATAGTGACCATTTTTTTTAAAATGAATCTTTTATCTAGCAATTTTTTTAATGAAAAATGCTTCTTATTTCACAGACTGATTCTATATTTTACAATGTAAAATTACAGGTGATTCATAATTTAGAGTCTGAATACTTTTCACGGACTTAGTCAGGAAGTCTCTGCTGCCGATATTTGTCTGTAATTTCACATTTTTTTTACTGTAAGAAACAACGAATAAAGGGGGCATCGAAATATATTGCATGAAGAAAAAAACAAGATAAAATAAGCATCGATTTAAGTCTTTGTAAGTTAAATCAATGTATCTGCTCTGTTATCTCAGTTTTACAAAATCGATAAACGCAAGGAAGATTTTATCTCGTGTATGAAATTTTTGAAGTGTAAATATTTTAAAAATAACGAGAATAGTTTGAAAATAAAGTTTTTACGTTTTTAATGCCTTAAGAATGTTCATATACATAGTTAACATCAATTGCATTTAAAAAAAAGAGGAAGAAAAATCAGAGTTTTAATAAATTATCAAAATTTATAAATTTTACGCACAACTGTTTTACTGTATTATAATAAAAAGGAAAATATTAATAATGTTTGATGAAATAATGTATATTAATCGCTTATCACTGAAAGCATAATATATTAAAACCAATGACACTACTTATGCCTAACTTTTTACGGTATAATAAAAAAGGATAGTGTCAATAATGCCTTATGTAACATGTAATAATATAAAATGACAAAAACGGAAGAATAGAACGTCTTATTATAAGAGACTCAAATATTTTTTTTCCAATGGCAGACACTGAATTTGAATCTTTGCCTATGTAGATGCCGGAGTTGTTACTCATTTAGCGTTTCCCAGTGGGCACCTGCGTACCAAAGTCACGGAGGCGAGCAACATTGCCCACGCCACACTGCCACAAACCCGTTTATAGGGTGGGCCACATTCACACATCATGCACACCCACAACAGAGGACAGCACAAAGAGAGAGAGAGAAACATCCATGCCCAGAGCGGGATTCGATCCAGCAGCCAATGGCTTCGCAGTCAGGCGAAGTAACAGCTCGGACACCTGGTCAGCGAGACTCAAATATAAAATACTTTATTAATTAATTTCCTTATATTGTGTTTAAAGAAAAATTATTATTTTTAAAAATACCAGAAAATTATTTTAACATGTTCTCGAGATATGGTGAAATACACAAAAATACGCTTTTTTCGATCAATCCTTAATGCTCCTAGATTTTTTTGTTAGAAAAATATTATACCCAAACCAAAAACTTATAGTGCAATCAATCTACAATGGAGTAATAGATCTAAAAAAAAAAAAAATAGATAATGGAAACATCAAACCAAACTCCACTATACCTCGTTATATGCATTAATTAGAATAAGTATACAGTAACCTCGATTATAGATCGTGTTATACTTCAACTACTTAGTATTCACAAGACTTCAGTAAGAAAAAAAATGGTATAGTTAGTTATAAGAGATGAAGGATAAAAGAATAGCATTTTTTTCAAGTATTGCTGTCTACTAGCAGAAATAGAATATGGGTCTATGCTCTGGACTGGCAATTATTAGTCATGGCGTTTCAGGAAATGACATATTGCATAAGGAGCATCTTCCTCATAATAGTCAGAGAAGGGAACGTTTGAATATCAATCCAATTTCTTTTTCAGGTGCTTTTGTGCTTGAAAACGGAATATGACAGGGCATCTTGGTAGTACAAGTACCCGTCTTTTTTTTTCTTCATGTAATGCAACCTCCTTATAGGAAGTAAGTATTTTTTATAATAAGACTTTTATGCGTGTGCTAGAGGAGTGTTGCATCGACGGAATATTATTTATTTTGTCAAATTATTATCTGGAAAGTCAATATAAATCTTTCTTTACTTTAAAGAAATTGAAAAAGGAAGACTTAATTTATTAGTTAGTTCTCGTGAAATGTTTAGAATGATTTTTTTAATCAAAAATACTAGTTTTTTTTAATTTTCATTTTTAAACAAATATATAAGAACGTAAACGATTTAAAAAAAAAAGTAAAAATTCTAATTATGAAAGCATATGTTATAAATATCCTTGAAACAAATCCTAATAAAGATTAAAAAAAATATGAAAAGAACTTGGATGGTCACCTAATTATACAAAAAAGTTATTATTAATAAAACATTAGATGTTAATTTCACCCTTTTCTTTTAAACATAAACTGAAATTGCAATCTTCATCTAAATTTTTTATCTGATATAATAAACATAGAACACATGATTTGGATTATTCAATATATCAATTTATGTACTAAAAATTGATGTTTAAAGCACATATTTCTAAATATCCTTAGAAAAATGCAAAAAAGATAAATAAAATTTTAAAGAAAAACTTAGATGAGCCCCCAACTATAAGATTAAAATTATTACTGATAAAACATTAAATACACATATTTTCTGTCCTTTTCTGATAATCATAAATTAATGATCTTACATTCAATGTTCTATGAGATATAATAAATATATTACATGATGTAGATTCTTCTATCTATCATTAAACTGACACTCATATATTAAAAATAAATAATTAAAAGTGCAGTACATTGATACACTAATTTTCTATCTTTTCCTCATAATCATAAATTTATAATATTGCATGTAATGCTCTATTTGGTATAACACACACACACACACACATGCACANAGATATTTTATATATATATTTAAACATATGATATGGATCATTCGATTTATATTATGTATTAAAAATTACGAATAAGTGCATATTTCTAAATTTCCTTAAAAAATTGCCAAAATAAAGATAAAAATCTAGTTAGATGAGCTCCAAATTATAAGTTTAAAATTATTACTGATAAAACATTGGATACATATTCTCTATCTTTTTCTCATAAACATAAATTGGTATTTTGTCAGACATAATAAATATATTTAGACGCATGATGTAGATTTTTTGATGTACCATAAAATTGATAACTGTGCATTAAGAGATAATGATTAAAGCAAAAAACTTAGATGAGTCCCAAATTATACAATTAAAATTATTACTGCTAAAACCTTTTTTCTGTATTTTTTTCATAATCATCAATTAATAATATTGCATGCAATGCTTTTTCATAGACAATAAATATATTTAAAAACATGATTTAGATTTTTCGATATACCATACAATTGATAACGATGCATTAAAAGATAACGGTTAAAGCTCAGATTTCGAAATATCCCTGAAAAAAATCCTCAACAAAGATAAAAATTAAAAGCAAAACTTGGATGAGCCTCCAATTTTCTCTTCGATCAAATTCTCCCGATACCCTTATAATAGGAATCCTAAAGAAATCTGTAGAGGTCAGCGGATCACTAAACGTTCCATCCCACATAAAAGATTCTATTCTGTCATGAGCATCATAGGCAGCAGGACCCCTATATAGAAAAGCCATAGGGATCACTCCATTCTGCATGGTTCAATGGAACTCCATCCCTTTTTTTTCCTAGAGACCCCCTTCTTTTTCTATAGGAAAAGGTAAGGTACTATGCATTTGGGTCCGGAAATGTGCTGATCTCGGCGTGAGTCTGCCTGTAACGGACATTGGCCGGGATTTTTTTTTGTACCCCCTTCCAAACCACCCCTATCGCAGTCTCAGCGGGTACCTCAGACAAAAAAAAAGTACTGATATTTATGGGGAGAGGGAAAAACGAAGGTGGTGAAGTGAAGTGGGCGGATTGGTACAGCATCAAAGAAATCAATATCGATATAAATCAGCAGCGGGTTTATCGGTATCGAGTTGACAGTTTATTGGGAAGAATGGCGCCGCTCTGTAGTTTTGATGCTCGAGTTTTCGAAAATCACATTTTACAGATTTAGAGAAAATCCATTCCATTTGGTTAGTGAAAGATGGGTCCATAAATAAGCTGTATTAAAGTACAGTTTGGCAAATGCCTTTAAACTAATTCAAAACTTTTATGAGGGGCTTCTTTAAAGTGAATTGCTGTTGTTGTTTTCAACGTAAATTTAAAACATTCTTTTTTTTGGTTTCCAACAAGTTTTATGGGATGTGGTACAACTTTAAGCGTATAATAAAAAAAAAAGTTAACTCCGTAATCGTAACATGTCGCGAAATAAATCGTTTTTAGATTTAAAAAGTAATAATATATTTTTTAATTTATCATTAAAGATGTTAAAATTTTTATTACATTAATAGTTTATGCTTTCAAAACATAATCTTTAAGGCTTTCAAAAACTCTACAGTCGCAAAATATATTATTTTTTGCTGCGAATAATATGTTATTTTATAATTGAATGAGTATGCAACAGTTACTCATAGCTGTTAGGGCATGTTTAGCTGCCTATCTTTAGCCAGCGCTCTCCGTGTTCATTCTTAAAATGGCGCAAAACGTCAATATAGAGAAAAGCCACAGTTTTGAGAAAATGAAAAGCGTTTGGGGTCGAATTTATAAATACTTAAAAACTTACTCCAATGCAGCATTATCTGAGCTCATAAAAATTTGCAAAAAAAGGGAATAAGGCATTGATATTGATAACTTTCATCTAGGTGGAAAATGTCACAAAGTAGGCGATTTTTAAAAAAATAAAATAAAGTAACTCTTAAAATATTTTAGTTATGTGTCCGCTCTAAAGCCCACTTAACTCTATAGGATGGCACACGTTGTTTAAAATTACAGCTTTGCTTTAAATGTAAGGCCTCTAAACTGTGACTTTTTTCTCTTAACGAAAAAGCTTCGAAAAACCTTGTTAATGCTCAAAGAACTTTAACATGATATTAATTCTTAGAGTAAAAAATAAATTAGATTGAAATGAAAATTATATTCGTAAATTAAATTTAGTTTCATATTCCAAATAATCTAATCATTAATAGTAAATAGTCGTAAATTAAAATTTAAAATCTACTGTATCCAAAAAGTGTAAAAAATATTAATTTAAAACTATATAAATGGCTAATTATACGAAAATCCTTATAAGTATAACTGAACTTTGTCATATTATAATGTGTACTACAATACAATTTTTCTTACGGAACTTCTATACTTCTCACGGAATTCAAACATTTTAACCAGTAAATGAATCTTTAAACTACTTTCACTTAAGCCCATTTTGAATCTTTAATAAGATTTTTCGAATCCTAGTAATATCATATTATAAAATACTCCATTATTTCTTCTCTAATCTTCTTTTCACTGTTTTCAAATATTTTGACTAGTTAGTGAATAATTTAACCATTTCCTTTTCAATAAACGTATTTCAAGTTTTTAATAAGATTCTTCTCTAACCAAAGGTATTTCCACCTACGTTTTTCTTTTCCAATGTTCCAAAATAGACATTGTGCAGAATGTTTCGATATTCAAATACATTAGAAATGCACACTATAAACTCAAGGGACCAAAGCAAAGGTTATAAAATATCTTATATATTTTCAGCTTTTGGTATCATCTAGTCAATTATACGTTCAGCTAGACGTTCTAATAGTTTAGATATATGATATATCCGAAAGAAATAAGCTTTGCCTGCACATGGGTATAGCAGAGGCGGAGAAAATAGTACTATTACTAGCATTTGTATCACCAGATATTCCCGATAGATATCCATCTATTTTCATTTGCTCATAGGATATTCGTCATTCCATGTACCCCTGTGGCTCAATTCTACGGTGGAACTATTTTGCCTTCATCTATTCTCAAAAGAATACTCTGGATGGGCTGTCCACTCTACAAAATGCATTTTACATCTATATCAGTTTCAGCACAGTTGGTTAGTTTTTTTTTTATGTTATAGAAAATATTGATGGGGCAGAAAAGGTATAAATAAAACAAATGATATAAATAGTTTTATTAATCTATTTCTATGTACTATAACATATTTAGGTATTATATAAAATATAATAAATGAGTTATTTTTCATGAATTTTTTGTTCTTATATCTTATATGTCAGTTTATATATATCACATCATATGTTATATATTAGTTTCAGCGCAGTTCATTACATGTTTTTGTATTATATAAAAAATAGATGGGGCAAAAATGGTGTAAAAAAAAACAAACAATGTTATAATCAGTTTTAATCAAATATTGGTCAAAATTACCAAAATATGGTAAAATTTACAATGTTTATGGCTGCATGGGAACACCATCAAGCTCGGTAATTTTTACCGAGCTTGATGGTGTTTGAATTTGTTAACTTTATCTCATAACTTAAAACATGGCATAAAAATATTTATTCGGTTAAATTTACTTTTCAATTTTGTATTCTTTCAAAGGTAGGAATTAGAACTATAATTTCGAAAAGCAGAATTTCTGGTAAATAATTACCAGTTGAAAGTGTATTTAGAATTTATTAACCTGAATTATGGTTTTATTTATACCAGAAATGTCATTACCGTGCAGTACAGTAATTTTTCCAGAATTGCTTTCTCCGTGTTTGTACTGCTATGTATTGGTGTTATATAAGATATAATAAATTAGTTCAGTTCACATAAATATCATATCATATGTAATATCTCAGTTGCAGCACAGTTGGTTAATTTTCTTGTTATAGAAAATATTGATGGGGCAGAAAAGGCGTAAATAAAAACAAATAGTATATTCAGTTTTTTTTTTCTTCATCGAATTAATTGTAAGATTACGTTTTTATTAAGGTGTTATATGAAATATAATAAATGAGTTATTTTTAATGAATTTTTGTTCTTATTTCTTCATTCCTGTTGATTAATTAAATGTCTTTAGAATATTTTTATTATTTACTTTTCTCATCAACTTTTATTTTAAGAAAATAAGCTGCGAGCAGTTTTTCTTCCATTTTTAATCTTTGAAATAACAAAGGGATATCGATTGTCATTCAAGTACAGAAAAATATAATTAACCAAAATGAAGATTGTGGTAATTTAAAAACGTATATATAATTACATAAAATTAAAAATTCTCGAGGAAATATTTACGTATCTAGATAACATTTATTATTTCTTTTTTTTTCATACTTAATTATGTAAATTGTTTTCATGGTGCAAGAACATGCATTTCTTAGTGGGTAAGAACTTGACTGAAATCCTTTTTAATTGAACAGATATTTATAATTGAAAATGTTTGATTCTTTTTAATTGCAAATAGTTTTTTAATAATATAAGCTTCTAATAAGCAAAGACAAAAATATTTATGCCAGAATATAATTTCTTATGTAAGCTATATTTGAGAGCAATAGTTTCTACAAAAATCAAGTGATGAAATGATTTTCAACAATTGTGACTCAATGATTGTTGAATACGCAAATAAAAGAATTTATTTCTGAGAGTGTACAAATTGCTTTACTTGTACAATACCTTAATTACACATTTTATTGTAAAATAAAATATTCCTTAATGTTTTAAAAACCAGCGCAATTTAGAAGAAAAAGTATTAAATATGGGCTCATATATATCTTGTATGAATTCCATCAATATAAACTGCTAAAAATACTATAAATAATAACTGTTTGTAATAATAACTGTTTTGATATTACTTTTTTAAGAGCAGTTAGTAGTTTGAGATATAGATAATTTTTCTTTAATGTAATGAAAATATAAAAAGAAAACTTAATTTGTATTTAACAAAAGTATGACTTAATGCATTTTTCCAGTTTAAAAATTAGAGCCCAAGTTCACAGTAAAATATCCCAAGTTCAAGTTCGTCTAAACGAATTTTTTTTCTCATTAAGATACTTTAATCAAAGAAAAAAAAAACTTAATACTTTTCTGTAACAAATAAATTTGCACTAAGTTTGAAAACCAGAACCAGAAAAACTAAATAACTAAAAACTTGAGAATCATGACTAGTGGATAGTAAAGCGACTATTTTAAGTTTTAAAATTTAAGTTTTAAATATTTTACGCTTTGTAAAGTAAAACAATTATTCAACAATGCAATCTCAGAAAGGCCTTTCAAAACAATTTAAAATTCTTTAAATGGAATAACTACTCTTGCAATGCCATTTTGTAGTATCTCAAATTTGGCAAACTATATATCTGTTAAACTCTACCACTAGTTCGAACAAATTTTCTTCCTTATTTAAATAGAAGAAGCCTTCTCGTCTTCTGGTGTAAAATTTTTCAATAAAATTTTTTTCAAAATAAAGAAAAATCTTAATATTCTTCCGTAGCAAATAAATTTACACTTAATGAGTTTTTCCAGTCAAAAGATTATTGACATTTTAGACTAGAAAAACCAAATAATTCCAGTTTAGAAAATCATGATTTGAGGTTCACTTAGAAACCGACGAAATATCAAAGATCTTATATCGTAAAATGATTATCCAACAATGGAATTTTTCTCCAAGAAGAGTTTCTAAACCACGTTAAATTTCTTTAAATAGAATAACAACTCCTACAAAGCCATTTTGTAGTATCTCAACTTCGGCAAACTATTTATCTGCTAAATTCAACCGCTAGTTTGAACTAGTTTCCTTCTCTATTTAAATAGACAAAACCCTCTCGCCTTCAGGTGTAAAATGTCCCACGTTCAAGCTTGTTTAACTGAACTTTTTTTTTCTTTTCTAATAAAATACTTTTGTCAAAGTAAAGAAAGCCTTTATATCCTTCTGTAACAAACCATCGATTGAGACCAAGACTTCTTCTTTAAGATTTTAAAAGAATTCCCAATCACTGGAAATTGTGTGATGATGAATTTTCTATCCCTGTACCTAATCAATTGAATTCAAGTTCTTTTTAAAATCCTCCCCCCTTCAAAGATCTTCGAATTATTTGATGAAGGGAACTTGAAGTGTTCCAGTTTTCCAACAGAGAAACTCTTTCTTTTTTTTTTTGCTTTCCTCCAGAGAAAACGGTGTGAGTAATTGAAAAAGAAAGACAACTATTTTCTAAAGAGTCGAAATAGAACAGCTTCTGCACCAAATGAGTAGATTGCAGTGTCAAGCTATCGAGAGAAGAGCTGCAAATTGGGCGCTTTTCTAAACAAATTGCGCGAGACGGCTTTTCCATTAATGTTGAAAGGCTTTTAAGAAATCACGTGATGAGTTTCAATGGATCTTAAAATCATTAAGAGTTGACTGGCTGTCATATAATATGGCTTTGCAGCCAGTTTACGCCAAATGTAATGGATTTCAATCTAATTATTTGACCCCCCATTCAGACGCAAGTTTTTACATTAGTTCTTCGAACATAAAACAAAATTGTTTCGTTTTAGGCAACGATCGTAGAAGTTTTCAAATTAATTGCTTTATTGTATGTTGGATTCTGTTTTCAGTTTTTTTTTAAAATTTTCTTTTTCTTAAACATTAATATGAATTCATTTCTTCTTAACAAAACATATTATTTTCTTTTTATAACAGTCGCTAAACAGCCGATCCAATTTTTGGGTTTACCACTACTAATGTTCAACGCCTTGTAATTTTGAACCCATTCCAGAAGACAAGGGAACTCCTGGATTGGGAGCAATTTCCATTCGTGGAGGACTTTTCGAATGAACTAACACGTATTTGCGTTACATGGAGAGGAAAACCACGAAAACCTCTCACGGTTAGCCTGACGGCAAGGGGACAGTGACCCATGATTCGTCTACTACTGAGGATACTTTACGTCAGCACTGTGGTTGGTGCAAGCCGGATGCGGAATTCGAATTGATCAGCCTTCGCTCGGATTCAAACCCGATATCAGCATAAAATAATTGCTTATATGTTTATATTTAGTAGATACGCTGCATTTTTTTTATCTAACTAAGTGTTTGAAGTGGTTAAAAAAATAATGTATAGTATATATTTTCACAAAAAAGTTAGCAAAATAAATACCTGTTGTTCACTCCATTTAAAAATATTGCTATATATACATAAATATATCTTTGATTAAAATTTGAAATGTTTATTGCATAAGTTATAATAAAACGCTTTAGAACAGAAAATACATTTAATAACAATAACAAGGAATGATGTTAACGTTACAGTGTCTAAATGGAATCGGAAAAATAATAAATACATTACTGCACAGAGCGCCATCTGTAAAGATGAGAAATATTAAAACTGCAAATATTTATATTAACATATACGTGAAAAACAAAACTGCTTGTTCATTTAGTTGATTAGTTTTGTGTGTAGATAGAACAAAAATAACAATATTTTAAAGCTATAAATTTAATGGAAATAATTTTCATAGGTTTTCATCGCTTATTTTTTAGTACTTAGTTGACAATTTAAAGATAATAATGCAAATAATGTGTTTAAATCCATTTTTTTTATATCAGATAAAACTTCTCAATTTTTTAATGAGCAATTCTTTTTAAAATCATTCTTAAAATTCGAATAACAAAATTTTCATGAAATTCATTAACCATTTATAACCTTACAAAATTATAATTTTTAAAAATGCTAAGATATAAATCATAATGATTCAAGAAAAAAGTTATATCTGTTGTTAGAATTTTTTATTTATTTATTATTTCTAATTACTTCTTTAAAATTTAAAAACTACGATGAGAAATGAAAAGAAATCTTCTAAGCCTTTCAACTTCGGCCCGAGGCAATGCAATGCAAAGCATTTTTACCGTTATATCAGTAAACGAATTGTATTATAGCAATTTTCTTTACACTGTAATCTTGGAACTAAAATTACAAAACACATTTTCCTCTTCCGGCAAATGTGAATTAAGAAAGAAAATTATAAATATAACATCGTATTAGGTTTCATTGGAATAAGAATTACTTTTTCATAAATTTTTTTTCTTTTGGTTTTAGAGATTACTTAGTTTATTCCCCAGAGTTAAATTAATTTAACGTTGGTGTAAATCTGCAGTTAACAGCTCAAGAAAATGCAGTTTGAGGAAAAGAATTAAGAGGATATCAAGAAAAATTAATTTCCACAGAAGTTAATACATATTTTTTACCTCATGTAATAATACCTGATAACAATAATTTATGTTTGAAAAAAAATATTAATAAAAAATAAGCCGATACCTTTATATTTTTTTACATTTTACAAGTAAAGAATTAAAATTTATTCGTTTAAATTAAAAAAAAAATCAATTATTTCGAAAGCAATATCAGTTTTAAACTAATCAAGCTGATCATAACTTGAGTATATAATACAGTATTAATCTCTTTAAGCTTAAGTCGTCTTTTTGAACTCGCAACGAAAAGTTTAATAATTAAAATAAAAATAAAAATTTCAAAAATTTCAGAAACAATTTAAGCTGATCATAATTCGAGTATAGAATGATAGAAAGAAAAATACGAAAGAGTAGCAAACAACTTTTTGAACTCGCGATGAAACGTTTATTCGTTAAAATTCAAAATAAAATCAACAAGTGCAAAAATAATTTCACTTTCAAATAATTAAAGTTGACCATAACTTGAGTAAACAATAATTTTTAAAAAAAAATACTCTACAGTAGGTACGCCTCTTTGAGTTTAAGTCGTCTTTTTGAATTCGCAACAAGACGTCTTTCTTAACTTGGTTCACTGAGAAAAAAATTGTGGTCAAATTTACCAGAATATGGTAAACTTTACCGTGTTCTTGGTTTTATGCGAACACCAAAAAGCTCTGCAATTTTTATCGAAGCACTTTGGTAATGATTTTGGTAAAATGAACCATAAAATATGGTTTTATAACATGTGATATAATCTACTAAATTTGGTAAAATTTGGTAATTTTATCATGGTACCTTAGGGCAGGGCATATAAACCATTTATTTGTTTAAATTTACTTCGATATTTTATAATTTTTACTACATGAAGAACTATAATTTTGAAAACCAGGATTTCCGCTAAACTGTAACCATATGAACTGAAAAATTACTAAATGAATAGTTTAAATACAATTATATTTTGATTTTAATAACCAGAATCATTTTTTTATTAGAAATGTCATTACAATTTAGTACGTTAGCAGAATAGTTTAGTGGCTAAGCAGAATTTGATACTCAATGCACAGTGCGGAAAACACCCTAATAACTATAAAAAAAAAACTAGCTTTCGTGGAGGACGTTTTGATGAAACTAGCCCACAATTACGTTCCATGGAGAGAAAAACCACGAAAAACTCCCATGGTTATCTCGACGGCAAGAGTATTCTAACCCATGATCCGTCTTCCATACAGGATATTTTACGTTAGCACTGTGGTCAAAGCGAGACGGGAGCAGAATTCGTATCCACCATCCACCACGGCTCTAATTGAAAAAAAAATGATTTCATTTCACAAATAATAGGATATGTCAGGGGTGGCCAACCTGTGGCTTGCGAGCCACATGCGGCTCTTTGAAGGATTATTTGTGGTTCTCGATAAATGTACCCGAGTTCCCTTTTCATTTCCGTGATGTTATATGCAAAAAAAATTATTATCGTTCCGTATGTGTTTCAAAATGTCTTTTAAATTACTGAGAACAAATATGAAAAACTAAGCGCAACGTTGTTCAATTCAAGGTGAGTTTTCCATTTCCAATATAATTATGACACAAAAAGCATCTGGAGAGTTAGAATTAATAGGGATGCAAGAAGATCAAGCTCTACAATTAAAATATAAGACGACGTCAATTACTGAATTTAGGAAATTTGTACCAGAATCGAAGTATCCTGAATTAAAAAAGGCTGTTTGTCGAATTATTTCAATATTCGGAACAACGTACTTATGTGAATAATTTTATTCTACTTTAAAATTCGTGAAATCCAAACACCGATCAGAGTTAACTAACCAGCATCTCAAGGAATTACTGAGAAGTGCTGTCACCAATTATTCACCAAATTTTAAAGATTATCAAGAGAAGTAAAATAAATGTGTTTAATTTTTAATATTTAAATTCAATACACATATTTTGTACTTTTACTTATATGTTTTCAATAAGTATAATTTATGTAAAAAAAAATTTTTTAATACATTTTTTGCATACCTTTTAAATACGTATTTAATTGCGGCTTGCGAAAAATTTCAAATTTCAGAAAATGGCTCGACTATCACGGAGCTTGGCCACCCCTGGGATACGTAATGATCATAATCATATTTTTTAAAGATTATGATAAAAAACAGCTTAAAAAATGCTGGCAAAAAATAGTTGTCATAGAAAATTGCATTTAAAAAATGAGTATAAACATCGTCATTCATCAATTAGTTAAATAACAGATGATTGCAATAATTTATAAATCTACTAAGTAATACAATTTATTTTGGTTAAAGTAAATCAAACTTTCCTCATACTCACCAAAGATTTAAACGCCATTAATATAACTAACTCATTATTAAGAAATAATTTTATCTCCTAACATAATAATCTCAGCTTTAATACTAATGAAAAGACTATGTAATTAATAATTTAGAGACAATAAGAAGTTAACAGAATTTTGACATTTGAGATTGATAGATTAGTCGCTTGTGACTTATCTAGACATAATAAGCTTTAGTTTGAGTAAAATATGACCAAATTTTACTTAAAAGTTGAATAATTATGTCATATACCGTAATTTTCATTCAAATAATCTTGCACAATTTTCCTAACGTTTGAAATTTATTACTTTATGTTTTCCCCAAATAATTGTGTAGGCATTAAGAAGAAATTCCAATTCTTAACAACTCAAAGACGAAAGACAGAAGAATCTTAAGCATGATGAGAATTAAGTCTAAGAGATAAGGATCGACTAGATGTCATCACGCTTTTAACTTCGGTGACATAACTCTTAACTCAAGAGAGTGGAGCTACAATTTAATATAAAATTGTAATAAAGTCTTAAAATGTACGCCATTTTAGTTATAATTAGTCTATATTAAATAAAACAATTTATTTTGAATTTTTAAGAAAGATATTATATTTCTTTCGCTTAAATGTCGAAATTCTTAAAAAATTTTAGAAAAATTAAATACATTTATTATTGCATTTTATTTTATTCGATTGAACTGACAGAGACTAATTAGATGTTTTTCCGGGGGGGGGGAGAAGCAATTAATTGCATAAAGCATAAATATATCTTGCCATTTTTAAAATTTCACATGAAATTAGAGAGTATCTAGTCTCAGTATTATTTCAGTAGTTTTTTCAGCTAAGGTAATTATTTCAGTCTAATTTCAAATAATGCATAGTGTTCTAATTTAAATATTAATGCATAGTGTGTATAACCACAAAATAAAAACCATAATTCCTTTTAATTTATGAACTGATTTTCACGTACTAATGGTCCGATTTCAATGGTTCGAAGGCTAACCTTAAATATACAGTTTTTATTTTTTAATTTATTTTTTCTGCTTCTTTTGTGCTGGCGATATTTTTAGTTACGAAATCAGACACTAAAATTAGCTTTATCAAAATAAATACACCTTTCATTCAATGGAATTAGATTCTTAATCCTTCAAATATGCCAATCTATAAAATATGGTCCCAAAAGTTTAGACAGCAGAGCGACCGATTTAAACAAAATTTCCAATTTCATGAACATTTTTGTGATCATAAAAGCCCGACGGCCGTAAAAACGAATATCGAAGGCTATTTCAAGCAAGTTAATTAAAGTATCTTAAAAGCATTTAAAAAAAAAAAAAATTAACAATTCGTGCGAAAATGAGTTCCAAAAAAAATGAGAGTACCCGTATAAAAGTTGACTTAACGGAAAAGTTTGTATATTTTTTTATCCCATGCAAATAATCATTTACTGAATGCCACAGAGAAATATATTAGCAAAGGAATTCCATTTTAGTAGCTTAGAAAACGAAGCGATACCAATAAGAAGTGAACAAGGGGTCGAGACTACCAACTAATCGCTCATATCGGTGCAGAAGAACGATTTGTCATTATCTGATGGTTTGGATGGGGGGCTACGATCGGTTTTTGATTGTACTATTTCTAAAAACAGTCATTGCAGGGATCATTCCCAAATAACCCGTAAGGAAAATGTAGGGGAAATTAGGGTAATAACCGGGTAGCTAAGATTTGAAAGCCTGTTGCAGCTAAACTGCTCAACCTAGAAACTGTTATATTTAATCAAGCTATTAATCGTTTAGTTGTGTACAATATATATCCTTCCTTAAAAGTTATTGATACACTACTTTTTTTTCTAAATTATTTTTTTCCAGTAAAAGTTAAATCTCCCGGTATTACCCCACCAGTGGAGTAAACTGATTACCAACCTACCCCACTTGTGGCAAGACTACCGTAAAGCCTTGGTAGTCTTGGTTGTAGTTGTCTTCCTCCTCCGTTGCACTGCAGCTTTCGTGGGCCCAGTATAGACACACATCAAAGGGACACCCGATCTTACCACGAAAGCAAAGTTTATCGAAATGAAAAAGAACAGTGTCACTATTGAACGAAATCCTTATTGTTTGTGTGGTATGAATCTTAAGTAATTGTATAATAAGCTGACTAAAAATAATTTGTATAACTCTAAAGGCCAAGATAGCTTAAAAACAAGATAATATTAGAGAGTTGGCATTGTAAAACAAACTTATTTACACAGTTGCCGTGAATTAAACAACAACAACAACAAACAACACGTCAATATAGTGATATTGGGTGAATATGGCTGCTAAATGTCATCAATGAAATTTTTTAATTGCCGCCATGTGAAGGATAGCTTGCCATTTATGGCGGATGTTTCGTATAATATTTTTGTTTCTTTTTTTATTTGTTGCTTTTTTATTATTTTTATTATTATTTTTTATTATTATAGTGAGATTCCTGTAATAAAATCTATGGATATTGTTAATTTTGACATTGTTGATTCAATAAAAACCAGCATAAATTAAAAATATATCGATAGTTAATTCTGCAGTCCTACATAAACAATGGCGTATAGCTTGTTCATAGTATTGTATATGGTGATTGAAATCAAAGCATTGGACAATAACATTTAAAAAAAAAAACTAGCAGTTGATTATAGTTTAATAGGCACGTATAGAATATTTAGTAAATAATTATTTCTTATAACACTGGGGGGGATTTTATATCTTATCTAATATATAAAACAATGTATTGCTATTATTCAGATAGGCAGTTACTCATTTAGAATCTTATAAGATGACTGCAAATGTTAGACAAAATCATTTGATCAGATAAAATGTCATTGCGAAAATCAGGCTAACAATAAATTATAGGGCAAAAATAATTGTATTAGTATAATCGTATAAATTGATTTATGCATGTTATGCATTTTTTTAATTTGTATTTTTTAAAATTTTGATAGAAATGGACTGCATTTTAATTAACCTTTAATTCTCAAAAAACACGGTTGAGTGCTCAGAGTATAAACGACTTGTTATTGTAAATCGTGTGCATGATGATTGTAGAAGAATGCAGATTCTCGATCATTTTATCCTTAATTTCTGTAATACGATTTGTTTGTATTAGACAACTCCAATTTTCACAGAGATAAAAAGAATACAGTAATTATGTTCATCATTTAAATAAAACGAAACTCTTTTAATACACTGAGAAAAAATATGGTCAAAACTACCAGAATATTGTAAAATTAACTGCGGTTCTTGCTCTATGGGAACACCAAAAAATGGAACACGAATGCTCTTTGGTAATGACTTTTGGTAAAATTAAAAATAAAATATGTTTTTATAGTAAAATGAACATACTGTTTGGTCGTAAAATTTGGTAATTTTATCATGACACCTTACAGCATGGCATAAAAACCACTTATTCCGTCAATTTTACTTATTAGCTTTTAATTTTACTAAATGGGTTGTAATAAAAACTATAATTTTGAAAACTAAAATTTCAGATAAGCCGTTAACATTCGAACGGAAAATTAACAAATGAACGGATTAAATATCGTACATTTTGGTTCTATTACCAGAATTATGGTTTCGTTTTTACCAGAAAATTCATTGCCATAAATGTACTGTAAATTTGGCAGAATTTTTTCCTCCGTGTATATGCTCTGTGTTCCCTCTATTTTAATAAGGAGTGGGCAACAAGTATAGCATTAAGTTGTGATATTTAACAACACATTTTGATACATAGGTTTTAAGGTAGTCTGTTTAAAATTTTATAATTGTGGATAATTTAATGGTTTAAAAATTATTTATATGAAATGCGACTCCAAGTTAGAGTTATATTAAATGAGACTCAATAATTAAAAAGTTATATATTTAACTATTAGTGGCGTATTAATTCCGGAGCACCAATAATCTGCTTTATAAATTTCGTACTAATTTTTTTATACATAAAATAAAATTTTTCAGATAGTTCTGTATCCAGAAGTTATGAGTTTCTTTACAGAACTTAGCTCTAAAATTTGTTAGAAAAAAATAACTTTACAGTATCTTTGATTTTTAGAATAAAATCCTTAATATACGATTGTGCAAGCCTTAATTGCTAAATTACTATGTTTCTTTTCCGTAATTTAGCTTCACAATTCAGTTTCTTTTCAGTTAAAAGTTTGAAATTAATTTCTCTGACTAATTTAGTACTGAATTCAAAGTTTAAATTTATTCGGTACGGTTTTATGGTTTTAATTGCAGAAGAAAGCTGAAAAATTAATCTTTAATCTATAACATTCTACTATATTTATTCACTAGAACATACATCTATATTATAAATCAGATCAGCTAAAAACAGGTAGAAAAAATTAGCAATCTTACACGAGCTGAAAAAGGTTTGGTGAATAGGTTCAAAAGTAATGTTTTTTTTTTTTTTTTTTTTTTTTTTTTTTTTTTTTTTTTTTTTTTTTTTTNTTTTTTTTTTTTTTTTTTTTTTTTTTTTTTTTTGCTTAGCTTTACTGTAAGCCTTACTGCTTTTTCCCACTCTAAAATGTAAACAACATTAAATTGATGGAAATAAAATATTAATTTTCATGAATATTACTAAACTAGACAAGTTTTAAACTTGGGATCTCATAAATGGAAAGCACATAATTTTTGAAAGAGTATTAAAAAAATAATTATTGCAATTTAGGATTATACAATCTACATACATGAAAGAATAGGAGTAATATAGTTTTAAGCTACATATTTTACAAAAATTAAAATTTTCGTCTGCCTGTTTCTTAGTATTATTTCCAGATGAGTAATTTACAAGTTTCTCAAACTTTGGCTAGATGAAAAAAAAACAAAACACAAACACACAAAAGCATCTAACTATCTGAAAATCTTCTATATGTTTTTCACCATTCTGAACAATTTGAAAGTGTAACTTATCATTATATACCTCAATCCCTGATTATAGAGTATAACTTTTATTTAAGACCAAAGTTTTATTTCAAACTTGGTGTCAAATTCTTTTTTGTTTCAAAATTCGCATAATTTGATTTATTAAAAACGTAAATGGGTGTGTAAAACATTACTAAATACTAAAAATTTTTTCTTTACAATTATTTATAGAAGATAAATATTACTAATCTTAACCGCAACAAAAATCAATTAGGTTATAAATAAAATTTGGATACGCCCCCTGAATGATGATGTTGGCTCTCTGTGTTTAAAGAGAAACTAGATCAGCCAGGGAACCATATGAGTTTTGGTAGACTCTTACATTTAATGAGAGTACTTTCGTTTTTTTTTTCTAATGCATTTTTGTCAATCGGTTTTGGAAATTCTTTCAGATTTAGGGTAAAAACTGGGTTATTTGGAGCTTAAATCTGTGACTAGTTGGTGGGAAGATTTTTTTCCTTTTCTCAGAATATTGATTTTATCGATTTTGTTTCCACTTGATGGTCTGATAGCGATATATTAAGCTTATGTAGCGACAAGAGGTTTTAACTAACAATGCTTTAAAAGAATAAATAAAGATTTTTCTTCCAATTACATCGTTTGAAAGGGAGATTAGAAGAAGTTTTTTAATTTCTTATGTAAAAGAACTCAATCTGTAAGAAAATTAAAAAGTAACTTATTGTAATTAGAATCGAAATTTCGTTTACATATTAGTTTGAGGCACCAGTGAACACGTTTAACTATCTAACATCAAATAAAAAAAAATTAATGAATGATTGAGTGAAAAGTATTATTTATTTTTTAAATGTTATTTGATGTGTATCATGCGAATTTTTTTCGATAATTTGATTTATTAAAATAGATGAATATGGAAAATGCATTAATATAGTGAGGTAAAGTATGTATATTGATATTGGTGCAGAATATATTGTTTTATTAAAATAGAGGAATACGAAAAATTTAAAAATATATTGCGGTAAAGTATGTATAGTTAGATATTGTGCATAATATATTAATTTATTAAAATAAAGGAATACGGAAAAATGCATAAATATATTGAGGCAAAGCATATATATATTGACATTGGTGCATAATATAATGATTTATTAAAATAGAGGAATATGCAAAAATGCAAATATATTGAGGCTAAGTGTATATATATTGATATTGGTGCATAATATATTGATTTATAAAAAATAGAGGAATATGCAAAAATGCTTAAATATAATGAGCTAAGTTTCATTTGTCGCACAATTATTATCGATCAAATTACTGTTAGTTTTTATTTACAAAAATTATCATAAAAATGTCATTAATTATCATGTATTATAAAAATAAATATTGCAACTTAATACTAAATTTATATTGCTTATTAAAAGGATATGTAAATTTTATACTTGTGAGAAATAATTTAATGCGTACACGGGAAAAATTGAGCGAACTAAATTAGCCTTTCAATAAACAAAATAAAAATTTAAAATTATAAAATAAGGCGAAAGAGTATTTGATTTCAAATAAACTTTTTTAGAGAGTTTTATTTTATATTTACTATCAAATAAATGTTTCAAATTAGAAAAAGAATGTTCATTTTAATTCAGCCACTTATATTACTCTAAATGCCTTTTTATTCCATAAAAGCTTATCGATTCATGTAAAGGAATGTAAAACAGCTTTAAAATAAAATAAACTTGGCAGGATCCAATTAATAAAGACAGCCAGTGCCTTTATTTTTTATATTTAGCTGTTTTTTCTGAAACACGAAAGAGAACAAATTCTCAAATTTTACAAACGCAACGACGTATTTACTTTCGCTTTGGTGATTTAAACTGACAGATATATAAATTCCCGTGAGAGATATTTTAGAGAAAATTGCATGGCTTCTTGCCAGCATTCTTATATCTATGTTTTTTCATTACATTATTTATTTATTTTTTGCAAGTGCAAAACCTTTCTTCGTTAGTGCTCATCTCTAAAACTCTTTTCTTTTTTCTACTTAAAAGACGAGTAAAACTTTTGAACTTGCATGATTTAAAACTTAGTCATAAAACGATTTTATTTTAAAGATTTACTGAGCATGAAATAAAAGCACATTAACTTAAATTTTTTTATTATAAATTATGTCACCCTATTTAAAATATCAACTATTAAAGAAAGGAGCAGTTTAATAAGATAAGTAATTCTTTGCGCCTTTCAGCGGCGGCGCCAGAGTTTGCCGTATGTATGTTTCATAAAAATAATACAATTTCTTAAAAAAACAAATAATTAAAATCAATAAAAATAAACTAGCCCTTGCTTTGGAAATTTTGAAAATTTAAATTTTCGCCTACTCTAAGAAATAGATACTCAAAATTCATGACAGACCACCATAGCCTTTTGCTTCCAAGTTCCTGACCAGCTGCCGAGAAGTATTCCACCTGACCCTAAATGTATCTTTGCCCCGTCTTTTCATTTGTGCTATCTTTTCTTTTATTTGTTAAATATACATAATTGTTCTTTGTGTTGAGTACACAAGCTCGCACAGTTTTGTGAATAAATAAATAAAATAAAAAACAAACAAATAAATTCACGAAAAATTGCTCGTTTTTGATTAAATCGTTTTCTGGGAAATGCTAAGACTGAACAATTCGTCAAATTGAGAAAATTGCTATATTTACTTATTTGAAAATGCGATATTCGGCAAAAGCATTAAACTTAACGATTACAAAATTGGTGAGGAAATACAATGTAATTTCAAAAAAGGTTAGGTGAATGAGTACTCCTGTTAGGTATCATACCCCAGGAAATTTGTCTGAAAGCAAAAGCACTAATCCACTCTCCCATTTATCAAATGGTTTTAAATTTTTTTTTTTTGGATAACTCAATGTTTTGAGAGGAGACGAATGAGTAAGTCATTTCGTTAAATATTTTTAAGAGTGAATGTTTCGTCAAGAAAAAGGAATAATAACAGTTTTTTTTTTTTAAATAATAGTCTGAGTATAGCTGCACAAACGTTTTTATTTTAACAATTCAAATTCAGTATAGCCATAACCCTGGATGTATCTTTGTGCTGCTCTTTTTAAATTTGTGCTTTCTGTTCTTGAATTTGACGTGGGTTTATAACCCGTTCTCTGAATTAAGTACAAAAGTCCACAATGCATATGAATGAATAAATAAACAGACAGATTTACGAAAATTTCTTCGTTTTTGATAAAACCATTTCCTAGGAAATACTCGAGTAAACATTTCCTCAAAGTGAGGATAGCTCGTTATACAATATTTTAACGGGTTTAACTCAGATTGGAAAACAATGAGCTGAGATGACATACACGCGAGTGAAGAAGCCGTTTTGTCAAATATTACTGAGTTCTCATTTCATCAAAAATCACGGAAAAGCAACAAAATTTTTTAAAAATAATCTGAGCATTTTTATCTATATGTTAGCAATAAACTTCCTGTTTATCGAACTCAACACTCAGAATACATTACTCGTATTATCGAATTCAACGTCTTTAAAACATTTATTAGACAAACAAAGTGTAAGTAATATCATTAACAATTCAAAGATTAATTTTAATTTAGTAAGCATATACTTAATTTTTAATGCATAAAAATATTTGTATAAACACAAATTAATTACGAACTTTTGTTACCTTTAATTACAATAGCAGTGGGATTTGCATTGCTTACGATAATATTATGTACAACAGAGAAGAGTTTGAAAAATCACAATAAGTTCACAACAAATTACTATATTTCAAACTACAATGAACTTACTTTGAAATCTTAACTAAGCATTTAATTTTTTTAATAAAGAAATAAAACTACCTGATTCTGCTTGAACACCAAATAGGCCTTACTTATCTAATTTATTAAAAAAGAATACGCATGCTTTAAAATGTCCGATAAATATAAATATTCAAAGATTGAAAAGGGCTATTTTTTCAAACAAAAATATAAGCATTGATAATTTACTAAGTTAAAAGCAATAAAACTAAAACAATAGCTAAAACCGGTTTCTGAGAGTAAACATTAAAGAAAGCACTTAATTCAGCTAAGCTGACTATTTTTAATGAAATTAGTACTTTAATACAAACAATACAAATGCCACTGCTATTATAGTAAAATAGAAGTATGGTATATTTAGAAATTGTGAATGAAAAGAATAAACATTCTGTGTACACATAAAAAACGACAACTTTAGTACCGATTTATATTTGTTTATTAGTACTTTTCTTAAAAATATACAAAAAGTTCGAATTTTTGAAGGTAACGAAATTCTAGTAAGTATTTTCTTAATTAACATTGTAAATGTAGTAGATTTATTAAAAAAGTAAGAAAATGTAAAGCCATAAAATGATGTTTTTATTAAAAAATTACTTATTTTAAAGAAACTGGTCTTAGAAGCAGGAGATCTTTTATGCTCAACTATAAATGTGCTGCAACTTGTCATAAACAGGCAGAAATATATCAAGTTCAAAATATTCTTCCGTCTTTTCAAATTTTGCTTGATCTTAATATAGAACGCTAACCAGGTCTTCTTTGGATTAATAGAGCCTTCAACTAGGGTCGAAATAAAATTAATTAGTACGTTTGGTATGGACACATAAAAAGTAGAAAGAATTTTCAACTTATTTAAAGATTCAATTAAAAACATTTTTTAATTAAATTAAATAGCCCTTTTCAAGTTACTTAAGATGAGGGTAATATAGGAATTAATAAATTATTATGAGTAATATTAAAATGTTTGTTTTTATTAAAATATATTTAAAATATTAATTATGAATTTTAAAAATGCTTACCTCAGAATCGAAGCAGTCTATGAGAAGTTTCAGACTTGATAAAGATAAATTAGTCTACAACTGTAATTCATGCATCATACAATAGGTGGCGCCTTACCTTTATAAGGTGTTTGTAATATTTCGTTTGATCCTTTAACAAACGGCATAGATGGGGTATTGCGTAACGGTGTTGTAATAAGCTTATACTACAATAATATGAGTTAATAATATGAATTTTAAATAAATTAAATAAAATTTTAACCAATAAAATATGTGTAATCAAGTAATCATTTCTTTTATTATTAAAGTTTAAACCTATTGAAAAATACAATTGATCGCATGAAATTTATTAAATGTAAACAATGGATAAATGAAAAATATGGAATAGTGGAAAGGCTTTTTTATTTATTATTTTATTGTTTTTAATGAATTATCGTTCGAAAAAGTGTACATGACTTTCACATCTATATTACTAACTTAGAATCTGTAGTACTAATTACGCGTGACAGTAGGGAAATAAAATCTCCAATGAGCAAGATTTTTTAATGTAGTGTGTTCATATCTTTCTAAAACTTCCTATGGTTAACCTTGTGGCAAAGAGGCTCTAAATCATGACTCTGCGTGAGGATAACTTTTGTAAGTACATTGGTGAGGATAAAGGCGGGAAGGGGCCCGAGGGCTGATGGGTAACCCGGGGTTCTTTCACCACAAATGAGGCAAAAGTGATCCTATAAACAATCATAATGAATTTTTTAAAATTATCGAATTCCAATTAAGTTTGTGAGGCAGATTTGTTAAAATAAAACACCACAACTGTATGTTTTTATGCTTATAGCACTGGAGATTTAAATGCGTTCGTTATTGAGATTTTATAATAGCAAAGAAAAAAGTACTTGTATTGAATCCAAATACTAAATATTTATCAATCAGTCAGAAGACTATTTTTGCAGATTACTCTTCTTTACTTCTACCTTTAACGATTATTACGAATACGTAAATCACACATGCATAATTTTGTTTTGATATTAATAGTTAACATTAAAAAAAACATTTGAAAGGAGGAAAATATATAGAATTTCTTAATATATAAACAGAAATATAGATAAAAAAACACAAAAAAAGTTGCAATATATTTTAGTATTTATATAAACTTTTAAAAGAACGGTATGTCAGTGTGAAAAGGGATAATCAAATGAATGAATTTATTTATTCACATGCATTGCGGACTTCTGTACTTAATTCAAAAAACGACTTACAAATCCACGTCAAATGTCAGTGTCAAAAAATAAAAAGTGGTAGACTCAATATCTTGTTAAATTTGCTATATTGCTGCAAAACTAGGTCATCCAGAAAAGTTTAATTGCTTTATGAGTAGTAAGTTAGAAATACCAAATTTACGTGACCTGACGCAAAAGAGGATAGTCGTTAAAATTAGAAAATTAGGAGAGTGCCAATTAACGTTTTTTTTTCTTAGTTTAGCGATCGAAAATTTACCGAAAACAACGTTGAGAGGCTGCCCATTAAACTAAACCTGACCAAATCTCCTTTTTCGTGTTGCAAAATTTTACTCTAAATAAAGAATGTCGTTTTATAAATTTAAATAAAAACCAGTTTTATCTTCTTAAGTTTTGGATCCATAAAATATTTAGAGGCTTGGGGCTACAGCCTGACTAGCCTCCTCTTAATACAGAACTTTGGGGGCCACTCGCAGTTCGCGAATTTGACTAAAAAATAGGAGCAAATTGAACCTTGGCTCCCCCATGTTAAAAGGAAGCGCTAAGTCTAACTTGGTTATGCGTTGAATAAGTAAATTGTTAGGTCCCACAAAGTTCAAAACCAAGGGAAGATTAATTTTTTTGCGAAATCAATTTCAGTTTATACCATAATATCTTACTGTTGACCAACTAAAGTGAGATTTTTTTTTTTTACACTTAAGCGTGGACTTAAGCGTTGAAAATGTAACAATTCGCTTGGAAAAGAAAAAAAAAGTGAAATTTGAAATTGAACGAAGTATCACCCACAGTGCATAAAATACCGCCTACAAACTTCCAATTTCAACAAAACAAAAACTTTCAATTTCATTTTTCAATCCAAACTTCAACAATTATATAAATTCAAAACTCTTCGACAAAAAATAATTAAATAACTAAATAAATAAAACAGACAGTGACTTAAAGACAGTAAACAAAAGCTCCGAACTTCTTCTGTCAATTTGAACAAAGACTTCAAACATTATCAATTTAAATTAGTTCGTCAGCTAAACTAATACATATACTAAAATAGCTCCGAACACTGTTTTAATGAAATTTATTCGGGAAAAGTATTTAATTACGTTTTCAAGAATTTTTCACACTTGACCGTGCAAGCAACTTATTCACTCAACTGTTTAAGCCGGTATAGCTCTTAGATTAAATATTCTTCTAAGTCAGCATTAAGCAAGAATACCTTATTTTGTTGTCAAAATTAAGGTAAGTAGGTGAAGCAATTTGGCTGATCACAAATTTTAAGAAAAATGTTCCACCGAGAATACTTTTGACTATTAAGTTGAACAAACGAGGCGATGTAAAACAACAATGTAGCTAAATTTTAATTTAGAAAGAGCTTACAAGATTTTGATAGGCAGGAGCGTGTATCAAAACCACCTTTTACTTTGTCTTCGTTTCATATAATGAAAAGTGGTTAGTTGCAAAACAAATTTGCTAAAAACTTCTGTTGTCATATTTTCGCAATTTCGTATCGATACAAGCTTTTATAGACATTGGTCTTCACTGTTTTAGAGAATTAAGTGAATAAGATTTGTTGCATTTACGCAGTTCAGTCACGCGAATGCGACCTCCTGTCAAAAGCTAGATTAACCACCTTTTGTAGAATGGACCTCTCTGAGACTTACAGAAATATAATAACTAATTTGTGATTATGCATTTTGCTTGCTATTAATAAATAAATTTGATCAGGCTAAAATAAGCATATAATAACGATAAGAAATATTCGATCTCTTCAGCGCAAAAATATCATGTTTGTATATTCTGTATATTAAAACTACTTCGAAACAGCTGAATATAAACAACACTGTAAAGAACAGAACTCGCGTAGATGAAAACAAAGCAATCCAAAAGATTATTACCTAACTTGTAGTAGGATTTATAATTTAACAAAACTTTCTAATTTGCAAATGTTAAAAGAATATGCTGGAGAATAAAAGTATGTGTCATGTATCCATATATGTCAGAGGAAGGTTATGCATAAAGCAAAACAACGAAATAAAAGCATGAAACAACGTTGTTTTGCTTTATTGCTACGTCGCACAAAGCGTACCCTATACTCATTTGGAGATAATGGTTATGTTATAAATAAAGTTTGATAAATGTCAATCCTCAATCGATTGTTTCTCACCAAAAAAAGGTGTGAACATGACATTTCTATAGTGCGTTCTAAATTTAGAAAGAGGAAGGAAAAAATGCCATGAAACGTAAAAGCAAGTTAAATTCTATCAATAATCATGCATGATGTAAAATTATAACCAATATTTCGTACAATTAAAGACAAAAATCCATTTATTAGGATTGTTTTTAAGAACTTTTCTACTACAAATATCAATTAGTTAATTATGAAACTGAAGATGATATATATTTCCCGTTAGCTCCTGCACTCGTTATACTAACTAAATTTTGTATAGTTGTAGCTGAAAAAATAAATGCAAGATAATGCATAGTCTTAAAATAATCTTTATGTTGCCTTTTCCATCCTTAAAGTAAAGCATATATTTGTAAAGCGTGTCATATAAATGTCACATCTCCGTTAAATTACTACTTTCGGAAACCATCGAGATTCCTTTGAAGAACAGATTTTACAAGTTTATGTGGTATTTGATAAGACAATCTTTAAAGCTTCAATCAAAAGGCATTTGTTCTAGCAAATAGTATATATTTGCTACCACGAAACAATTGAAACTAATATTGCTAGCAGTAGCAAAATGCTTTTCGGAAACCAGCGCAAATATACAAAGTCAACTTCTGGAATAATGATCTAAATTTAAGTGGCTTCAGTGCAACTAGTGTTCCAAATCACATATGACCAGAATCCCAATTTTAAGCTCAACAGTCATCAAATAACCCAGCAACAAATGAAACGCGTTGGAAAAGTTATATTTTAGAATCCCCATATTCAGACAGTATTACTTGGAACTAGGATTTCTTTAATTATTCAGGATAATTGGCATTTTACCGTTTCGGATGCTGGTGCGTACCGGAACACCCTATTCCCTATCGGCCTAATCACTTCCCTGCTTTCTAGGAACTGAAATTAATTCTACCCGACTCTCGGCCTACAATGTTTGATTGGTTCATTTAGATCGACAATCCCTTGTCGGTAGTTTCATTTTCGTATATTTAATTGTTTGTCCCCATCGCCTTAAGGTTCAGTTCCTTTCGGCGATTTGACCTAGATCCTTTGTTTCAGTTTCTAGACCTGGGAATATTAATTAAATTTATTGGAAGCAACGGGCCCTTTAGTTCTCAATTCTGCCTCTAGTAAATTAATCATATTTTCCCATCTAGCAACCGATGTGTTATTTATATGGGGAAAAATTGACAAGAGGTATGCGCAGTAATCTGGAGTGTTAGCTCAGAATTTTATGTGTAAGGATAGCCTTCGAAATGAGAAAGAGATTTAAAGGTTTCAAATTAGATTCGGGATGGAATAAATAAACAAGCTTGATAAACTTAGCACTTAATCGAAATAGATTTAAATATTTGGGAGGTGTTCCTTATTCAAATGGATCATGGATAGATGTAATCATCATAAATAAAGATAGTGAGAGGACAGTTATGCATAATCTAAAAGTTATTTTATAGAGGTGGTTGTTTAAATTAAACTGTCATATCATAGTAGGCATAACATATTTCCTATTATTAAATAATTAAAATTACATTTTATATACATAATCTTTCTTGACAAATACAGAAATTAAAATACATTTCTGTGAAAATCATTAATTCTATGAATGTATAGTCTTTCTTTTACCTCTTATATATTGACATAAGTATTCAAGGCTGTTAGAAGCTAAAAATATGAAGTTTAGTAAGGATTTCTGTTTTTCTTTTAAAGTCGAAGGAGTCACCGGATGATTACAAAAGATCCTAAAGGTTCAATACTCATTGAAATGGTTATTACTTTAACAACAAAAAATCTATAAAATACTCAGAGAAGGAGGATATAACGAAAAAAAACGAATTTCAGCAAATGCAACAGTCTGAGCAAGAATGTAGCGAATATCCGGGTCTCGAAGCTAGAAAAGCTTAGGCTTACCAGTGTCAAGAGCTAGGCGCTAGGCAGCAAATAAAATTTAACAAAGAATAAGGCTGTGGCCGAAAAGCAATAAGTGGAATAAATATTGTGAAATATACCATACATATATTTATTCTTCTATGTAGTCATATTTTGTTTGTTTAAGATAATAAGAAAAACTTAAAAAATAAATTGATTCTATTCTAATTTTATTTTAATTTTTAACATACAACATACGTTAGAAATCATAAAATATAACTTACGCTTAAAGTATAAAGCAGATACATGAACCATTGAATTTCATAAATTAATTGATGGCGGCCCTCATGTGGAAAAATACGAAGACCACTAATATAAACCTTTGTAATCCTATGCATCTTTATTAATTTTGAGAATTTTTTTTATTGTGTAATCTTTTATTCCTGTTGTATTATTCAACTTTTCATTTCTATTTTACTTTATTAAAAAATTCAGTTATTTTTCTAAAGAAAATAATTTACTCCCAAAGGCTAAAATATAATTTATTTTAAAATTTTATTTGGATCACACTTTTTAGATAGTGACATTTAAAATTGGATTATATTATCCATATAATCCTTAGAAAAATACAAGAGTCAAGCTTTCAAAGAATCGTTATAATTGCTTGAAAAGTTTTCGACCTAATAATTAAACAAAAGTCTCTAGTTTTTATCATTATAAATATTTTTTCCTATTATTTTGGGACCAAAACTTTTGATGATAATTGTTTAGGAAAATAAAAAATGGCCTGTTAATATCGGCATATGATGCCTATTATAAGAAAATTTAAACGCATTTTGAATAGGATATAGTTCTGAATATAGGAGTTTAATTAGGAATTATACAAAAAACAAATTGTATGTTAATACCAAATATTAACATATGACCTTTAATAGATAAAAAATTACACACATTTAAAATAGGAGTTGTACGAAATATCTTCTCATAGGTTTAGTATAGTCAAAAATAAGATAAAATAGTCTAAAACAGGATAGGAATTCATCTAGGTTTTAATGACTAAATACATTAATTCAAACTATTTCCTCTAGTCACCATTTAAATTTAGAACATACTAATGTCAACAAATATTTTCGCCTGGGTTTGTAATAGAAGAAACTTTCTAAAACGCATCATCAAAGAAAGTCTTTGCTGCAATTCCAATGAACAGATTTTACGACCTTCTGAAATAACACCAAGGGTTAAGGGTTTAACTGCACCACTGTTAATGACGGTGGATTCTGTGCTGAGGCCACAAAAGCTTTAAAGTCTTAATTTGGTGGTTAATGGTTTTTGCCTTGGGGAAGTAATATGCGATCACTATAATCCATTGTGAATACATCAAGACATTAACAAATACTATAAAATGAGTATAAATTGAAACATATCTATTGGCATTTCGAGTTATAATTTTGCTTGATGAAATTACTTTCCCCTTAAGATTTAAAAATACGTCGTCATTGTCGCCAAGAATAATGGAATTGGTATATACCACAGGATGATTAGAAGTTTGGTTGTAAAATTATATCATGTCACGTAAGAATTAAACCATATGTGGTAACATTAAAATATTTAAGTTTTAATTGATCTTTTATATTGTCTGTAGCATCTTTTAGTAAATTGGTAGTCGCTTGAATTAATTATTAGAAATAATGGCTTGAAACCAATTAAAAGTTTGAATGGAACAGCTTTTGTTCATTTCGACGAATGTTTTTCTTCATTTGGCTCGTTTCAATTAGTAATTTAGTTTTTAAATAGTTGTTTTTGGCTAGGAGGCTAAAATTTATAAGATTTATTATTGCAAATAATTATTTTTTATTTTAAGCAACTTTTGATAAAAAGCTTCATTTTACACGAAATTAGTTTGAAAAATTTAAAATGAATTACATATAGAGCACTAATTAATTAAAACTAGACAATTTAACAGTAGATTCCGCAATTTCTATATCCCATTCTAATATATATATAAATATATATTCTATTCTATTATATGACATATAGTTTATTATAATATATATTCTATTAAATGGTATATTCTATTATGTCAATTTGTAAATTCTATTACATGATATTTTGTATTCTATGGTATGGCAGTCAATTCTATTTCTGCAAATTCTAATTCTATATTACGCTAAAAAATTCTCCTTTTTATATATAATCTGATTCCTAAAAGAGTTTAAACTAAATATTTTCCATTTGTTCTAAGTACAGACAAGCACACATTACACGGATCATTAACTTTAAACAAAACTATTTTCTTTGATTGATTTATGATTGAATTTGTCTATAGTATTACTTTTTACAAGAAAGAGAATTTACATTAAATAAAAAAGTTTTAATAGATTTTGTGGAATTTTTTTTTTTTTAAAAAATAAAAATACCATCCTTCTCACCATTTCCGTAAATGGATGCGTTTTCACCAATAACGGAACAAGATACTTCCCACAATTATTTTCCAGTTGCAATGAACACACAGTTAATAATTTAATTTAAAAGTGGATGACATTAAAGTGCTTAGATATAATTAGCAGTAAGATTAATAGTGGAGGTGTTGTCAAAATATACTCCAAAAGTAAAACATACACTACACAATCGCTTAAAATATAGTAAAATAGTTTTAAAAGGATTTAGTTTCAGCAGACGTAGGTGTTATGTATATATATATATATACATGAATACATATATACTCTCTCTCTCTCTCCCTATATATATATATATAGAGAGAGAGAGAGAGAGAGAGATACCAAAAAGTTACTATAAAATTAATAACCAAATTATGAATAAGTTGTTATTCTTATATGTTACGTTACTATTTCTAACAAAATTTTATTTATATAAATTCACTATGGGATATTTTATTATGATCCAATAATCGATCTTATATTTCACAGGAAAAGTGTCAGAAATCAGAAAGAAACTTACTTTTTCTTTTTATTTAAACACATTGAGTCACGAGTGTATAATAACTACAATTTTTTTTAAAAATAAAACCTTGATTAGGTTTAACTTTTATTAATCTTTTTATACATAATTTTCCTACTTAATGACATTTTATGACAAACGATTGACAAGTCTTCTTCATATTTGATAACCAATCACAGCAAAGGTATTATCCATTTACTAGCTACATTAACTTGTGTTCATTTTTTACAACAAAGATCGTAAAAATTGCTCGGTGACTACTCCAAATGATTACGTGATTATTTGACTGGGATATAAGATTAGTTTTAAACAGTAATTTTTCATAGATTATTCAACCAAAAATAATATTTATGTTTGGAATAGTTAGTGAATTTTTAACAAAGTAGAGCTCATCGATCTTTTTAACTTAATACACTTTTCACTGACGCTTCTAACATCATAATTATCGTTAAACATGAGTGTATAACAAGCGAGGCACGATCAAACCTACTACTGTTGGTACTTTAAATAACCATTAGAATTTCGAATATATTTAATGTTTTCTAATTAAGTACAGTAACAACTTAGCTTAAGCTCTTCATCATTCAAACATCATCACTTCATGTTATAGGAAAAACTGTAATTCAGATACCATAACAAATGTGTCTGTAAGCCATCAGCTCGAGAAAATTATTATAAACTGCTATCAACTAAGCACACATAATATAGATAAATGATTCACTTAATCCTCCAAATCATTGAAACTAGGACCACCAACAAATACCATTTCTAAAATAATTTTACTTTTTCATTCGTTTTCTTTTTTCACTCCTGAAACCTTCTTCATTTGCTAGAATCGATTTATTCAGCAAAGCGACGTATTTACAATGTTTCCCATGAGGATTATCAAAACTCATTTAAGCGCGCCGTAACACGAATTTCCGGAAAGCCGAACAACCTAAAATTTTCAGCCATTTATTTTTGCACCTCAGTGAATATAAATCTGCATGAATGTGTACACATAGAGCAAAAGTTTTTAATGGTAATAATCCATCTAGTTATCAGAGAAGCCTTAAGAGGGAGATTTTTGGTGTCGCTCGCTTGGGGATTCGTTAAGTACTAGGTTGGATGAACAAGGCAAACTCAGCTACCATTGATGTTAGTAATGAAGTGGTTCAGTGATAAAAAGAAGAGGGCACGTATATTTATTACCTATTAATTTAATGTTTCTACAAGAGTTTGAGAAGATTTATATAATGCGTTTTTTTTAATACGTACATACTGTCTGCAGAGCTTATTATGCATAGTGAATCACTTTTGAAAAATTTTAAAATATTATAATCATTTATTTCAGAACTAGTAAAGTTGCCATTTTCTTATGGAAGGACAATTAGATGGAAATAAATAAATGAATAAGCATAGGTATATATTTTTAAAATTAAATTCTATTTGACTTTTATTGCAAAAAAAATACATCGAGATTGTTTTAATAGTACTTTCTTCACACATAAAAATACTAGGATTCTTTTAATGGTTTCATGTTTTAGTTCTTAGAGCACGTTTTAACTAACTGTTAAGTACTAAGTTGGATAAACAAGGCAAACTCAGTTAGCAATGATGTTAGTAATGAAGTGGCTCAGTGATAAAAAGAATAGGACACGTATATTTATTACCGATTAATTTAATGTTTCTACAAGAGTTTGAGAAGATTTATATAATGTGTTTTTTTCTCTTTATTTCATACGCACATACTGTCGACAGAGCTTACTAGAACTTACTTCAGAGCTTACAGAGCTTACTTATGCAGAGCGAATCTCTATTGAAGAATTTTAAAATACCATAATAATTTATTTCAGGACTATAAAGTAAAGTTGCAATTTTCCAATGGAAAGAAAATTAGATGTAAATAAATAAATGAATAAACAAAGGTATACTTTTTAAATTCAATTCTATTTGATTTTTTATATAAAAATTTACACAGAAATTATTTTAATAGTACTTTGCTCACGCATAAGAATACGACGATTCTTTTAAAGGTTTCATGTTTTAGTTCTTCGAACACATTTTAACAAACCGATAAGTACTAGTTTAGATATACAAGGCAAAAACAGCTACCAATGATGCTAGTTATGAAGCGGCTCGGTGATAAAAAGAAAAAGGAACGTATATTTATTACCGATTAGCTGCCAACATGGATAGGAAAGAATCCAGTAGATTTTGCAAGATACTATTAATTTCATGATAAACATTGCAAAATGTACTATATATTTTACACATAGGGAATTTTAGAAATGTTAATAGTCATCAAAATAAAAAAGCTGGAATATTTTTAAGTTATGAATGAACTTGAAATGGTATGTATTGTGGTTACTCATAATTTTGAATAGTAATAGGCATTTAATTCATCAAAGATAATAAAATATTTTTTAATTAATTTAAAAAGGGAGTTCTGAATAAAAAACTTACTAACTCCCAAAAATAAATAATTATTTTAAAATGGAAATCCCTAACCTCTTCGTATCTAAGAACACAATCTTATTATCTAATTGGACAGCGGCACACCTTGTTTTTTTTTCTTTTCAAGATAAACTTATAGTAGGGCACTTAGGCAGGTTTATAGGAAGGCGACTTGGTAACCGGGGGCATAGAGTGGACAACTGAATTAAGATTTTGAAGAATTGATTTTTATTAGTATTATTTATTAATGAGTTCATTTATTTTTATCATTTTTCTTTCAAATTACTATTCATTCAGATTTATGTTAAATACGAAACTTGTAATATTAAATACTTTCAGTTTCAAGAAAATACCTTCATTTTAAGAGGTTGTTCATCAAATCAATATTGTTTGGTTATTAAAATATTTCGGTATAGAAATACCACTTTCTGAATTTTAGATCAAATTTAACAGTTGAAGTGCTAGTAGTTAGTATTACATTAAAGTCAATACAGCTTTAGTTGACAGCTTCAGCAATCAAATATATAATAGGCTTATTGAATAATTCTACAAAATACTTTCATTTCTAAATATGGTTTCTAAATCAAATGCTTTTTTTATTTAATATAACTCTATCTTTCCTTATTAATATCGAAATAATATTTATTAATTTTAGACCACCCTTAACCTTTCAAGTACAAATAATTAATCTCGGACGCTAACTATCCTTTTTATTTGTATTGCCTTAAAAACAGAGCTTCTATAACCAACTATTTAATATGCATATTAAATATTTTTATTTCAAAGAAAATTCTTACATTTCAAAATATTGATCATCAATGAAGCATTTTTTTAAGCAAAATTCTTCTATACCATTACCATTTTTTCTAAATTTTCAATCCCACTTAACCATTCAAGTACAAATTATTCATTTGAGCTTAAAAAAAGTTCTTTTTTATTACCTTGAAGCTAAAAGCTTCAATAGTCAGCTATTTAATTGGTATTTCAATTATCCCTTTTCAACCACATACTTGGATTCATTTTCTTAAAGACTTAAGGAGGAAGTAAAGATTACGGAAGATTCCGTAATCGAATTGTAATATATGAAAGATCCCACCTTAAAGAAAAGAACGCGTCCATCCGTAATTAACAACGGCTGTCATCGGTGGCGGAAGACAATTGTGGAGGTGAGTTGTCCTTCTCCTGTTCCCCGCCTCTTTAATTTGACGGTTTCGTCCAAAATTTTTGTCGTAAATGAGGGCACTTCGACTTTCCTTTTTTTTTATATTTTCATTCAGCTTAGTTTTTCGTCTCTCGGCGAACGACAAGCGCTTTATGTTCAGATTTTTAATATCATTGTTTTAAATTTTTTTGCTTCTTTCCGTTTCCTAGTTTTCTATCAATGCAGATTGAGGTTTTGACATTAAATGCTCATTTTTTTAAGGGGGCTCATAGTAATATCTAGAAATAACTTGGAAAATATTGAGAAAGAATTAAACTGAAGAATTTTAGAGCACATTGAAGCATAATATAGAGCAAATTAGCTGTTGCCTTAATGCGGTACGAGTTGAACCATATTAAATTAATCTTAACTTTGATTACACGATATTATGGTTCAAGTTAAATAGAATATGGCGCAGTCTTAAGCCTTATAGAAGTTTCAGCAAATATTCACAATAGTATGATTCGATGAGGAACTGAATTTGAGAGAGTGTATTTTGAAGTAGAGTGCAGTGCGGTGCAATAAATTTCATTTGTTTGAAAGTGAGGGCATAAGGCGCTCGTCTTCTGAATAAGGTGACCTGGGTCGAAGGAGTAGCACCGATCAAAGTGCAGACATAAAATATCATCAGTGGTACACAGACCGTTAGTTCCAGTCACCCTGCCATCCTGCTAACCGAGAGAGGCTTTCGTGGTTCTCCTCCTCGTCTCAATGCCTTGTTCAGGAGTTCTCTTATCTTCTGGGTTATGTTTAAAATTAAGAGGCTATCAAGTTGAACATTGCTGGTCATAAACCAAAAAATAGCTCGGCTGTCTAACGCCGATTATAGAATAAAATAAAAACTACTTAGAAGGAAAAATTTTTATGATTTTTCTTAGGGCGATTAAGTGATTAGTTATACTTTTTCCTAAAGATAACATTTTTACATTTAATTGTTCCTTAGCAAAAAAGTATTCTACAAATTTTACAGTATTTTCAATTTAATAACAATTATGTATTGAAACATCTTAATGTCTACATTAAAATCGTGATATTTTTCACCGAAAAGTTCTCCTGGGCAATTTAAAAAAGAGACGTGTCATGACATTTCCCCAAACTCATCAAATTTTTGTCACTGCTTTAATCAATGTAAAATAATTTAAAATTTTATTTTGCTTTTTTCCTGTGTCCTTTTAAGATATGTTTTACTTAGCTTAAGAATTCAAAATTTTAGACTTTCTTGAAAAAGGTTTTTAACAAGATATGGAATCAAAATTAAAATCACGGCTAATTTAAAGCCACTGAATAAATACCAAATAAGTTTAAAACTTTAAAGCCACTGAATAAATAACAAATAAGTTTAAAACACAGTAAACCAGTCATAAGATTTAAATTGCCCAGCATCATTATAATTTTGCAGAAGTATGTCAAAATAGTTAAAAGTGAACTTAAAATATGAAGTATCCTAATGTTTAACAAAGTCTACAGCAATTACAAAATTGTAACAGAACGAGAAAATTGCTGCAATCCATTCAACCATTAAAGAATGCGGAAAACAATTTAAACTATCAGAAAACCACACTCAAGGTGGCAGAATTGTTCTGAAATTAAATGCAAGCATTTATATCTAATTGTAGCACTCAGACTATAAATAGCAAGCTTTACAAAATTAGGTGGCAATGAAAGGATTAAAATTACTAATTTCTGTTACTTTCCACTTCACTTTGCACCTTGAGCTCGCTGCGATGACCAGGGTAAGTGAATAAGGATCTACTAGAAGCTCGGTCAATTAACTCAGAGCTCTAGGTACAATTTATCGAAAGGTTATCCATCCGAATTTCAATTTGATATGGAAACAGGTGGAGAAAAGATATCGCATCACATGTTCACAAGTACCTACTTGTTGGTCAATAGAAATCACGCGTTAAGTATTGAACGAGGTAGTGGTTAAACTGCATGGTGTGATCAATTCATGGAATACAGCGCGTTATATTTTTGCTTCTTAAATGGAATCCAATATGTAATCTTAAAAATAGTGTAGGGGAGAGGGGGGCACATGTGAACAAATTTTTTTATTTCTTCATTTTTCAAACCATATCATAAATTTCTCACAGTAAAGAAGTTCATATGCTTAAATAGTCTTTTCTTTGTCTTACGGAATTTTTTGAGATTTTTCAATAAAATATTTCTTTACTTTATGATATTTCAAAAAAATGACGTCAATTGTTCACATGTGCCCCTATTGGGGGCACATGTGAACATGATTAAAAACACAAAGCAATCATCATATTTCAAGGAAAAAAATCTTTAATATGACAGATATAGACTGAAGGGGTTGTAGCTTACTATGTGAATTTAAACTGTACAACAGTACTGTCAAGAAGAAAATAATTTTTCAGCTGTACAATAATTTTTTCACTGTTGGGTTTTTCGCAACTTCATGTTCCTCAGGAGTTGTAATGGGCCTTTTTCTTTCCTCTCTGATAATCTTTCATGCTTTTTTTTCATTTTTCTATCTTTTCATCTGTAGTTTAGCAATTCTATCTTTCTCAGGTGTATCAGTTAATATGCGTGATGCGCGATCAACCATTTAATAAAAAAAAAATTTTTTAAAGAAAAAATTAATAAATTAATTATGGAAAATTAAATAATAATAATTTTAAATGCATACATATTTTTTAAACTTATAATATCATGAGGATAATAATCTTAATACTATGTAGGGGCACATGTGAACTGTTCACATCTGCCCCAGATGATTTGTTCACAAGTGCCCCATCATCCTTCTTAAAACTTACTTGAAAAATAAAGAATTTTTAAATGAGTAAAAAAAAAAATTATTGTCATAAACTTACCTGAATGTCCATATAATGGTCTGCAATGGTTAATTTTAGTTTATTAGTTGATTTATACTATGCATTCACTAGAAGAAGCTAGTGATTATAATATATACAACACCAGCTGATACAAACAAATTGTCAGAATAGAACAACAAAATCACTCATTGTTCTGAAAGTTTCGCAGAGAGGTAGGACTAGTACTGCCCTCAATTGAAAATTTTTCAAGATTTTTTATTTCAAATCATATTGGTAAAACATACCATGTTCACATGTGCCCCCTGTTCACAAGTGCCCCCCTCTCCCCTAAATATATGAAAAACTCTAAAACAATTAAGTAATGCTACACTGTAAGAAAATCAGGATCAAATTACGGTACAAACTTTGAGTGCATCAGCAGTAAAATCTATTTTACCGTAAAGCCATTTTTACGGTAAAAATTTTTAGAGTAGTAATTTTTGAATATGAGTGATTTAGTGATTTTATGGCAATTATTAAAGTAAAAATTACGGTATATCAGATTGTTTGATCCGTAACATGTTCCGGTAAAAATTAATTTTTTTTTACGTTAAAAAATACCGACACCCTGACTGTCGATACTTTTAACCGTAAGCTGATATGGAACTTATAACAGTATACTGAATGGATATATTAATTAAGTTATACTAAAAGTAAATTGAAGTACGAAAAGTAGTTTTGAATTTAAATGCTAGCTCTCAGCTGATATAGCGAATAGCGCCTTCGACTTCGTGGATTAGTCCAAGATTCGATTCCAGGTGGTTAAGACCGTGCAAGACTAGGTGATAAATTGAAAATATTTCAAATTTCATGTAAATCGCAATATAGTAATATTGAAAAACTCTAAAAATAGCTATTGTAATGGGTTGAATGATAGGATTTAAATTTTCAATAAATTTAATTAGTAATATCTTAAATACTAAAGGGCGGTTCCGCGTTAGAGGGAGAATGAGAAATTATAATTTTCAGTAGGTTTTTATTATGAATATGAAAACAAATGTTTTTATGAATTAATATTTGGTACTAATATATTTCATGCATACTTACAGATTTTTTTTACAAATATATTAATTAATTTTATGAGATATATGGGGAAAATTCGTGAAATCGCCCTAACTTAGTTTCTAGCGTATTGTAATTATTTTTCTAGATATAACAGCATAAGTATACACAGTAAAAAATTTCGAATTAAATTAGAAAATATTATCCAATCAAATTATAAATAAATACCAGTACCCTGAGTGCCAGTACTTTTCACCGTAAAATCAATTTTTACAGGAACATGTTATGGAACAAAAAATATAATATAACGTAATTTTTGTATTAATAATTACTAATAATTACTAAATCACTCTAATTAAATAAATATTATTGTAAAAATTCAGGTATAATAGTTTACGGTAAAAAAGGATTTTACGGATAAATGCTGGTAATTTATACCGTAACTTGATCCAAGTTTCAAAGTATAACAATAAGTTATAATAGCAAAAAGAATATAAGCAATGGTTTGTCGGGAGAAGGTTTAATTTATTAAAGATCAAAGATCCAGAAAATCTATAAGATAAATCTAAATATATAAATGAAACTAAATATAGAAATTTAACTTGTCAACAAAGATAATAAGTGTAATCCAAAATATTGAATCAGTTTTTCGTGTATCGTAATTTTTTCAAAAACTAGTAAAACTTTTTGTTTATAATAAACATAGAAGGTTATGATATTTATTCTTATCAAACACAAAAGTGGTCAAATAAAGCTTTACTGACTAACATATCATGTACTCTGAACGAAGTCTGAAATCAATGAATGCAACCTACAAATGTATCGATTTATACATTCGTAGAATTGACTAGTGACAAGTATGTCACCGTAGTTTAGTTCGAAAACCAGAATACTCTATGCCCGGTTTCGGCTTTCGATTTGTATTAGAAGAAGAAAAAAACACATTCTGACACAGTGATCAATGATAAAAGCCTAGAAACCAGTACAGAAATCAATACAAGAGTTAAGTTCCAACAGAAACATATGACAACTGAAGCCAAGAACACTTATAACAGAAATAAGAACAGAACAACAGTGATGGTTTCTAAGGAGAAAGTTTATTTTATTAAGGAATAAAGGAGATTTGAGAAACCCCAACAAATACAGCTGTAAGAATTCTGTTAATTATGTTTATTTTTAGGAAATAGACTAAAAGAAATAAATGTGGCAAAAAGTTTATAAAAATTGTAATGATTACCTTTGATTGGAAAGTTTTCATGTTACTGTGTGGATATACAAATTAATAAAGTTTTAATATTGTTAAACTGGTTTACATATTGAAGTTTACTAACTGATTCAATACACTAGACTGCGCCATTTTTAATTACTATTCACTAGACTGCGCCGTTTTTAATTGATTTGTCAAGACAGTTAAATTTAACAAAAAATATGATCAAAACTATCAGAATATGGTAACATTTACCGTGTTTCTGACTCTAAGGGAACATCAAAATACTCGGCAATTTTTATCGAAGCGCTTTGTAAAATGTGGTAAAATTCAATAATTTTATCATGATAAATTAGAGCATGGCATAAAAATCCTTCGGATAAATTTATTTTTCAGTTTTATATTTTTTACTACATGTGTGGTAATAAGATCATTAATTTTGAAAACTAGAATTTCCGGTAAACGGGAAGGAAATATTAGCAAATGAATAGTTTAAATGCCGTATATTTTGGTTTAATTAACTAGAAATATCATTAACATACAGTAAGGTAATTTTACCAGATTTTCCCTCCCGTGTTTTATTGCAGTTTACAATTGCAATGCAAAAATAGAAAATTATAATAATTCTTCTATTTTAGATATCATAGTGAATTAAAATTACACGAAAATCCAGCTAGTGAATTAAAATTATTGCGTATCGGTATGTGTTGTTGTTGTTTTTAATGCCACTTGCTACACGGGTAAGCCTGCTTGGTAAAACCTAGTAAATTTAAGGCAGAGTGTGCGTTTCTTGTTTTTCAGTGGCGCCATCTATGGCCAAGAATTCGACTTCTGCCACACCATACGTCGCACCCGTTTATAGGGCTGACCCATTCATACTTCCATTCATTCATCCACAGATCGTAATTTTGATCTGAATCAGAGAACGATCGATCTTTTATCCAGTACCTCCAGAGGTTTTGATTTGGCGTATCGGTATGTTAATAGGTTTAAAAATAAAATCCATTAAATTTAATATTTTTGCAATTCTTCGATTTCAGATGCCATATTTAACTTTATTCCAGAAACTCATTACGTGCCGATTTATTATGAATATATTTAATTTTCTAAATGGCAATGCTTATTTTGTGTGCTATTGAGCATATTTATGTTCTCAAATATTATGAATTCAACGCGAACAACCTGAAAATGTGAACTTTTTTGGCTTGATCAATTGACTTAACTACAACATATGTTTTAAGTAGCAATGCAAAATAAAAATAAAATCTAATTAATTAAATATTTTTGCAATTTTTATTCCGCTTCAGATGACATAGTTAATAAATATTTCAAAAAAATATTACACACCTTTCTATTATGAGTATGTTCAATTTACTAAATGATTATTACTAATGATTAAAGAATATGTACAATGATTATTGAATAATCATTTAGTGAATGATTATTGAATATGTTCAATGATTTTTGAGAATACATATATATTTTCTCAGACAATGTAAATTTAACGCCAATAATATGAGCTGATTTAACTTGATCAGTAGAGTAAACTATAACGCACTCGAACTAGAAAATAGCCCAATAACTCTAGATAAAAAAGCAACAAGAAAAAATAGTACAAACTTCTGGAATCTCGCAGTATGTGTCGTTACAGTCCTATTTATTTAATTAAAATTCACCTCTTATTTCCTTATAATTTTCTTTTTATTTTCATTTGTGTCTGCTTTTATCACAATAAACTTAAAACACAATTCCCAATCGAAAAATAAAACACAACATTTTTGGAAATAACATACTCTAAATATTTACAATAGTTTTGATAAGTATTTTCTTAATAGTTTTGAATATACAGTCTACACAGATTAACTGAAATTCTTAAGTGTGATTCTCGCAACTAGCATTGCTTTAATGCAATATTATTAAGAACTTAATGATCCAGAGATAATTATATTAATTTGGCATTAAATATAATTAATTCATCATTACTAGAATATTGATAAGATGAAATTAAGATAAAAATAATTACATATCAATGCTTTTGATGAAAAACCTTAACTTGAATATTAAACGAACGCAAAAAGAGGGCTTGACTAGCGGAACTTACCTATATGTGATTAAGGTTCATGTTATTAATCTGGGTATGCAAATTTATTTCTTAATGAGTCTAATCCGTTTTAATACAGAATCTCATTTTTACTTAAAGTACACCCTAATTGTCCTTTTCCTAAAATGATATTCTTAACCAAGCAGATGTAATAAATTATCTGCTATAAATTCTAATTCATTTACAGTTTAATAACACAGCGACTGTAGTTTAATTAATTAGAAAAAGTTAATGATGTTGAAAAGATGATTATAAATAGGGCTCATGCGACAAGACTAAAATTTAAACAGCTCTTCTCATTCAAAAGCGTAGGTGTATGGATTATAAGGCGAAAAGAGGTGGGTGTTAAACATATTGCTTGAAATAATGACAAGTGTTTCACTAGCAAACAATCTTCTAAAACTTGTAAAAGTAGAGAAAGAATTTGATAATATTTAAAATGCTGCTCTTTAAAAATATAGTGTTATGGTTCAAGAGTCTCTGTCAAGTATATATATTTTCGTACTAGTCTCAGCTTTAACTTTTATACAAAGATTTTTTTAAAAAAAAGGCACATAAATCTGTTAAAATAAATATACAAAAACCATACTATACCGAAAACATAAAGCTGTTTTGAAAGATAATTATTTTTGTTTCATTTTTAAGGAACAATATACACCGAAGAGCCATTACATTATGACCACCCTGCTAATAACATGTAGGAGCACCTTTACAAAACTGCTAGCACCCGTCGTGGCATTGATTCCACAAGGTGCTGATAGGTAGTCTGAGGTACCTGGTACCAAGCGCTCACCAACTGGTCCTGCAATTCCCTCANGATTCCACAAGGTGCTGATAAGCCTGAGGTATCTGGTACCAAGCGCTCACCAACTGGTCTCGCAATTCCCTCACATTGCGAGGGGGTAGCGTAGCAGCACGAATTTGGTTTTCCAAGTAGGACCACCAATGCTCTATTGGATTAAAGTCAGGTGAATTTGGGGGGCAAGACATGACTTAAAAGTCACAGGAATGTTCCTCGACGATTCGACTCTTTTAACATGTTGCATTATCCTGTTGGTAAACACCATCCCCCGCCGGAAAAATTGTTGCCATGAATGGGTGAACCTGGTCTGCAACTATGTTCAAGTAGCTTACAGACGTCAAGGATTGTTCCATGAGGATTATGGGTCCTAATGTGCCCCATGAAAACATTGTTCCTGGGCGAGAAACCATGAGAACCTGGGCAAGCCCATTGTTATAGATGGAGGGTGGTTATAATGTAATGGCTCTTTGGTGTATATAGCTGCAGACTCTTAAATACCACTGTACATTATAGTTATTAAAAAAAAAATTGAACATCAAAAAAGTTTTTGATTTATTAGAACTCTTCATGTTTTGTGTTAAAAATTTTAAATCGTGTTGAAACATAATATCGTTCAAATTTTTTAAAACTTTAATACGGTTCAAAGTAAAACAATATTATCCCACAAATTCACATGATTTTCTTTAGAGGAAATCACTGTCCCTCCCACACTTGGGATGTTTTATTAATTAGTTTGTCCAAAATTTCGGATTCAGATTTACTCTATTCATTAGGGGGACTGGAAAGTAATATCGATTAGGTGCATTTGATATTTGTTATCAAGGTTTTATTTTAAATCAATAATGTATTCACCCTCTTTAGCAACAATCTTTCAATGACGGATCGAAAATGAATCAGAAAAAAATGAATTGGTTTTAAAGACTAACGAATACTCAATGCGCCGAAACGACATTACTTTCCGGTCCCCCTAATACATCGATGGACTTCCCACAGAAGGCTTCAGACAGTAATTTCTGATACACTAGTATAAATGGTTCATCTAATTTCACATGTTATGATGTAGTAATCAAAGTGATTTTCTGTAATTTTCATTTTGAACAATGTCTTAAAAGATATTTTAGGGGCAACGTTAGATACAAAAATGTTACGAAGCAGTTTTAGAAGGAACAGCTGCATGAATATTACATTAAATTACGTTAAAGAAGAAAAAAAGACGAGAGTGTATTGATAAAATAAGCATTATTATGAAATGTTCTGTACATTGAATAACAGTTTGTTGAATTGAATGAAATTTGATTTGAAATAAATTAGCAGCCTATCGAATTCGTTGAATAGTAGTGTATATAGAAAATTGAAAAGAATCCTACGTAAGTTATTATAATATTAACATACATTGTTAGAAATTTCTCGGAAAAATGGTTAAATAACAGTTTATTTAACCACATTCAAACAAAACAGTCAAATAACCATAAATAAGATGGTATTCAAACTGTTAACTGAGAGAAAAGCCGTTTATTAACTGCTTTCACCTAATGCGGTTAAGCAACCAGAATTTTATCGCATCAACTGGGCGAACCTGATGAAGCCACTTAGTTTCTTGTTGATGGATAGATATCATAATGCCGTGAAAAAGAAAAATCAACGTACTTGACAAAAAATTCATAACTGAGAATTGTATATATTTCGAATTTCTGTATGATAAACCATATTGCAAAAAACTTTTTTCTCAAAAAAAAATTTTTTTTAATCAGTTTTCTGAATTTCTATTTTAGCGTTCATAGCATTAGCAATAGAAAAAAAAAGTTGTCAAGCCACTTTTCTCGGAATCTATTGTGAAGTACTTAAGTTGTTTTTTCAATTGTACGGCAGTGTAGCATTTAGGGATAATCTGTCAATCTCATGGCCGAGAGAACGAGGGTTCAAGTCCCAGCTGTGACACAACATTATTTCATTCATTCTTTTAACACATGAAGAGTTTCTAGTGTCTTTCACTCCCCAGTTTGTGACCCTGGACTATAAGAATACGATACTCTTACTCACGCATGGATGGAAACAACCTAAAGTTGCTTAACACCAAAAAGTCTAGTGTTTCCTATCTCTTATAATAGGTAAAACAACAGGATAAACTAATGCATGGATATTTCGCGGTTCATTTCCTAATGCGCTACTCAACCATAACCTAACTCCAATGCTCATTATCTAACGAAAAGCCTAGCTCCAATGCCTAATTAAATTTCTGTTTTGCGGTTTTGAAACCATGCTAGTTGTAAATGGATTCTTAACCACGATAGTTGTGAACGGTGTCAAAACAGTAAAAGTAAAAAGAAACTGTTCTGCATCGTTAACTTTATAGTTAATTGCATGTACGGACTGCGGCCAGTTATATTACTGTAATTTTAGAAGGAAAATTTCAACTGTGCATAAATTATTAACATATGCCTAAACATTCCGAATTTAGATGACATCCTAACAATATAGTGAAACATCAATATTAAATGAGTACTTTTTTTATCAAAAATGCTTTTTCGCATAAAAGTTAATTTTTAATATCTACGGAAGTCAAACGAGGTTAAAATAAAAGGTTATAGAGGAGAGACGGACAAATTGATTTTGAAAGATAAAAATACTTTAAAAGAATATCCCAGTTTTAAATTGATAAAAGAAACTAAAAAATAATATTAGTTCATTTTATGATAAAATACATAATATATTTTTCCTCCGCCCACAAAAATGATCGCGTTTTATGAACAGAAATATCTAAGACCCAAATAAATGCTTCTATTAAAAAAAGACATGAAAAGAAAAGATTATTCTTTTTATTTCGAAAGAAAAAAAGAACTGGCTGAAACAATCTATTGTGGATTAATTCTCATGAAATCTTTTGCTTATAGAGACTTCTTCCAAGCAAGAATACTTTTCTGAATCTTTGTTTCAAATAATCGGACTCCAACGCGTTTTCTTTTCTTCCTTAGATGAAGATATAATACAGAATGTAAGAAAAAAGAATCTACTTTTGCATTCTTTGCGAGAGTTTATTTAGGCGTGAAAAAATGAAGACTTTTGTATGATAGATAAAGAAGAAGGCAGAAAATAGTTTGTGGATCGTAAGGTGGTCTTCGTGTAATTACATGATGCGGAGTTAATTTATCTTTAAGAATTTCTATAGCAAAAGAAATGTGTCAATTGTGATGAAATTGCTGCAGAGGCTCATTTTAAGGCTTTTAATAAAGAAAAATTGTTTAGGTTCGAATTATTTTCAGGAATGGAATGAAGGTTTTGGATGTAAATGAGCAGTGCGGTTAAAGCAATGAAAAAATATTTTTGGTTGACTTTTAGGCGAAAAAATTGCATGCTAATAAATGCAGCTTTTTAATTTATAAAATGAGCTTAAAAATACTTTATAATAAAATCTGTGTTACATTTTTAAGTATATTTAGAATTGCTTGCAAGAGTTTGTTGCAGCGAGAAAAAATAAAGATCTTAGATATTAAGTTACAGAAGAAGGCAAAATCGTTGAGGATCATAAGGTGGTCCTAGTGTAATTACATGAGGCGGAGTTAATTTATCTTTAAGAATTTCTATAGCGAAAGAAATGTGTCAAATGTGATGGAATTGCTGTAGAGGTTCTTTTTAAGGCTTTTAGTAAAGAAAAATTGTCTAGGTTCGAATTATCTGGAGGAATAAAAGAAAGGATTGAAGCTCTTAAACTACTGTAAGTTGTATGTCTTGTGTTAATAAATGTAGCTTTTTATTTTTAAAACGAAAATTAAGCATTAAAATATGTTATAATATAACACGTACTTTATTTTGAAGTATTTTTAGAATTCTTTGCGAGAGTTTATTTACAGCGTGATAAATTGGAGATCTTTGAGAGATATTAAAAAAAATAGAATGCAGAAAATTGTCACGGTGGTAGCGGTGGAATTAAAAGGGGGTGAAGTTAATATATCTTTAAAAAATTGTGTAGCAAAAAAAAGGACGCCATCTGTAATCGAATTTCTCTAAAGGTTCATTTTAAGCCCTATAATAAAAAAAAATTAGGTTCGAAATATTTTGAGTAATAATTAATGTATTAGTTTTTATTTAATTTAATAACTTTCGAGTAATAGTTTAATAAATGAATAGAATGAAATTTTTTAAAATACAAAAAGTTGCTAATGAGCAATGTAGTTAATGCAATGAAGAAACAGGATCGATATTTTGGGGAAACAATTAATGTATTGTGTTAATAAAAGCTTATTTTCAAATTAAAAATGGAAAACAATCTCTAAAAATTTATTTAATTAAAATTCATGTTTTTGCTTAAGATCAATTACCGTATACAATAAAAAAAAGCTTTTTGAAACAATAATATAATGAAAAAATCTGTTATTTTAGAGTGTTTCTTTTCAAAAATTACAATTTTGCATTTAATAATTAGAAGCAATATTTAATTTCAGGCAAATTAGGAAGATGTTTCGAAAATAGGCTTTTAATTCTGCATAATTATTTTTCCTTTTTATAAAAAGAAATTAATGCAAAAACTAAGCATTTATTGCTGCTTAAAGAGTCATTTTAATACAATTTATGAAATTCTAACATAATTTATTTTTTAAATTTTGTTAAAGAACAATAAAAAACAATTAGATTATTATACGGAAGAAAAATTTTTTAAAAGAACAGTTTTTAATATTTTGAAAATGGAAATGGATTCATATTTCAAAATTTTCTTAAATTAAGCATAGCAATTAAAGCATTAAAAAAATATGCAAAGTTTAGTAAAAATATATTCGAACTTGAGAATTAAAGTTAACTAGTGCCCATTACAACAGACCTAACGGCATATAGGCTAATGGCTTTAAACATTAAATATATCAGGCTGACAGGTAAAAATGACGTATTTTTCAATTAGCCTACGACATATTTATGTTTTCAACTTAAATAGAGATTTAGAGTTTTTTTTTCTTGTTAATTTAAAATGCATTTTCAGTATTAGAACAATTGTATTAAGATATAAACAAGGAAAGTATAACGCAAAATAGTTTCACAAAATAGTAATAGTTAAAAATATAATAATTTTAAACTAATGCAATGTAATAAAAATATGCTCTTGGGAATACTAAAACGCTTAATAAGACATAATATTTTTTTAAATTTTCCAAAAACACTTGATTTTAAGAAATTAAAAACTTAACTATTTTGAAATTTATTCCTTTTAAAATTTTAATCAGGGAACTAATTTAACTTTTGATAACAAGAATAAAACTGTTTAACAATCACACCTTTATTCTATACAACAGTGAAATTAATGAAATTTCTCAGTCGCTTCGTGAATAATATTGCATTTTATAATATATCGAAAAGAAATAATGCCTCTGTTGGTTTTATTTATGAATTCAGGCAATTTTGTTTTGACACGAAAGCTAGAAATATAATAAAATAGCGTATGGAAATATTAAAGAAAAGAAATAAGAAATGCAATTGGCATGAAGGTAATGTTAAAGAAAATAAAAAGAACCCATCACAGAGAGAGTCCATCAAAAAACGTGGAGGAAAGAAGAAAATCCTAAGGGAAAGAACCCACTTCACCAGTTGTGTTTTCCAATTATCTCGTCGACCTGCCAGAAAGTGACAACCTAATGCGTCACGTCGAAGGTGCCAGAGATGTCACGAATGTTGCAGTCAGCGTCACGACGAGCCACTTAAGGCAAGTTGGTAATAGAACTATCTCGGATGGTTGGTTTCTAGTAAAAGAAACACTTTCTTCTACATGATTTCAAAAAAGGAAGGATACAATGTACATGCCACTTTCACAATTATGCAATCTAAGAAGGAAATGAAATTCCGAAAAAAAATTATGGTTGGATAATAAATATAAAGTGGTAGTGAAAGTGATGTAATTTTACGATACTGACTACATCATACTTTTACGCGATTTAGAACATTTTCTTTAAGTTTGTTAAAATTAAGAAGAAAAGAAACTTTTTAACCAAGCATGGTATTTCCGTAACAAAATATTTCTAAGAATTTAAGTGTTTCCTTTCTCCTAGCTAAGTAGCGCATTTTACATTATAAGAAATTTTTAATTAATGCAGTGTATATAAGGGATATCCAGAAAGTTATAACTTAATGACAACGTATATGCTAGAGATGTAACGAATGCGCATGTCTAATCAAGTCAAAGAAGACAAGTTGGTAATCAAACTAGTTGGTCATCAACAGTTTAAACTGCAATTTGTAACCAACCTTGAACAGTTGGTTTCTGATGGAAAACAAGTTTAATTTCAACATGATTTGGTAAAGGAAAAAGAGAAGGATATTATGCATATGCCATTTCACATACCATTTTATTCAATAAAATAAAATAAATAAAAATGTGGTTAGATATGAAAATTATGGTTAGATAGCTGTCTTAAAGTAGTAAATAAAATTAAGAAGCTAATGCAATTCTTGAAACTGTAAACTCTAGACACTAAAGAAACTAAAAAAATTTTATTGCGCGATATTGGTGGTATTAAAAAGTAACTGGATATCAAAAAATAAAAACAGAAAAAAATTCCAATTTCAGGAGTGCGTCAAGAGAAGATAAATGCAAATTACGCCTGAAAAACAATTAAAAAAATCGGTTAAAATAAAAAAAAAGAAATCAGCAAAAGGAAAAACAAGTCATTAGTTATAAAGAAGTAGATCGAAAATTACAAAACAGAAAGACTGAGCAAGTGATTTTTCAACTTATAGCAATCCCAATGGCTTTAAAAGAAAACTTTCCAAGACACCGCAAAACAATATCACCGATAAATTTAATTCAAACACTAAAACCAATAAAAATCTTCTATCTTTAAAATGAAACCTAAATAAAAGTCAAATATATAACCCTGATCATTATTAAAAGCTTACTAAAAAAATGTAAGGAAGGTAGAGAAAAAGGGGTACAAGTCATTAATACTAACAATCCACCATCTAATTCAGAGAACGGCTAAAGAGGTAGTTTGCACGGCTAGAAAATATTCCCAGGGAGCTTAAAAGAACAATTCTCTCCAACTGTCCTCACCAAGTTGTAAGCGTTAAATTGTTCAAATGCGATATCCAGTATAATATTGTTCTGGAATTCTCAGGTTAGAACAACTAAGGGAAGTAGCAAAAAGGAAGAGAATTACTAAGAACAGTGGAACAAGCAAATCATTTAGAGTGATAAACGACTCGAGTACTTCCATTTACTGTTCGTAAAAGACTCGGATTTCGGAGTAATACAATCCAAGGGAATACAAAAGTAATGCGCTTAGAAGCAGACATTTATAAATCATAAATAAATGTCAAATAATTCTCCCTTATTATTAAGAATGATAGCTATTGCCTTTAGTGTGCCATACATTTGATTGTTTTATATTTATTGCAGCTACAAAATGCATTGATAGAATAGTATTTATTTAGCCAAATAAGAAAACATTATATTCTAAGGCTGTCACAATTTATTCTTTTATAAAAACAGCACTTTCGATATTCATAAATATTATTGGAAAACATAAATAGACTTGATTTTTGATTGAAAATTTGAACTACACGTTTGAACTGGGATATTGATCTATCTGACATTTAATCATGCATATAATCTTGACATCTTATCAATTATTTAAATACTATGATCTAAATATCGATTTTTTCCGTAATTGTTCCAAATGGAAACAAAATCTAATTATTTGCTGCTTTGAAGGTCTTTAAGCTAAGTCATTTAATGCAACAAATCATTAGGTGTAAAAAATTAAGAATATTTGCTAAGAATATTATTGGTTTATGCACATTATACTAGTTCGTTTACATACCTCTATTTGATTTTATTAAAAATAGTTAACAAAGAGAATTCAACTGAAAACTTACAATACAGAAAATTTTTAATGTTCGCAAATATGACGAAATATGCTGTTTTGTGACAAAAACACAGAACAAAACACAAAACCAAAACCATACTATCCCTTACACCGGAAACATTGATAATTTATTTTGTGGTGAATCGAGTCATAATTTAGTGGTCCCGAATCAACCGACCATCGTTAATTTCAAAATAGTAATCCATTGTTGGGGCTATAAACAAGATAATTTAATAATTTCACCAAAAGATAAAACAGATCGACAAAATTTTTCACTTTTAGATTACTTTTTTTACGTGGAATTCATACAAAAAATTATTGCACTAGTTTTGAATAAGTTTCTTTGTAATCTTTATAAATGATACTATGAATCGATTATTTATGAGCCAAAAGGTACCTTTGCAAAGAAAAAAAAAGTTATTCAAACATATTTCGTGAAATAAATCATTTCCTATTCAAAAATTCAATAACCTTTCGCCATTTGTTTCAGAAAGAAAGAAAAAGTTTCTTTTCAAAAACCTGATGTCCCGATCTTCTTCGACGAAATTCCTAGAACAGAAAGAAAATAAATAAAAAAAATCTAGAAGGGATATTTTTTCTTAAAAAAGGATCTAGGTCATACTTCTCCAACATTTCTGTTATATATCAAGCTGTATTGCCAAATAAAAGGGTTTTTCTTTTTTATCCCATAGCCGCGGTAAGGATTTATAACTGAAGACAACCAGTTATAATTGAGATATATTCTGATAAAAAGATACTAGGATAAACAGGCGGCAAAAAACAAATTATTTGCTATCATTTGCTTCGTTAACTATGATGAGGTGCCGTCGACAAAAAATTGTGCATTTGTGGTGTTGTATTTCACATGAATCCATCTTCGCTTTGTCAAGAACTTGAAATATCTTATCTAAGCAATCAAACAAAAAAAGCCATTTACCACAAAATAGTTTACAATGAATATTACAGCTATATATCATCACACTGTTACTTTCGGTAAAGGATGGTATTTTTTAATAACCCTATCCAATTTCAAACACTTTACTCCAACAGCGAGGTTGGACCGTAATTCCAATACGTTCTTTTTCATACTCTTAATTTCTGATGCGTTTCCTAGCTCGTAAAGATGATATTATATTTCGTGGATCAAAGCACTGTAGCGAATCGGGCCATCTCCTAATTAGTTTGGTTTAAGGTATGAATGCTATATAACAGAAATATTTTTTTGTCACTAGAAAAAATAGCTAATCATGGCAAATTATTTTTTAGAGGCACGATACGCTTCTCTAACGCCTGAGTTGATACTTATACTAGAAATATGATAGCAATTAAGAATTTTGTCGCTGTTAATTACGCCTTTCATTTTAGATAGCAATGATCTATTTTTTTCAGTTTTTTTCTTATTCAGTGTTGTGAATTTAAGAAGCTAATAAGTGCTTTTTAAAACTATGACAAAAAAGTATGGTCGAATCTAACAGAATATGGTACAATTTACCGTGTTTCTGACTGTTTAGAAAAACTAAAAAGCTCGGTAATTTTCGATATGGTAATGATTTTGGTAAAATTAACAATAAAATATGACCTTATAATATGTGAGTTGGTAAAATTTGGTAATTTTATCATGCTACCTGAGAGAATGGCCATTAATTAGATTAAATTTACTTTTCAGTTTTGTATTTTCTACTAAATATATGGTAATAAAAACTATAATTTTTAAAACCAGAATTTTCTGTAAACCATTACCATATCAACGGAAAAAAATGAATACCGTATATTTTGGTTTTATTAACCAGAATTATGGTTTTTGCAACATGGTTTCATGTCATTATCATCAGTATGGTAATTCTACCTGTTTTGTGTATAGGAATGCAATATTTCGAAAGTACAGATTGTTCCCTTCATATATTTAAGATAAAGTGAATATTTCAAAGTATATAAGCGCTTATTGGTGCACAGTTATATTAAATGAAGCTGAAAAACATAACTATATAGTTTGAACATTACGATAACGAATGTTTAAAAGGTATTCTGTTAAAACATGTTTTACGATAAATATCAAAACATTGATCTATGATGGTATTTATTAAATACGATTATGATCGCAGAAATATCGATTACAATATTATCGTGATTATTATCAGCAACGACAAAAATCAAGTGCGATAATATTGCAATAGTGATAGTGATGATAATAAATTAAGTACATAACTATTGCAAGTGTTGATAAATTTTATTTGGGTAATGAAAATATTGACCAGTGGAAAAATAATGGAAATTAGTGAAATATAAAAAATATTGAGACGTATCGTTAAAAAACGACATTTCCTAACTATATATCACAATATTAAAACTTCGTTATCGAATTCTACTTACATTTATTAACTAAGGACTCTCGATATGTACTGGTCGCGTTTAAAAAATAATTTATTTTTTAATATAAGATGAACTTGAGTTATGTGCAACTAATTATACATAATCAAACAGTTTAGTCTATTTTTTTCAAGCATTCAATTATAAATTTCAAACATGAACGTTGTGACTATATTTTTTATTACACAGTAAAAAAAAATTAACAGAATTTAAATAAATTTGAATTTCTTGGACGTAAAGTACTTTTTAATATCGTGTGTAATATTAATTACTAACAAAAAAACTGTTTCGAGTTGAATTATACTTTAAAAGAATTATAAATTTATCAGACAGTGTTTTTTTTACCAGAAAAGATAGGTTGAAATGTTAAATATTGAATACTTTTGTATCAACTTCAAGCAAGGGGGCGCAGTGAGCGCTGACGTAACACAGAGGATAATTATGTAAACACTGAAAGGAGTAGTCAATTAAAATAGCCTATAAAAACTTATTTGACTATGATTTTAAGTAAATTTTAAAGCAGTCGGTAAAAAGTATACGACAAAAAGAATTAAGGCTTAAGCTAATTTTTTCATCAGTATAATTGTTACACGTGGACATCATAAAAAAAGCTTTAAACAATATTTTTTTCTTTTTCTAAAACATCTAAATCAAGCTAAAGAATAAAAGCATCACATTAATTTGAGTGACTAAAAAAAGAATGAAAGAAGCAAATTAAATACTGATTATTTCAGGTAAAACAGTAAAAAAAAGCATTAAGCTAACAAGAGACGAGAGTTGTTCGATTTGGAGGTAATAAAAACCGGTTTTTCGCTAAAGAAACGACGCTGTTAATTTTGAACAGACTAGCTTATATTTTCTATCAGACAATTAATATACTGTTAAAATGAAATAAAACGTGCTAAAAGGATATTGATATTGATAATAATGGCAATAATGATTTCTGATTACTCTGAATTCACCTAGGTTATATCACACTTTATTTTTGGGATACAAAACAACTTTAATAAATAAACGAAACACACGGAGAAAAAAAAATCTCGCAAAATAACCGTAATGAAATTTTGGGTATAAAAAAATAATCTCTATAATAAAACCCAAAACATACGGTATTAAAACTTTAATTTTATCGTTATTATGGTAACGATTTACCGGAAATTCCGGTTTTAAATATCATGGTTTTTTACTACACATTTAATAAAAATTTCATAATTGAAAAGAAAAATTTAACCAAAAAAAAAAAATGGTTTTATACCGTGTCATGAAAAAAATTATAAAATTTGACCACGTTCACCAAATTTTGTCACATATTATAAAACTATATTTGGTTATTAATTTTACTAAAATCATTAGCAAAGCTCTTCGGGTAAAAAATACCGCGCTTTTTGGTGTTGCGAATAGAGTCAGAAAAACGGCATATTTTACCATATTCTGGTAGTTTCGATCATATTTTTTTCTCAGTGCACATAAAATATTCGCTAATAAATAACTTTTTTAAATAACGAAACTTACTTGATTCGAATTCGTCAATAATGAATATGATTCAATTTGAATAATTCTAATACGCAAAATATGGTGGTAAAAATAAGTTTACAAACTATATTTTACTTTAAGCTTTTAAATTGTTAATTTTAAATGAGTAATTTCAAAATTTTTCTTTCGCTTTAGTATGTTTTATTCTCTTTATTGATATAATTATGTTTTTCAGATGTCTTTTGAGGTGTCAAATGTGGTGATTTCTGAAGCCAAGAAAAAAGAAAAATAATAATATATAATACACCTCAATTGTTAAGGAAACAACAAACGATATCTTTAAAGAGATAAACAAATGTCAATAAAGGAATATCTGTGCATCTTCGAATAAATAAAAGATGAGGTTGTAAAGTTATTGTTACTCCAGGCGAATTTTCATGAAAAGAAACACAAGCGAACAAAATTTTCAATATAGTTGATTTCGCACAAAAGATAATTTTGATATTATATGCTTCGATTAATACCATAAAATTCATACGTTGTTTCAATATATGATATAAATTTATATTTTTAACAGAAAATCCAAACAACTAAGCAAAATGCTTTGTTGTAATATATCTAAACAATCAGAACAAATTCTATCAAACAAATTTATAATTATGACGCACGTTAGAATATTTATATTTAGCAGAATTTTAAAATTTTTCTCTCATTTTATTTATGAACTAGAAGAAAATCTCGTTACATATACTCTCAAATTTATCTCACAAAATGCCGTGTTGGTAAACTTATTTTTAAAAATTTCCAACGAGCACTAGGAAAAGCTTCGTCGTTGACAATAATAAAATTTACGTTTTCGTCTATGAAGACCTTCTCATTCACGAAATCAAATAAATCCTAGAGCTACTCTAACTTTAAAATCACTAGAGAGGGAGAGCTCAAAAGAAAGAGTACAGACTTGCTTCTTTCCTTCCTTATTTCAGCGTTCTTCTTAAATCCATTTAGAAATAGAATTTATAATAAATATAGAGAGACATATGCTGGAATCAAACACATCGTGTGCTGGATATTTGGCGCCTTCTTCCTAGCGCTGGAATTCGTGTGAGGTTTAAATTTGCGTGAAATAAAGGGGAATAATGAAGCTTATTTGCGAAACGAACTTTTAGAAAAAAAGATTAAAAATAAAAAATATATAAAAAAGTATTGTTTGTTTTAGATTGTTCTAAAGAAGATTTAACTTGTTCATTTTCTCATGAGATACGAGAAATTTTTCTCTAAATTAAAGGTCGTCTTAAAATTTTTGCGAGCGCCTTAAAAATGTATATTTTTAAATAAATTTAATAAGTATTTTTTTATTTGGTATCAAGTACGAAGTTAAATATACTTGAAAATATTCTACAGAAATAATATTTAGTAAAACATTTAGAAAAGTAAGTAAACTAAATGAATAAATAAATAGTATCTAGTAAAGTTATCATTTACGCAGACGATATTTTAAGGTACGAAATTAGATATCAAAACGCGCATTATTTCAAGACCCATGCTCAACGAATTTAAATTATTCCATTTGTTACAGATAGATTAAATACACAAAAGAATTAACATTTAAAGGTCCAAACATTCCACCGTTTTCCTGCAAAAACTATTGGGACCATACTTTTCAGATTGCGCTTTTTAGAGTCAGTTATTCAAATCCGCTCTAAGGAAGGTATGATTATTCAAAGAAAGTGTAGAATTTGATAAAATTATTAGCCCCTAGATGGCGTCTCATAATGAAAATGTAATTCTGAGCCACTAGATGGCGTCTTATAATGAAAATGTAATTCAGAATCACTAGATGGCGTCTTATAATGGAAATGTAATTCAGAGCCACCAGATGGCGTCTTATAATGTAAATGTAATACAGATTCATTTAAGAATTCAAAGAAGGCAGATGTAAGCCTAATGTACCAATTTTTTTTTTTTTTTAAATTTTTTATTTTTATTTTGTAACTTTACAGAAAGTACACTTTTGAGTCTGATTTTGCAACTAAAAATATCGCCTGCACGGATTCATTTGCATATTTAAGATAACGCCCTCGAACCATTAAGATTGGTTCTTACTAGGTAAAAATTCCATCATTAGGGGGTCATACGCTAGATAGGTGGTCACTTTTTTTCTTTTTTACGCGCTGAACATTGTTCTAAAAAGCATTTTATTCGATTTGATTAAAAAGTAAATTTATTTGTACAGCCATGACATTTCGTACAATAACGTTTCAATTTATTGACATGACTATTAAATCCTATAATCTGAAGAACTCTTTCTTCTCTTTGATGGGGGTGACTTTCAGACCCCCCTTTCCGGCTTACAGCCTTGGATTCATTAGCGAAATTTTAGTTTTATATTTCATGACATTTACACTTTCGAATAAAAAAAAATATTAATATTCCAAAACCAATTTAAAATATTCAATTAATAGACCTCCCATGCATATTTTCTTTAAATCTGACTGATCATAAATGACTAGAGCATCACATTTCTGATGCAAAGTGTCACAGTAAGATTAAATAAAAAAATTTATTAATAAAGACAGTGTGCTGCAGTCCATCAAAAGATGACATTTATGGTGTAGGAATGAAGCCCAACTCTCAGCGTGACGCTTTTTCTGTTCTGTGCTCTTAAGAGCTAGAAACGCTGTGATATTAATTAGACATACTGGGCGACGTTGATACGTTTATAAGGGGAATGAGATTGACACAAGCAAGGATAAAATAGTGCCTACTGTGACGTCCATGTCACTAAGTCAAAGAAATGAACATGTTCCATGAGCTAGTAAAGGTCGCTGAACTGAAGAGTTGTAATTAGATGATTATTGCACAAATTGCTCTTCAAAAAGCTTCAGTGAGTGTTGAGACTAATAACACATAAATGATAACATATAAAAACAATGGGGCCTAAATGTATTTAATTTGAAGAATTCTTTGAAAATTTTACAGTTGGGTTTATATTTCAGGTAGCACATGTAATGATTTTTTTCTTACATTGGTATAAATCATAATAATGATTTTCACCTTTTATGATTACATTAGAAATTAATCGTAATAATGCTTGATTAAAGAATACAATAATAGTTTTTAACTATTTCATTTAAAAAGAAAATCATTTTTTTTCTTATTGGCGTTTATCATAATAATGTTTTACACGTTTTATGATCACATTTATGTTAATCGTAATAATGTTTAATTAAAAATTAAAATAACAATGTTTAGTTAGTTTATTTAAAATAAGATTATTAACTTTTTTCTTACATTGGTGTTAATCATAACGTTTTCTAGCTAAGATTTTTTTAAAAAATTTTTTGAAATCTAAAGTCTTCTGCTTTTATAAACATAGCTTGAATAATGGATTTTGATGTATGCAGGATAATTGAAAAAGCTGTACTTTAATAGGTAAACTAGATGGGATAAATAAAAAAATTATATTAACAGAAAAAATGGAACAAATTGAAAATTCTTAATTTTTTTCCGTTTCTCATATATATATATATATATATATATAGTTCAAAATGAAGAATAAAACAAAGAAAAATTAATGAAAAAAAGGGGGGTGGGAAGTAANTATTTTTTTTAATTTTCTTCTAATATATTACATTTTATAAATTTATTTATATATTACATTTTATTAATTTCCTTATGTAATACATTTCGTATTTTATTCTGCAGGTGTTTAAATTTTTTTCCCTATTTTTTGCTTGATTGTTTTATTTCGCACTTTTTGTTTATTTTGCACTTTTTTGAGGATATAATCGTGTGAGGTAATGATGATATTATAGATTTTCCTAATTTAGTTGTTCGACTTTTAATTTTTTTAATATATATTATAATTTTTAATTTTTTGAATATTTAAAAAAAAATAATAATTTTTTTCCTCCTCTCCCTTAAAAAATCTTTATATTACTTTCCATGCTATCTCTATATTTTTTCCTCGATTGTTTTATTTTGCATATATATATATATACATACATTAATATATATTCTAAAGCAAATAGACTTAATATGTGTCCTTAAAACTAAAATGTAATATTTATTCAGCAATCACAAAAGTTAATCTTATTTTTAAGGCAGAAAAAAAATCAAAAACAATGTTTTCAAATTATGTAAGCATTTATCTCACAAAAAAATGTTTCCGTTCAGAAATATTGTGCGACTGAAAAAATGTCTTTAGAGAATGCTTCAATTTAAGCTCTTGGATCATCAAAAGCAGAATAAATTTCCTTTTAAGAACTGCGCGTCCCAATTTACATGCTAATCAGCAATTTCTCTTACTTTTACCGGCGAAAAAAAAAAGATAGTCAGAATCTATTCTGTGTCTATTTTACTCTCATACAAAAAATAATAATAATAAAAAAACACATTCTATAACATTAATCTATACAAAAAATAGTGAAAAGAAGAAAAAAAAGATTAGGTGATGGTTTAAATGATAAATAAGAATTTCGAAAAAGAAGATAAAAGCGTAGTAGTGATGGAGACTTTTGTCTGTGAAAACCATTTAAAAAAAATAGATCATCAAGGCAGAATGTATTTTAGCTTTCTCTTATATCACTAAGACTCAAAATGTATTTCAACATAAAAATGAAATTTATTTATTTTTTTTCCAATAAAAAGATAAATTAAAAGAATTTTTTTGTGAATAGATCCACAAAGGTCGTAGAAATTGTAAAACACTTTGTGTAGAAACACTTAGAAATCTTTAAATCTCAAAATGTATTTTAGCAAAAAAGTGAAAATACATGTTTTTTTCCAATAAAAAGGTAAATTAAAAGAATCATTAACTTTTTTTTAATTGACCAACGAAAGTCGAAGAAATTCTGAAATATTTTAATGTGAACCTCTTTATTAAGAAACGATTTTTATAATTTTTTCCAACATATGATATTTACAAGATAGTTATTGTTCAAATATGATCACTTCCTCATTAAGTTAACTTCAGAATAATAATTTTACTGTTCATTTTCTTTAATTTAAATTATCACAATACAAGTTTCAAAACTATATTTCTTCATATAAAAGAATAGCTGTCTATGAGCAGAAGTCAATTAGGCAAAACATAATGTAAAAAATAAATACATATAGTGGAAGGCTAAAAGCTGCTTTGGTGCTATTAATCAATGTTATCATCGCCCTCACAATAAATCGAGAGAAATATACAAACTGGTAAAAAAATTAAATGAAGCATAAAAAAATTTAAATTTTTCATTAAAATATGGAGTTATTCTCCCAAATCAAAGTCAACAGCGAAAATCAGTGTTGACCATTATTTTTACAGTTTCGATGCTACTGACTAATCTTATGATAAATAGCCTGACAAAAATTTATAAAAATACAAAAATATTTAAAAATAAATCATGATGAAAAAAAAGTTATAGCTAGGAAAAAATTAACCATTGAGCGTAGGTCTGACAGACCTAAGTTTAAAAGGCTTCTTGGCAGTCTGTCTGTCAATGTCATTAGGATGGAAAAAGAATCAATTAAAACCACCAGACTAAAAAGAATGTATGGCATTTCTTTATGAGTAGGTGTGTTTGGTAAAAAAAACAAAATTGCAACAAACTGGCAAGGGAATAAAACAGAGTTAAGAGAAAATTTCTAATACCAAAATAGAAAATGTTACAAGAATACGTAACTAATTCATTCAGGTCTATTAAAACAGTGCTCCCCAGTCTTTTTATCGCCACGGAATGCTTAAAAGTTTGATAACTTTACCGCGGCCTAGATTGTTTTGTTATGTTCTAGATTGAGATATTCTTAGATTGTTATATTCTAGATTGTTTTGAATTAATAATTTTAATTTAATGGTATTTAACAATGCCTCCAAAATGAGATACAATTAATTATTGGTGGGGCTTCAGGTGACATCTCTCACCTCAGGGTTAACCTCTCGACCATGGAAAGTCGTACAAACCCGAGACAAATACATCACAGTAAATAAAAAGGAAATAAATGTTTTAATTTGAACCCCGGACCGGTAGCCCGGGGGTTGGTGTCCACTATATTAGAATATGCTATTCTCCAAAATCAAGATCAGCAGTATCTAAGCAGTGTTGAGAGATATTATCCGAAAAAATTCAAACAATGTAAGAAGTTTGGTATCAGAAAATACCAAAAAGTTTCTCAAAAAAACAAAAATCAAAATCCTCTATTTCCCAGAATTTTAAAAATATTTTCTTTAAACACCATCTTATTCCACTCTCAGTTTAAAGCTGTTTTGTTTCTTGTTTGCTTTTATTTCATTTATTGTCATTTTCATATAAATATACAGATTCGCCTATAAGTTTTATATAGTTCACCCCTACGCCGCGCCTCTATCCAGTTTGTTGCAATAACTTTCTATGTGATTAATTCTGTAATATCTAAGTATTTCTCTTCATTGTATGTTTTTGGCGTTGATTATAGTATTTGTTAACAGCATTGATATTTTTTTTTCTACTGGTTATGTTGACAGTGATACTATCAATGAATCTGCTATATATATCTTGGACGCGTTATAAAACTAATATATACGTAAAAAGCCTGTTATGACGCATAATAATTATAAAGTAAAATACATCCGCAAAAGCAATTTGTCAGTGGTTGGAGAATAAGATTCCACAATTTCGAGAATAACGATATTATGGTGGTGATTCGGCCAGCATTGTGCACCATCA
>NC_092214.1:35481294-35493658 GCF_043381705.1 Parasteatoda tepidariorum | reverse complement strand
GGGGTGCCATCCCCTCTGAAGAGGATCAAAATTTTGATGGCATGTATTCGGATCATCCTCAGGGATGTTTCCCAGACCGTCGCCAATAGCCCATTGTGCAGCTCTAGTGCGACGTAATAGAATAACAACAATCCTAAATACTTCTATATTAGTTGGCCTTAAAAAGATTATTTTAAGCTTTATATATATATATATATATATATATATATATGTCTTAGGGTTCGTATCTAAAAATACAACTTATATTTTTTAATTAAAACGTTAACTGCTGCAATTATTCATACTGTTGAAAGCGATTTAAATTCTTAGAATTAAAGATAATTTCTCAGAAATACCCACATAAAGCCTTTTGTTTGGTAAAAGTAAAAATAAAAGCTCATCACAAAATAGTTTCAGGTTTTCAGCTCCTGAGGCACTATTTATTTTAGAGGCAATGTTTATCATTCCTGGATAAGTTTTATAGAGGGGTTTTGCATTATGTGACCCTATAGAAAGTAGAAACCCCTCTTTCACAATTTTTTTCTTTTTTCAGATCACAGAAAAACGTTACCTTTTTTTTATTAAACCTCATTTAGAAATCTTTTCATGAGAACATATTTAAATATTTGAAAAGTATCTTTATCATAGAAATAACATTTACATCTGTAACTCGCTTTGAATTTGAAGAATCATGTAGCATAATGGCAAATAAAAAAAACTAATTCTATAATGTCGTAGCTCAAAGGAAAATGTGATAACGCATTTAAATTTAAAATAAGTTAATAGGCTTTTTTGCTTTTATCGTGAATTAAATATTATTTAATTAATAGTTAAATTTTATAATTAATTAATAGTTTAATTTCATAGTTTAATTTAATATTATAATAAATAATTTTAAAATGTTGCAAGTTTATGATTTCGAAATCAAATCTGATTTTTTTGTTATTACAGATTATAATAAAAACGAATTGGTCTCCTTTCCTTGATAAATGCTATTTCCAAAGAATAATACAAATATTATTTTCATTTTCATTTGAGATATTTTATTTTGTTTCGAAATCGAAAATTAAACTCACTCAGCTCTAATAGTAAAACCTATTTTTTAAATTTAAGATTAATTTTATTAGATACAGATTTCATTTTAGAATGTACTGAGTGAACAACGCAAAAAAAATATTTTATAATATGAAATATTTTATGAAATTTTTAATTATAACAATGAACATAGATTGCAATATTTTTGCATAATTTACCCCTAAAATTGAGTTTTTTCTATGAAACATGTTTACTGAACTTTTGTATTTTCATAACAATATTCATAATCCATAAATCTATTCATAACATCGAAGGCTTCCAATTTTGTTATCTTTAAATGGAGATTTAAACTTTTTTTTACTATTTATAATTCATGGTATAACGTGTTTTAAATTGATTTTTGTCTACGAAGAAGAAATATATATTTTCACTCACTTCCCCGTGAACTAAAAATTGGTTATGGCGCCTTGAGGTATAAAAGAATTACTTTCACCCATTCTTTCACTTTCACCTAAACTCATTGTTTCCTTAAGCAGTATAATTAATGAAATGTTTTAAAAAATGGTCTTATCTTTTTTCTATTCCCCGAGTTGTTTTTATTTTCATGTTTTTTTTCCATGACACAATAAATTTAAATCCTTAATTGACTTTTTTCTTTTAACTGAAGAGTTACTCATTATTCGTTGGTAAAATATTTTCCGCATTTCTAATTTCACATACAATAATCACTTTATCTAATATAACAAGGATCAGCGTTATGCAAAGTTATATTCAGATTAGAGTAAAAGTGTTTACTTTTATTAATGATAAAAAACATAGTTATAAAACTATGTTAGTATTTTTTGCAAACCGAAGTAAACTCATAATCGTTTTAAATAATGACAACTAATAACAAAGTAAAAAGCAAATCACTCAATGCATGTACCGCATGATTTAAACACCTTGTTTAACTTGAAGCTTTTATATCATACATAGTTAGTTACTACATAGGTAGGTAGTTCATTTACGTCGCACTAGAGCTGCACAATGGGCTATTGGCGACGGTCTGGGAAACGTCCCTGAGGATGATCCGAAGACAAGCCATCACAATTTTGATCCTCTGCAGAGGGGATAGTTACTACATACAGGTAACAGTCTGTGATTTAGTGAGAGCCAAAATTTTGCAAGAAGAAGCGAAATAGAATTTTTCATGTAAAGTTAACATAGAGTGCATTGATAAGGTATCTTTAGCAAGTGGAATCTTAGCATCTTAATCTTAATTATTCAATCTTAACCAAAGTTACTATATAACTTGAAAACTAATGAGAAATATCTAAGTATTTTTGTGAAATAATTAGCTTTTAAAAGCTTTGATAGCTAGACTTGTCATTTTGACATTATTTACCTAAATATATGCTACATTTTATGTAATTATATGATATACATGCTAAATAAAACTACATGCTAACCCACACTGAACAGTTACAGAAATTGGTAGAATGATGAGTTAACAATTATAATTTGCTCAGCTTCTTAACAGATCATCAATACACTCAAGATATTCATTAAAATGTGGTTCATTTTCTATTAATTGTATAATATTAATAAACTTTTCCATTAACTTCAATGCAGATTCATGTTCTTTTTATTTTAAGTATAAGTTTAAATGTATCTATCATATTATTCATAACTGCATACTTATGAATTGACAATTAATACACGAAAATGATTCGCCCAAAGGTTATTTAAAGTTTTCCTTTCCCTTTTTTATATTTTGATTTGAAAACATTCTGGTAATAAAACCGAAGTTTTAACGTATTTAAACCATTCATTCGGTTTATTTTTTTAAAATTTTTTTTTTATGTTGTTATGATAACGGTTTACCGGAAATTCTGAACTTTGTGGTCCTTATTACCACACATTTATTAAAAATACAAAACTGAAATATAAATTTAACCGAATAAATGGTTTTTACACTATGCTCTAAGGTATCATGATAAAATTCCAAAAACCTTCATCAGGATTATCATTCATTTTGCCATTTATTTGAAAATTTTAACTTTTTGATGCCTATGCCTTTTACTAAATGGAATAGTAGTAGATTGTTCACTTTTCTATGGTTTATTTAAAATAGCGGTTTAGGCTGATTGGATTTGAATGACGGTTACTTATTTATTTTCTTAACATATTCCTCGATCAGAGGGAAAATGGGCCTAAATGATGCGTCCAAGTGTTTTAACAATACTATACTCGGATAGATCAAGCTATGATGTCTGTTCTATGCATCTCTTAGGGGGGTAGTTAGGCTTATTTATTTATTTACCTACATAAGTACCTACATATACCTACATTGTTACTAATATTTAAAATAATGACAATAAAATATACATTATGAAATTGGAAAAAGTTTTATGCGTCAATAACTTCTATTTTTGAAATTCATGATTTAATTTTCTTTGATCTGGTATATTTTTTCTTCTTCTTTTCATTTTAAACTTACGAGACGATATCGATTTCAATGGCAAATAAAAGTTCTTAAACGTCTAAAAGAAGAAAAAAAAATAATACTTTTTTATTCACCGAAATTCTTCTAGTACATTTTATAATTGATTTGATGTCACCTTTATATTTTCTGAAGCAAAACATGGAAAATTACGTTTTCTTATTTATTGTTTTATCATAATTCCTACCGATCGCTATCTGATACTTCACTGCAAAATTTTTCCAATCAGATGCAAAGAAAATTGCCACAAAATGATGGAAATAAATCAATGAATGCATTGAAATAAGTTTTTAAAAAAAAGTCATGCGAAAAAATTTATTTTTTAAGCGAGAAGTTGTTTTCTGCGCCACCGTGACGTCACTGGCTAAAGCTCGGAGAGGCACGAGTCTATTCAATGAAGTGACCTAGCACTTCTATTGACTTTTTAGCCCTAAACCGTGGGATGTTTTCGTGGTTTTCCTCCCCGTGTAATCCCAAATGTGGGTTAGTTTTATCAAAAAGTCCTCCGCGAAGGCGAAATTTCTCCCAATACTTGATCCAGGAGTTTCCTTGTCTTCTGGATTGGTAACAGAGGTGAATATTAGAAGTCGTAAATCCAAATTTTGGTCGGCTGTTCAACGACTGTTATAAAATTATATCTCGTAATATTTAGTTTAGATAAATCTTTTCGTTTCACATTGTCATTATTATTATATTTAATGGAAAAATTTCACCTAATTTATCTAAAATTTGGATTTATATTCATTCATTTTCTTTTTTCCTTTATTAAAGAATTTTTCATAATAGTCTGTTTAAAACTCAAAGAAAGTCGAACTCTAGTAATCTTGCAAAGACATCCCAAGAGAAAGGATGATTTTCATATCAATTCAATAAATTCCAACGCTTTTAGCAAATGCAATTCTCAGCTAACCAAACAAGATAAAACTTAAAATGAACATCTTAATACGGAAAAAATACAGACAGGCAGCTTCAATATTTATATAAAGGATTGTTCTTATTTTGTTCACTCTGCTTAGTTTTATTATTTGCGACTTATTTCTATTGTTTTATAAAAATAAAACAAGTCAAAAATATATGAATGTAATCGTGTGACATACTTCACTGAATAAAGACCGTTATTTTGCTGAAAATAGAAAACAAAATATGTGATAAAAATATTTATACGAATGGGAATGCGTAAAATAAAGCAGAACGCATTACAAAAGTTTATTTTCAACTATTGTATTAAATGTTTTTAATTTTTTCTTTTTCATTTACAAATATTGTAAATATACCTATCGGCTAGTTATTTTTGTCCTTTTAATACACAAATGGCAATTTTGTGCACTAATATTAGATTTCCAGTAAAAAGCTGGAGGAAAATTTAAAAAACTCATCCTTTAATCTAAAAAGTGGAAACATTTGTAATATTTTTAAGCAGATATTAAAGTGTTAAATGACCACTAAAATATAAATTTGTAGAAGATTTAAAAAAAAAATAAACATATCTTAATAAACAGGGCCGGGATAGTCTGGTTGGCAGGGCGCTGGACTCACGTTAGTGAGAACGAGAGTTTAAGTCCATCCGGCCGAAGACTTCCCGTGCAGTAAATGGAGACTGGTGCAAGTTAAATCTGTCGGGTCACAAAGTCCTCCATGTTTCCAGAACAAATAAATACCTCTGGAGGGTACTGAATTGGAGATCGAACGTTCTCTGGTTCAGGTTTGATTCATATCAGGATCAGGTTGAGGTTCGAAATTCGAGCTCCCGTTCTAGAAGATTTAATAAAAAAATAAGCATGTCTTAGTTTTATATACAGGGCGGGGATAGCCTGGTTGGCAAGGTGCTGGACTCACGTTAGTGGGAACGAGAGTTCAAATCTACCCGATCGAAGGCTTCCCGTGTAGTAAATGGTGACTGGTGCAAGTTAAATCTTTCGGGTAACAAAGTCCTCCATATTTCCATAAAAAATCTAAATCTCTGGGGGTACTGAATTGGAGATTGAACGTTCTCTAGTTAAGGTCAAAATTGCGTATGTAGATGAATGACTGGGTCCGCCTTATAAACCGGTGTGACCTATGGGTGTGGTAGAAGTCGAGTTCTTGGCCATAGATGGCGCCACTGGAAAACAAAAACAATTGCACCCCCTCTCCCTTAATGGCCGACGCCAACAACTAAGGGAATCGCCATAATCTACATTCTTTTCTTCGTAGGTAGAGATGTATTGATACACTGTTTTATTAATTTTATAATTCATCTTTTTCGATATGCTCGATTCTTAACTACAACTGTATCTACATCATTGCGCTAATCATATTTGAGAAATAGAAATATTTATTATATTATCAAAATCAATAATAATAAAATTAATAGTTTTATCTTTACGATATTCATGTAACAAAAATAATTTTGAATTATATGTATTCACAGTAATCATACAATGTTAATATTCGTTATTCCGTGTGGAGCACAATAAAAAAAATGGACCACCCTAAATAACTTTTGATCTAATCATCGAAATTTCACGTTCTAGGACTCAACCTTAATCTAGGGGGTGAATTCAAATATGCTAATTAATAAGTGCAGACGGTATTTTACGTTACGGAATCAGACACAAAAGCGTACTTTATCTGAATAACCATGCCTTTTTTTGATGAATTCAGATTCATCTTATCACTTGAATCTTAATCAAGTTTCATATGAGTTCCTCAAGGCTGGGATAGCCTGATCGGTAGGACACTGGGCCCATGTCCGAGAGTTCGCGGGTTTGAACCCCGCCGGCCGAAGACTCCCCATGTAGTAAAATGGTGACAGATGCGCGTTAAATCTGTCGAGTTGCAAGGTCCTCCATGTTCCCATAACAAATCAATACCTCTGAGTGTACTGAATTGGAGATTGATCGTTCTCTGATTTAGGTCAAAATTACGATCTGTGGATGAAAGAATGGATGTATGAATGGGTCCGCCCTATAAACTGGCGTGACGTATTGGGTGTGACAGAAGTCAAATTTTTGGCCATAGATGGCGCCACTGGTAAACAAGAACAATAGCACCCCTCTGCCTTACAGGCATACGAAAGCAAGCAAGCATGAGTTCCTCATTGCAAAAAATTACTTATTTATGATTTAGCCTTATTTATGATTTAGCCTTTGATTACTTATTTCTTGACGTGCATGGGTGTTTTTGGAAAAATTGAAGCTCAATTTGTAATCTAGAATAAGTTTTAAATGATTTATTCAGTGCAAAAAATCATAAAAAATGTTCAATATCCTTCATTATGTTAACTATATTAATACTCTTAACGTAGCATGATTAGAACTAAACATATTCTTCTTAAAAAGTTTGGCTTCTTATTTTTTCACATCTATGGGTATTTTTTGGAAATTTGACGCTTACTTTGCAATTTGAAACAAGTTTCAAATGAAATCCTAATTGTACAAAAGTTTAAAAAAATCGCAAAATGTTCGCCTTTACTTTTATATGTATACTCATAATGTAGCATTGTTTGGACGAAAAAGTACTTTTTAAAAATTTTGAATATTTATTTTTCGACAAATATGAGTATTCATGAGAAAATTTGATGCACACTTTATAATCTGAAACAAGTTTAAAATTATTTTCTCATTAGAAAATTTTTTTTAAAAAAATTCGCAAATTGTCCTTCATTACGTTAATTATGCATACATGCTCTTAAAGTGAGTAAACAAATTCTTCTAAGAAATTTTTAGTACTTATTTCTTGAAACTTATTGGTATTTTTGAAGAAAAAAATGACTCTCATTTTGCAATTTGAAAAAAGTATCAATTGAATTTCACATGGCAAAAAAAAATAAAAATTCACAAAGTGCCCTTCATTATGTTAACTATGTATATATATATATAGCGTCATTGAAACTAAACAAATGTTTCTTAAAAATTGTGAGTATTTATTTCTTCGAATTTGGAAAAGTTTAAGGCTAACTTCGTAATATGAAAAAAAGTTTAAAATGAATTACTCATTGCAAAAAATCATAAAAAATTTCCAATTTATCTTTCATTATGTTAACTATGTTAATGTTCTTAACATAGCATAGTTTGAACTAAACAAATGCTTCTTGAAAATTTCAGAGAAATCCCCCTAATATGTACAACTTTTCCATAGAATAATACAGAAATAAATTGCTTTTTTTAACATATAAAACTGAACAACCTCACTGTAAGAGATCCTTGATACAGTTACGTTACAAAAATTTCTGGCTCTCAGAGTATCAGTCCTTTTTACTTCGAAATATTGTACCGCCTTTTGCATAATAATCTTCATTTAATTCTGTAAATATTACTGTAAAAATTACGGTACATAAATTTTTTTTTCCTTAAAATTTATGATAAAATGGAATTTACGATGAAAAGTACACTTACCTGTGGCGGAACTTCTTATTGCTATTTTATATCGAATTTTTAACTGGATTGTTTGACTTTTTCTACAATTTTCTATGAAGTTTATTTACATACTATTAACACAAAATAAATATTGGATAATTCTGAAGTAAGCTCTTCCTAACTTCATGTGCTTGCTATTTTCTCCGAAATTTATTTTCAAGCAATAATTCTTACTTCTGCAATAATCAATAATTTAGGATTTTCAGGCATTGGTAATAATTCTCTGTAGTTCCACATAAAATAGAATGATATTTTAGTAAAGTTTCTAGGTAATTATTCGTGGATTACTGAGGCTCCATTTTTCAAATATTTCAGAAAAGTTACGCCTTTATTCTATCAAAGAAGAATAATGACATGGTTCATTTAGTGTTTCATCCCCATATTAAACTAAATGAGGTTGATCAAAGAAAATTAGCTACTTAGAAAGGCAATAATTCACCCAAACTTTTCATGCGTTATCTGATGAAGTCGTCTTTATTCAAATTGTCAAGTAATTTAAGCAGCATTTTAACTAACTAATCTTTTCATTGAATACATTTTAGTTAAAACAATGTTACAAATTTAATATTCTTTTACTTTCTATGCAATAGAATAGACAGGGTGTCCGGTAAAGATTGCCCTAACTATATATATTTCTAGAATATTATTTAAAAAATGTTAACAGAAAGTGATCGCAAATTTATATTAAAACTAAATACTATCTATTTACTATTGAGAAAGGTGAATTTAAAATCATCAAAGATTATTTGATTGCTTAATATATTTTTGAGAAGTTAACTATTTGCGGCAGTAGTAAGTTTGTGCATAACTTACTTTAAAATAATTATTATTCGATGAGACAAAAAAATTGTCGAGAAAAAGTTTAAATATTCAGAGAAAGTAAACTTTTGGGTCTGATTTTGTAAGTTGAAATATCGTCTGCACTAATTATCGAATTAGCATATTTAAGGTGAGGCCCTCGAACCTTTAAAATTGAGTCATAGTACGTGAAGACCCGATCAAAAAAATTATTCAGATTGTTCAGATTTTTTTGTTCATTTATTGATTTATTAATTTTTTGCACACTGCACAGTGCGCAAAAAAAGAAGGAACAGTCTAAACAACTTTTGATTTAGTGATCGAATCATCACGTCTTTGAACTTAAACTTAATGACTTAATAACAAACTAATCTAAGGGGTGACCTCAAATATATTAATTAGTGCGACGATATTTTAACTTACAAAATCAGACACAGAACATATTTTCTCTGAATAAATATACTTTAGATATCTGTATAGGGTGTAGTCACAATCTGGGAAATATGGTCCAAATAATTTGGGCAAGTAAGCGGTAGAAAGTTTGGACCCCTTGATCTTAACTTTAATTTTAGCGCATTTCGCTAAAACTCAAAATTTTTTTAAGGAAATAAAAAGCTTTTTGAACATAGTTATAAAATTTGTCTATACAAAGATAATTTCCGACAGAAAGTAATTTTTAATAATTATTTATTATTATTTTATTTAGTAAGCTTAATAAATAATAATATGGAATAAATAATAATTTTATAAATTTATATAAAAATTTTGATTTTTCATGTATGCAAATTTTTGCGTCATTTTAAAAATATAATTTTGTCTGGCATATTGCAAAATTTATACGAAATCAGTTAATTAACTGAGAAATTGAATTTTAAATAATATTGTAGAGTTAAAAATTCGATTTATTAGGAACTCCAACCAAAAAAGAGTATGTTTATAAAGTGAAAGTTTATTCTTGTATCTGATTGCGTAACTTAAAGTATTGTATGCGCTTCTAAATTAGCATATTTGAAGTCACCCCTTAAAACCTTTAAGATTGAGTCCTAGTACGTGAAGATCCGATCAATAGATTAAAAGTCATTTAAGGTGTTTTGTTTCTTCTTCCTTTTTCATGCGCACTTGCAATTTGCAGAATAGTAACGATAACACATAATTTGTAAAATATTACTTTAGATTCTGTGTATCCCTAAATTATATTGACTTATGTAAATAATAATCTTCAATATTACAAAATCAGTATGGTTCTTTGGTAGCTAAGAAACAGATTAGAAATGTAAAATTGCTTTAGAGGCCGAGGGTAGAAGATACGGCCATCAAGGGTTAATAATCACCTCCCTGTTTCCTCCGACGACCAATGGTATATTTATTGAGGATTTCATTGCCACTTTAATTCATAGAGATTCGTTAGATTCCAATAGCATTTTTTATTTTTTCCTCCTTTAAATATTCAACTTGAAAATAATTCAATAATTTTTTTTTAATTTAATGAATTAATTGATTTATGTAAAATATATCAATGATATGTAATATATACTCACATAATATATATTAATAATGATAATATATATTTTTTTCTTATAACGTATACGAAAAAAAGAAGAAAAAAAATCGGAAAGTTTAATCTGTCATTTGCTTTGTTTAAAAAAAGTAGTTACAAATTTCAAATGAATAGTGTATGTTGAATAATAAATACAATAAATCACTACAGTATAAAGGGGCTGGGATAGACTGGGCGTTGGACCCATGTCCAAGGTGTCATGAGTTGGATCCCCCCTGACCGAACACTCCCCGTGTAGTATGATTACTGGTGCATGTTAAGTCTGTCGGGTCACATAGCCCTCCATGTTTCCATAACAAATCATACCTCTGGGAGTACTGAATTGGAAATTGGTCGTTCTCTGGTTTCGGTAAAAATTACGATCTGCGGATGAATAAATGGATGTATACATGGGTCCATCCTATAAGCAGTCAGTGAAATGTATGTGGCTAAATTAGTATTCTGAGCCACAGATGGTTCCTCCGAAAAACAAGAAATACACCTTTTGTCTTCAGTCTACTTGATTTAACCAATCAGGCTTGCTGGTATTGGTAAGTGGCATTCGAATCAGCAACAGCAACTACAGTATAATGAATTTAATATGCAATATGAAGTGAGTTTTTTCTACTAAACATAACATGCATTAAAGAACTTTAAACTGAGAGGATCAGATTTATAAACAATGATTTGAGGACAAATCAAATTTTTTTAAGAAATTTGAAAACTCAGAAACTACTCGACAGTAACACTATCAGAAAAAGTCAGTTCAGTGTCAAACCGTAATATCGGTACTTTGAACCATAATAAGTGTTAGATAAAAATACACATTATTAAGCAATATATTAATGCATGTTTCCGATCAAGTTATACTATAGTATAGAACAATCGAATTTAAAAAGAATTAATTTTCACAATATCATGGTTCAGTTCGCTTTATAGTTTTTATGAAAACAGAAACCTTATTAGTGCTTCAAATATGTGTCTTAGTGTGGATATTCCTCTGTTAGAATGTTAATGCTTGTTACCGAAATATCAGGAAGGTTCAATGCTATGCATCAGGTTGAGAATGTCAATAAATCGTAAACAAAACTACACGATATTCTTGTTCAACTTGAACGAAAAAATTATTCATCTTAACAACTTAATAAACTGCCTGATAATATAGTTCCGAAATAACAAATTTATGGATCAAACTTTAACCAAATTTTCAGTAAGTTACCTCATCTTAATTTGGTTGCTTTCTTAATAAAGCAAATACTTAAATAGGTAGGTCTGTAGTTTTTAAAAATTATGTTAGCACGTAAAATCCAACTATATTTAAAAAATATATATATTTTTAAAATATGTCAAAATAAAAGTACAAATATTCTGCCCAAAGCTTACTATATAGTCATTTTTTATGTATAATCTTGCTTTTACCGAAATTCGAGACTACATTTTCAAAACTATTTCATAACTGCAAAGAAGTTAAAACTGTTTTGTTAGCAGCCATGACGCATATAAATTTTTGATGAATGTAAGCTGAAAGTAGACAGTTTTCTTCAAGAAACAAGAACTAAAATATAGAAAATATCTACCGTATTTCATCCTTTTTCGTCCCCTCCTTTTCCCATAATATCTTTTCTACATGTTTGGAATGATATCAAATGCAATAAGTTATAGAAATTGCTAGTATTTGTTATTACTGATAGAAATTCTATGAAGTTTGGTTTTAAAGATGTATATTCTGTAACTATATACAATAAGATATAGGGAAATACAGCTATATATCACATCGAATAAAATATCTTGAAAAAGTAAATAAAACAATGTTTTTAAGAAAATTATATGGAAGCATTTATTTTCAAAGATATAACTTTCATTAATAAAAGTAAGATAACATTGATTCGTATTATATCATATTTTTATAAATAATGAGGCTTTCTGATTTGTTTTAACTACTCCCAGTTTATTACTATAGTATTTAAAGTGATGTCGTTAAGGCTTTTTTTAAATTAATGCATTATTTTAAGAATCGTTCAAAGCAATTTATCTCATTTAGGAATACAATAATGAAAAAATGCTTATTTATAGCCCGATTTCTAAATATACACAAAAAAATGGGATAGTAGAATGTTTAATATATATATATATATA
>NC_092214.1:35432108-35480992 GCF_043381705.1 Parasteatoda tepidariorum | reverse complement strand
AAAATCACATTTGATTTGGTCTCACTGACTAAATGACTGAGATTATACAGATATTATAAGCTTGCACAGGAAACATATGAAAGAGAAAAGCAGTTCAATTGGAATGATTGTAACAAATGAACTCATAATTCGTGAGCAGGTGTTGACGTGGAAGATAACACGCTTATATATATATATATATAGTGTGTGTGTGTGTATATATTATATGGAAAGAATTTTTTAAACTTTCATTGGGTTGGGTCAAAATTTGGAGAAAAGATATGGCTTATAGAGAGATTTAATTGCAAAGAGAGCAGTTATTGAAACAACAATTAAAAAAAATATTTTTTCACGTCGAACTTACGAAATAATAAATATAGAGTAACTCTAGGTTAGATGTCCATAAATCAGAAATAACCTGTTCTATGAATTTCGACAAAGCATTGCCTTTCATGACTAAAAAAAGTATGTAAAATTTGAATGTTTATTTATGGGTCAAATACTTTTCGTAAATTAATTATTCTGTTGTTTTTTTTTAATGTGTAGGTTTCATTTTTTCTTCAACCAACTGGACCTGAGTTAAAAGCAACGGAATATCATAGTGGAATGACGCTATAAATTCGGAGTTCTTCTGATTATCAACTTCAAAAGAGATGACCACATAAAATCGAGAAGAGGTCACTTTTTATTAATATGTATTGATACATCAAGGATTGTGGGAATCCTAAAAAAATTTAAAAAATTGTGAGCAAAAGTGAGAAAATAAGCTGAAGATAATAAGAGAAATTAGAAAGTAAGATATTTAATAGTCACCACTGCATTTAATATCTCCAAATAAATAAATATAGTAATAAAATTGTTGAGTTCGTTAATGGTTTTCGCTTATTTTAGTTTTGTTTAATTTTAAGATGAGAGCAAATAAAAAAGAATCCTTAGTTTTTTATTACAATATTAAAACTACTTTTTTAAATATTTGAGGAACGCACGAACCCTGCATATTGCACTTCGATTCTACTGACTAAACGTATTATCACATAGAATCCAATAAGATACTGGACAAAACCCTACAAATTAACCAATTAACACCCTCAGAATTTGATGAATATCAGTGTGATAGATATGGGGAAGAATACAATACTGCAACTAAAAACGATAACTACATCAGATGCTTAAAGTGCATACAAATGTTGAAAATCTTTACCAAAAATATAGTAAAGTTTTTCCGAAAGTGATTGATTAAATGTTGAAACAAATCTGTTCATTAAATTTTGATAAAATATGATAAAAACAAGATAAAATTCATTATAGTAAGTTTTACAGCTTATAGTAAGTTTTTTATGGTTAACTGTATCAAATGTGTTATTTAACTTTTAACATTTCTTTAACTGTATCAAATGGCCATCTTACCTCGAAATTAAGAAGCTATTGTCACTTATTAGTTTAATTTCAAACAATTTTTTTTTCATGTTTTGTTCTTAATATTCCATTACTGTTTGCTCCAAATGTGTTAAACTCATGTATGAGAATTTAAAATATGCGTAAGCATTTCTTGTATCTCTATTCTTAATAGTCTCATTTTGATTTTAAAAAAAACTATTGTCATCTATCCTAGACTTAACTCTAATTAATAGCGATAGCTCTATAGTAATTCGAAGCACTTAAAAATCTATTAACTAAAAATGAACAATTCATGTATTAAAAAGCGATAAATTAAAGATATATATTAATCTGTTTTATACCCATTTAATCCTAAAGTAAACTAAAAGAAATGGCTAAGCAAATCTAAAAAGAACTACTTTGTGTACAAATGAAATTCTGCTTCCATGGCATAAATTTTTCATTCTTACTTTTTTTTTATGTTTTTGTACTGAAAATGATATAGTAAGTACAGCTTATAGTAAGTTTCTTATGATTAACTGTATGAAATGTGTTATTTACCATATTTCAACGATACTAAATGGCCATCCCACCTCAAATTTAATGAGAGATGTTCACTTGTTAGTTTAATTTAAAACTATATTTTTTCATATTTTGTTCTCAATATTTTGCTCTCAATATTCCACTACTTTTGCTCAAAATGCGTTGAGTGTATGTATGAGAATTAAAAATATGCATAAACACTTCTTGTATCTCATTTCTTAATACTTTTACTTTGATTTGAAGGAAAACTATTGTCATCTACCCTAGACTTACCCTAATTCATAGTGATATCTCTATAGTAATTTGAAGCACTTAAAAACTATTAACTAAAAATAAACAAAATGATAAAAATAAGAATATAAATAAAAATGGTAAATTAAAGATCGTTATTTATCTGATTTATACCCATTTTATCGCAAAGCGAAATGAAAGAAATGACTTAGCAACTCTATTAATCTGATTTACACCAATTTTATCCTAACTAAAAGAAACTTAAGGGAACTTTACTACAGTAAGCAAAAGAAATAACTCAGATAAATTCTTGACATAAATTTTTTTTACATTTTAGAGAAACTCTATTTTAAGAGTTTGTTTAAAATAAAGAACTTTAAAATTACTCAACTCTAAAATCTAGCATTTCAAACAAATTAATTTTTCTGTCACATTTCATAGATCAAATGAATAAATCCAACGGTTCGCTGTCTCTTTATTTTTAAAATCAAATTCTTTTGAATCAGGAGTTATAAAGCGACATTTTCTCCAAATTCTAGCCCTCAGGAATTGACTTCAGACGTATGAAGAACTACTTTGCTTATAAATGAAATTCTGCTTCAATCGCATAAATTTTTCATTCGTATTTTTTATGTTCTTGTTCTGAAAATGGACAAGTCATCTTTTTACTTACGGAGAAAATAAGTTTTTTACTTAAACTCTGCATAATTTCTCTATCTTATTTTCGAAAATCTTATTGAAAGAATTGTTCTCTAAACATTGAAAAATGATTTAGGAAAAATAATGCAGAAATTTAAATGAGTGAGATTTTTTGGGGATTTTAATAAAATTGAATTTTGTTAGAGGTTCATTTTTTAATTTTCTTTTAAATATGAAAGTAATTTGTGCTGCATTTAATTATGATCTAAATCTCAGGCTCCCATCTTTTTTTGAATTACAACCCGCCTTTGTAATTTAAAAAATTTCTAATAAAATGAATTCTTTAATAAAATGAAGGAAAAAAAACAATAACACTAATAAATAAATAAATATTTTTTGTCTCATTTCAATTCATTTAATATTTTTAAGATAAACTTTCAAAGACTTGTCCTTAATTTATTGAGAATATAAATTAGACCAATGCATTTATATTGGAAGCGTTTGTTATGCTAATTTTGATCAAAATAATACGTATGTAAAATATTTAAGCGTTTTCATTGAAATAAATTCAACTTATCACTTTGCAGTTTTAATAAAATGGTGAAATAAATAAAATTTTTCTCCTACAGTGCGCGAAAAATAAAAATCTACACTTAAACTTATGTATTAATGATCAGATCTTCATATTCTAGGACTCTCTCTTAATTATTCAAGGGGGGTCGAAATCTCAAATATTCTAATTAGTGCAGACGATATTTTAAGTTACAAAAATCAGGAACTGTAGAGAAAGTACTGAATAACCATATCTTCTTTTCTACGAATTTGGATTTCTGACCCCCGAAATAAAGGGGATATCCTTTATGTAGGAAATATGGTCCCAATAGTTTGGTCAAAAGAGCGGTTCGAAATTTGGACCACTTAATGTTAATTTTACTTTTTACCTATTTCTCCCTAGCTCGAGAACATTTTAGGCGAATTGAAAAATTTTTGCATACAATTATAAAGTTCTTTTATTCAAAACACAATTTTAAGGAAAAAAAACTTTCGCAAATATTTATTATTTTTCATAATTTTGTTTAGTTTTAGTCGAAAACATTTTGAATTGTAAGGTATGAAATTTTTTTAATATCATTTTCAAGAATGCAATTTTACACAGCAAATTACAAAATTTGAGCGAAATTGGTTAAATAGTTCCTGAGAAGTTGAATTTCAAAAAAATCATATATTCAAAATTCGATTTCTCAGGAACTATTTAATCGATTTTGTTCAAATTTCATATTTTGCCATGTAAAATTACATACTTTAAAATGATGAATATTTTGAATGTTTTCGACTATTGTTTTATAAAATAATAAAAAATAATTTATTAAAATTTATTTTTTGCATGGAATTATCTTTGAATAAACAACCTTATAATTATATTCAAATTTTTTTTAATTCTCTAAAAAATTTCTCGAGTTATGGCGAAATATGCAAGAAGTAAAATTAACATTAAAGGGTAAAAATTTGAATTGCTCTCCTGACCGAACTATGGAGACCTAAGCTCCCAGATTGTGGCAAACCCCTATATCTTGGGGGTCAGAAATCCAAATCCGTCGAAATAAAGTTACATTTATTCGGAGAAAGTGCGTTTTTGTGTCTAATAACATAACTTAAAATATTGTCTGCAGTTATTAATTATCTTATTTTCGGTCACCCCTTCGAACCATTAAGATAGAATAATAAGAACGTGAAAATCCAATCATTAGAACAAAAGTCATTCAGGGTGATACTTTTTTTCAGCGCAATGTACTACATTATTAAAATTGTAAAACAATATTATTAGGTTGATTTATAATTTTGGCTGCGTTTTTCAGTACTGCTAATATTAAGAGAAACATATTTTTAAAATCAAATCAGAGAATTATATGTTATAAGTTTACAATAGGATATCCTACGTGAAGTGTAATTTTTATTTTTTCCCTTTGAATTATTAAAAAATTGAGAAAAAAATGCATAAATTATGCTAATAACTTAATGCTTAATTTTAAAATATATTCAAAATTTCTTTAATAAAACCTGTAAAGAGTGAGAAAAAAAGAACAAAGATTTATATTCTTGAAAATTCTATAATAATATTCTCTTTAAAAAAAATAATGTTTAACTTCGATAACATTTGGGAGTAAAAATACATCACATTATAAAATAAAAATACATATGAGAACATATGTATATTTTCTACATTAATGATAGTCAGATTATGCTGTAATTTTCGTGTAAGTCCTCCAATGGCGAATCCAGAGTTCTTGGAAACTACACCAGGTGGCAGGCCATTCAAAATAGTTAATATAAAAGCTACGATCTGTTTTGGACACAAAAGCACCTATTTTTGACCATACAGAACGAAAAATTTCAACAAAAAAATTCGCCAAAAAAAATCACTTAGTATATTCAAATATATTTTATAACTCAAGTAAAAAAATTCATGCATGAAAAGATTAATTAAGATATTAATTAGAACATATCAACTTTTTAGGTGAAATTTTGAGAACTCGCAAAAGCATAAAAGTTTCAAGTTCATGGAGTATCATAACGCCGTTCCAAGTTAAAACCGTTAAGTAGACATTACTGTTTTTAATTATTATCGTTAAAAAGCTTAATTTTTTTTTAGATAAGCAATTTTAATAACTTATCTGCTTTAAAAACAAATATTATACGCTAATTTTGAAATGTAAATTATTCTATTTATGAATTTTTATGTATATTTAATTCTAATTTCATCTATAGTTAGTAAAAGACCCTCTAGAAATACCGAACAGCCTTTAAATATCCGAAATTTTGCTAGTTCCCCCTAAAACTCTTCATCGCCACTGGAGCGGTAGGGCTCGCATTGGGGACCTAAGATCTAAATATACCATTCTAAAAATAAATAAAGTAAGAAAATATAAAGGAGTCATAATGTAATAATTTAAAGTAATAACACTGCAGGAACCAAAAAAAAGCCCTGAAACCATTTCTGCTAATTTTTATTTAAAATAACTTTTGAAATAAGAACCCTATTGATAAATAAAAGAAGTGGCGATAAATTTCAAATTACTTTCAAATTTTTATTTAAAATAACTTTTGAAATAAGAACCCTATCGATAAATAAAAGAAGTGGCGATAAATTTCAAATTTCCTTATTGGAATCAATCCACAACTATTGAAAAAAATTTATAGAGCTTTGACTTTTGTATTTAACTATGTAGAAAATTATGTATAGAATTCCTAGGCATTTTATAGAATGCATGATGTTTTTATACAAAATAGGAAATATAAAAATCATATAAAATTTTGTATCATAATATCTCCTTCAAATTCTTATTACGTCAAAATTACGAGTGAATAAATATTGAAACCATAACATTTGAGTTGCTGCACATTCTTGCATTCGCCTTAAAATTTTTTTTGACGGTGCAACTTTAAACATCAGTTCAGAATGTACTTCTTTTCCTCTGTGATGCCACATTTAAAATCATTTTTTTTTCTTTCAGCATTTTTAAACAACAAACACGATTCACGAAAAAGAAAACAGCTAATACACAAAATATCGAAAATAGACATAAACGTTTAAAAGTAAAATCTGGGTTTATATTTATGTACAATTACATTTTAAAATAGTTTATAGCATTTAAGAAAGCGAAGTTCGCTTTTTACTAAGCGAATTAGTTCATTTTCTAACTAGAATTTACTCTCGATGTATTTTTAAAAGATACATTTTTGATACTATTTAACTGAAAATAAAATATGAAGCCTGAAGCCACATTTTATTGAAAAGTAGAAAAATGAAACATTTCTCCTTTGTGTCCATTATTCTTAATACTTCACTAAAATCTCTTTTTATTTTCGCAATTTCAGTTTTCTTCTGGCATCATCAAATTTTAAATGAAATAAAAAAACCTTTTGGGGTTTCGCTTTTTCAATAAAATGGTCTATGTGTTTCTTACAACTACATTGTTTGTTATATACATATAAAAAAGCTAGAACTTTATTACAAAAATTCCATTTTTATTATGAGCGAAACTTTATTTTTATTTCACGTCATCCAATTTCTTCATTGTTGACAACGATGATTTCAATTTAAAATAATAATAGCAAAATTGAACCACGATTTATTTGTTCAAAGTACTCAAAGTACTGAATTGGTCATATGAAGGATTGGGGTTCGATTCTTAGTGGTGGCATAAAGCCCACGCAAATACAGATCGATGTGTGACAGTCTGTCTGAGCAGCAAAGGTGAAAGGTAGTGTGCCAAAATAGCATGGTCTCGACATTCAAAATTGTTTTGCATTGCCTTGCCTTGCCTTGCATTGCATTGTATTGTATTGCATTGAATTGCATTGCATTGCATTGTATTGTATTACATTGTATTGTATTACATTGTATTGTATTGTATTGTATTGTATTGCATTGCATTGCATTGCATTGTATTACATTGTATTGTATTGTACTGTACTGTACTGTACTGTACTGTACTGTACTGTACTGTACTGTACTGTACTGTACTGTATTGTATTGTATTGTATTGTATTGTATTGTATTGTATTGTATTGTATTGTATTGTATTGTGTTTTTTTTACGACTATTTTTCTCATCCTACTTGCAAATGTAATGAAGCTTCATTTTAATTGAAATTGAATAGAAATTCAAATAGAAATTGCGGGGTGTGTTAAGCTTTCCCATATCTAACTCCGATATCACCTATGTTTCATTTATACTGTTTTGAATTGGTAAAAAAATGCCAGTGTGCACCTTACACTCTGTGAAAAAGAAGTTTAAAAGTCTTGTTTTTGTCGTGAGTTTATTACCATGCAAAAAACAAAAAAAAAAAAGAATCGATAATTATAAATTCACCAACGGAGAAAAGTTACCCATATTTTCAATTGAATTATTCGTCACTTATAAACAACCATTCAATTATTTAATTTTATTGTTGGCTTAAATCTATTCTTAGTCAAACATTACGCCTCTAATTGAATTAAAGCAGCTAGTTTCAGTTCTATTTACCTTATATTTACATCCTTATTTCTGTTGCTAATTATAAAATAAACAGGAAAGTGAGAACTTCTTTTGAATTTTTCATTTACTTCTTTTCATCATTAATATAATGTAGTTTTTTAGTGCAAAATAATGCGCTAATAACACTCGAAAAACGTTTTACAATAATTTCAATACTTCAGTTCATTTGAAGCTTTCATCCATAATGCACATAATTTTTAAGGAAAGAAATTAAATGGAAATTATGTTTTGTTGCTAATAGTTATGCAAGTTCATAGATGTGACTATTAATTCCAACTTCCTTGTTAAATAAAAAGTTTTTTTTTAGAATATGGACTATTTTTTTCATTATAAATTCTTTGAAAATATCAATAAATATTTTAAATACTCATGCTAAAAATCTGACAGCAATAAATTTGAAAAAGAAAATACTTTTCACACGAAAAATATTGATTCAGAGAAAAGTTTGTTTTATAAAAATATTTTCCAAGGAAAATTTTAATTTGCAAGTTTTCTCTCCTGAAGTCTACGTTTTAATTAGCAATTCGCTCAGAAATTTTAAATAAAATTAAACGAATTCAGTAAAATGTAAAGCTAGCAAACCATAGAAATTGGAGTTAGGGAATTTATAATAATTAAGATAGAATCACAATATTGATTTTTCGCAATTTACATTTTTGAATCTAGAGTTGAAAAGTTAGTTATCGAATTTGAAAACAATTTTTTGAGATTTTATAAAACTAGTACTTTTGGTTCGTTTAAAATATTATAGACGTAATTTAAACGTTAACAATTTATTATTTTCAATTAGATTTTTTAATTTAACAAATTGTCATGCAAAATTATTCAGGGGGCATGAATAATGATTATTTCAGAAAAGTATAGAGAAAAACACATTATTTTGACATTTTTGCATGTTAAAATGAATAAATTAAATAATAAAAAAATTATGTGAAACTAAAAGCGAAGACTTTTTTTATTTTCAAATCGAAAGTAGTTTCTTTGTTAAGCCAATGAAAATTGTGTAAGTTTATTCAGTTATTTTTTATCAATTTGTTTGCGTAGTGCACATATTTTAGCAAAGAAAATTATAATAATATTTTTCTTAAAATTTCATCTTATTTTATACTAATATCATACATCGCAGACACTTATATAATTATCTCATTTCTTTTTTATGTTTCCGTCAATTTTTTCGAGCTTTCAAAATTGTCGGTACGTGTCGAATTTCGGCAAATGTCTAGACTTTCTTTAAAAAAAAGTACAAAATGTTGCGTCTGAGTTTATTGGGAATAAAGAAAACGGAAATTTTTTTGTTAATATGCGTAACAAAGATCGATGAAAAACGTCTTTTACATATGACATTAACTTTAAAGCAAAATATTTATTTTATGAAATTTTTAATGCTAAAATATTTAACGTACTTTTTTCTAGTTTGGGAGCTGTCCAATATTAAGAAAGCATATGTTTTTTTTGGAACCCCACGATTAAGTGAACAGCCTTTTGAATAAATACATAAATACTTAGAAATTAGGAAATTTTAATGTCATTTTAGTATGTTTGCACGAGTAAAAATGGAAATAAATAAAAAAATATCACAATATGAATTATTTAAAGACTGAACAAATTAAGTACAATAAATTCGAGTTATTAAAAAGTAGTTATGATGAAAAAATGGAAAATGATTATTCTAAACTTTAGAATACATTTTAATAATTTACAGAATGTTTAATTTCTTTTTCACTAAGCCTTTTTCGAATGCATATCTTATTCTTTTACAAATTCTTTTTCGAATTTTTTTCATGCACCATAGTTTTCCAAAAATATATTGTAATAGCTATTTCAATTATTGCCCCAGCGTAAACTTTTATCTTCGATAAATTAATAAGCCAAGTAAGATGCATATTGGAATTTAATTGAGAACATATCCGTTTGCACCGTGGAAACTTTTGCAAATATCCCGCTAAGGTAATTTTAGAGATAATTGATTTGCCTAACTCTTCAAAACATAGCTGACCAAATAAAGCTGAAAAGTTTTCAGAATAGTATTTCCTTGTACTTATGAGGATTTGCAACACATGAATGCTAGTTTAGCAATACTTGCTTGCTAAAGCAATGAGGCTTTGCGAATAACGATGCTTAAAACTTACATTTAAAAATATTAATAATTATATAGGTTACATTTTAGATTTATGTTTGTTTTAAAAAATTGAAGAAAATACAAAATACATTTGTATAAGATATATTTGTCAAAAGATATAAGATAAACATTTAAACTAAATTTTCATAAAACCATAGAGTTTTGAAAGACTCGCTACATATACAGAGTTATTCATAATTCTTTCCGGGGTTTCAAAGCGTTATAGTAAAAAAACGAAGACGAATATGGCAAAAAAGAATATATAAAATTATTCCGAAAGTATTCAAGTTTTAATTTAAGCAGTTGCCGGTAGATGGCAGTAAGATGTACCACTGAAGTCAGTGGTAGTGAAGAAAAATGGCGTTTACAGGCTGAGGGAATTATAAATAACCCTGTATCTATGCACCGTGCAAGATAATAAGTTTCTCTCTTCTTCGCGGCGATATTATACTGTTAGGCAAATCAATCTATTTTTAACATATTTTTATTTTGGCGACTAGCTACCTTTCTACTTTGTGTGGGTAATCTGTTTCCTTATTTGTAGTTTCTCTTTAAGATAGATTTATGTCATTGCTCCATTCGTAAAGGGTATATTCTAAGGAATAATTTTTATTTTAGGATGATAATTCTTCAGTTGATAGAAGATATATTCTTATACCTTGATAGAAAAATGCATCTTTTTATACAAGGTGTCCCAAAACTCATGGCACAAACGTTAAGTGATGATAGAAGACTTCTTCGAAGGCGTGAAGCCTGCGTTAACGTTGGCAGCCGCAATTTTGAGCGATTCCTGCTATGGGGACTTAGTAATGTTTCATTTATTTTGTTGAATAAAATGATTTTCATTTTATCGATTTCTTTTCATTCTATCTCTGTCTTTGTAGTTCCCCATAATTTCATGACACAGTATGTTTCGTGCTCTAGCATTTTAAAACTTGCGTTCCGACCATGAATTGAATGGCGATTTTTGTGCTTTTCCAGCTGTCTTCAATTACCCCCTAACGTACATATGAACCATTAAAACCCTAGATTACCTGGTAAAGTAGCGTCACTCTTTTCCTTGCGACCTTTGTGCATCTTTTAATTTTGATTGGCTGTTGCCGATTACATAGTTAAACAGTAGCCCTTTTGTTGACTGGATTGAACGGTGTAGTATCATTGAACTCGATCTGTTATTTCTATTTTCACTTTTCTTTTTACTTTATTTGTTTCATACTTTTAAATTAATGATGACAGGTTGTTGCGAATTTGGATGTTCAAAATTAGGCATTAAATTATATCGCTTGCCAGTAATCCTTAAAAGCACGGAAAATCTGCCTGCAAGGAATTGGAAGAGATAAAAGAACTCCAAACGATACTAAGTACAATGAATTTCATATTAAGAAAAACTAAAAAAATAACTGTCCCGTTATATTTTAAATTGCTCCTTATGTTTGCTTATGTGGAATTTTGCCTTTTTAGTTTTTAGGAAATGTCTCTAGAAATGCCTATATTGAAAATTTGAATTGCTTTGTTTTATTTTATAAAAGAATAATGTGTCTACTATAATAAACTAACAACTATGGCAATTATTTTCCTCTTAAAAGATTTGTTATTAACATTATTACTCATTGATAAAATATAAAATTATTAAAGAATAAAATTGAATGCAGTTTTGATATATTATTGTGCTAATTTAGTAAAATATATATGAGTTTTTTATTTTATTTTATATACTTCGCAGCTTGATTGTTTTACTTTATCCAATCGATAAAATTAACATGTTTTTTTCTTAAATATCAAGAATTATTTATTAAAATAAAATATTCACCATAAAATATTAGAAATACTCGAATAATATATCTCATTCATACTGAATCTATGTATATTAAATAGCTTTAACTCTTATTTTTGTAATATCGATAAGAAAAGACAGTACAATTAAAGACAAGATTATTGTGTTTTGAAAAAAATGTGAAGTTTTTCTAAATATATTAATGCTGCGTAAGTAAGTTTATTGGTTTAAAATATTTATAATGCGTTTTATCCGTACATAAGAAAAAAACATAAACATAAATAAATAAAATATCTGAATTAACTTGCTCCGGTGAAATGGAAAATTACTGTTTAATATTTAATTGATAAACACATTTTTAATTAATTTAATATTTCAAAAATTAACAGCAATTTTAAAATATTTTTCGATTTTTTTTATTTGCATCTGAAATTTTAATTGAGATTTCACTTTAAATTCAACTAATTGTACTCCAAGTTTAAGTAGTTTTTTTATTTTAAAGCACCAAATTACAATTGGTATTGATTAAGAAGAGAAAGATTTGAAATATTGGGAATAATTTTTTTTTCTTTGAGCATCGATAATAATGTCCATAACGATTTAAATTCCCAAATCATACCACCCTTTGAACCTCAAAAAAAACTGACTGAAAAAATTTTAAAAAAGTTAGGAAAAAAATCTATAGCAAATTATGACCACCGAAATGAGAAAGTTTTAACTTATAGATAAGGTATTGTTTTCATTGAATAGAATGAAAATAAAACATGTAATTTCAGAGAAAAAGAAACTAAGAAACTAAATAGTAAATATTTAAGTTATATTCAAGAACATAAAGTTATTGATCAATAAAAAGTGGCATTTATGAATAGAAGCTCCAGATTTCTACATTGAGAATATCGGTTACGAGAAAGTTGCAGTCACCAAGATGGCGGCTTGTCGATACTTAATCTACGTATCCAGGGCTTCATGTACCATAAGTTTTAGAACCCTTGAATAAATACATAAANATATATATATATATATATATATATTTCTGACGCATTGAGATGTTTTTTGTTTACAATATGTATCTTGGTCAATACATTTCACTTTTCAAAATTATGCACTATAATTTTATTTTTATATGCGCAACACTTAAACTATTTTTTTCTAATATTAAATGTTAAATTTTAAGTACGAACTTTCACTCCGGTTTTCCTTTTCAACAATCCGAAAAATTCAGCTCTCTCAGAGAAATTGACCTGAGGTAGCAACACAACATCAATATTAGAAACCATATAATCAAAGGCATGTCTAAGGTTTTAAAGCCCCTAGACGAGTAAGAAAACATTAATCGCATTTTTAAATTTCTTTCTACACGGAAAAATGCGGAAGTTTGAAAAGGAAAGTGATACAAATTATAATTATAGATTTAAAATTTTACGAATTTATAATTATACAACATTGAAAAAGATTATAGCAATTAAAACTAGGTTATGTTGTAATATTAAGAATGACTTCACTGTTTCATGACAAACGTCATGATAGTGGCCGACATTGCCCACTGACCGCATTTATTTCAGAATAAAATTAAAAAACGGATATTAAAAAACGCTTAAGATTACAGAAACAATAAGATTACAGAAACAATTCGAAATTAAAAAAAATAAAATGACGAAGTAATTTATTTTTAAATTTTATTTTACTGTACGAGGATCATGACTTAAAATTGTTTAATTTCGTTAATTGCAATTCGGTTTTTGAAAACTAAAATGTACATACATCTATAAAAAAAAGATGTTTAAACATAATATTCTCGTAGAATAAATAATTTAAAAAAAAAATTCACTGCGTTTTAATTTGTTAGGTACATTTACTTTTCCGTGATAAAAATTTTTAACTTTTAAGAATCGCTTACTTTTTTTTCATTGATGTCTTTTTACATTAAAATTATTAGTTTCTCTTCTTTTTGCGCTGATACAGTTTTAATAGCATTAAAAGATTGGCATATGGTTTTTCTGTTTTGCAAACCTTTTTTTTTTTAGTATTTATTGGATTCTTCCCCGGAAAAATTAAATGTGATTCAAAACTAAGTTCAATATTTATTTACTCCTTGAAAACAATTTTACTCACGAAAACCAAAGTGTAGCTCACAAAGAATTTATATATTGTTTTTTTACTGGAGTACCACTATTATTGGAAAAATGCATTAGCAGACGAGCGAAAAAATTCTCACGTGTTACGAAAACTTCTATATTTTGATTTAGATTAATGTTTGGAGAGATTTTATTTAATAACTTTCCTTGAATATTCACTTTTCACGTCTACAAATATATAAGTCATGTACCTAGTTTATAATTATGAACCCGTAAATACATGCAGCTCTTTATTAATTTGAGAAAATAGGGAGAAAATAACGTATTTTTTGCCAAGTTTTTTTTTTACTAAAAAAAACTTTTTTACGCGAGATTCAAGTACTTTTCTAACATTTTCTTGTTGATATTAAGTTACAAATTTTTCTTCCTAGCTAGTATTATGGAAATTATGGAAATAAAAATGCTCTCCTATTTGCAATAAAATTGATTAAACATTATATGCGATGCATGGATAAAAAAAAAATTCTTTTAGAAATTTCCGTACTATGCGGTAATGTCATTTCCAGTAAAAAAAAAAAAAACATTATTCTAGTATTAAGAAAATAAAACTTACAGTATTTAAACCATTTATTTGGTAAAATTTTCAATAACGGTTTACCGGAGATTCAGGTTTTCAGAATTACAGTTGTTAAAACCGCACTTTTAGTAAAGATAAAAAACAGAAAAGCAAATTTAACAGAATAAATGATTTTTCTGTTATGCTTTATAACGGAAATATCATCAAATTTTATCACATATTATAAAACCATATTTAATAGTTAATTTAACCAAAATCTTTACTAAAGAGCATCTTAAAAATTACCGAGCTTTTTGATGTTCTCATAGAGCCAGAAAGACGGTAAATTTTATAGTTTTGATTATACTTCTTTTCTTTGAGTATGGATAAAAAAAATGTGCTATGCACGAATTAACATTAAGGTATAAAATTTATTTTAATGAAAACTTTAAAAATAGTTTTAACATCTAAAAACATAATGACTTATTGAAAGTCTCTTCTTTCAAAAACAAGTTCAGAAAATGAAATTACTTCAAATATTTGCTAACTAGGTCTTGCTCGAGTAGGGAACCATCGCTTTTTAATTTATTTTTAATTATATGTAAAGATTAGTTTGTTTAAAGTTGGCGATAAAACAAAATATGGAATTCGTTATTTTGGCTTGTTTCAGCAGTAAGTTTTCTGACTTTAAAACAGAGAAGCAAATTTCAATTTCTCTTGCGATAATTTGTTTGTCTTTTATGATAAATTATGAAATATTCTTCATTAAACTGCTTACTTGTTACTGCCAAAACCATAATTTTCAAATGTTCTAAAATACTGTCCTAAATTAAGTAATTTTTAGATGGTTAAACCAGATATTTGATATAAAAACAAACGAAATGAAAAGTTTTTATACGTTAGTAAAAATCCGATATTGCTTTTCTTTGCGAATGATTAATATATTGAAGTAATATTAAGTATATTTTAATTTCAGAATTACACACCAGCTGATTTCTAAATCATTTTTATTTATCCAGTAGTTATATGCGTATTTTAAAAGATGAATTACGAGGAAAACGGTTATTTTACCTATATTAGACAAATATGTACAGTGCAAATAAAAAACAATGAATCGTAAAATGAAGAAGTTTTGCCCAATGTTTAGTGTTTAAGACTCTACAATTTCGTAACTAATGGTGGCAATGTAGTGAGAAGTGCACACCAGCCTCTTCTACTTCCAAAACAAAATCTTCGATCGATCGCTGGGTTGGCTTCAAGCCACAACCGGGGATAGAACCTGAGTCTTTCGCATAGACAGCTCAGTGTCTTAACTACATGAAAGGAGGGAAAAAAATCTGGTAAAATTACGCACAGTATCGTAATGACCTTTCTGGTAAAAAAAAATATATAAGCCTGAAAATAAAAACCAAAAAGGTAACAGTTCACCGGCAATTCTGGTTTTCAAAATTATAGTTTTTATTAAAACAAGTTGAGCACAAAATACAAAACTTAAAAGTAAATTTATCTGAATAAATGATTTTCATGCTGTGCTCTAAAGTATCATGATAAAATTACCAAAATTTTACTACTTTTACCAAGTTTTATTACACATTATACGAGTAGAACCATATTTCATTGCTAACTTTACCAAAATCATTACCAAAACACCATTAGATAACGGTCACTAATCTTTTTGGTGTTCCCATCATAGAACTAGAAACACATTACGATAAATTTTACCATATTCTGGTAGTTTTGACCGTTTTTTTTTTCTCAGTGTATAATTGAAAATGTACTTCATGCTTCATTTCTTTTAAATGAAACTCCACTTTTATTTAAAGTTCGGACAGCGTAAAAGCTTTATATTTGAAGTTGTATTTACAAGACTTTTTTGCGGGACCTGCATAGCTCTAAAAACATTTTATGTAATGTTTATAAAAAATTTCATGTGATGAAAATATAAAAAAAAATTCAATTATTAAATACTTGTAATAAATGTTGCAGAAAGTTGCAAATAAACACCCGTATTACCCATAGAGGTCCATACCATGATAAATAATATTAAAATATGTAAGTGATATTTATTTAATTTAAAAATATCCTTAATGTTATTTCTTACAAATTTTTCTATAACTCAGGTACTGAATCTGCGTTGATTCAAGCTTTTGAAACATAGTTTAGATACTTGTATTTAAAAATTCGTAAAAAAAAATGGTTTTGATCTATATTTTAATCATGAAATTTTCTGTCTATGAGGAATAAATATTTTAACATTTTAAGGAATTGCGAATTTTCATGTAACAAATTCAAAACTTAAAGAATTTTTTTCGAATAACAGTTAAAAAATTTAAATAATAAAATTCCTAACTTATTTTTCTTCATGAACAACTCAACCGATTTATGTAACATGTAAACAACGTATACATTAACTAAAATATTGTTTGATAAAATTTCTTAGAAAAGAAACATCATTATATAAAAAGAATAAAAAAAACTGAAATATTAAAATTCGAAAATTCATCATAAATAAAATCATTTAATGGTGCTCGAAAGCAATCCAAAAACCATCAAAACCAACTTTCCTGTGTGAATTTTTCAGATAACACTTTTAACCTTTCCATACATTTAGATACGACAAAAGATACATTATGAACAAATGACCGATAAAATAGATTCAGTAGCGTTTCTTTTATTCCTTCTGTTGTTGAGGTATGTAAACTTCTCTTTCATCAAGAAAGTATGATAACTTAAGAAGCTACTTAAAGCATAATAAAGAAAACTATTAACATGTTTTGTAAATGGTTTGGCGTCTCTAAAGCAGCTACATGTTTAAAATCAGATAGTGGAGCTTGTTTTTGAAAGGAATACTTCTTTTAATTAGATCAATGTACTGATAGAAAATATTCTTTTATAATGTAATCGAATGCAAAACATTAAATAAAAATATCTTTAACTAGTTTTTATAATATATTTAAAAAACATTAAAGCGTATCCTAAAATGATTAATTAAATTGGCAGTTACATAAAATAATAAATATGCTTCATATAATTTGCGATTTGGAAGAATTTAATGAATAATATATTTAAAAAAAAAACATTAAAGCGTATCTTAAAATGCTTGTAAAATGATTAATTAAATTGGCAGTTACATAAAATAATAAATATGCTTCATATAATTTACGATTTTGAAGAATTTAATGAATAATATATTTCAAAAAAAAACATTAAAGCGTATTTTAAAATGCTTGTAAAATGATGAATTAAATTGGCAGCTACATAAGATAATAAATATATCTTATAATTTACGATCTTCAAAAATTTAACGAATAGCATTTTTAAGCAAGATAACAGATTAAAAAATAACTTTATCTTATTTGTATTTGATACCAAATCATCATAATTTTATAAGAGGAAACTAGTAGGCACCCAAAGATTTACCTAATTAACTAGGAATCATCAAAAACCTAATTAATCAAAAACCTCAAAACTTACCTGGTGCTATTAATTAACTACCTTAGTTATTGAGGGGTCAAGTAAAAAATTAAAATGGCTGATAAATATGAAACTCAATTTAGATAAATAATTATTATATATTATTCGTATTTCAGATAATAATATTTGTTATTTAATAATAATTATTATATATCATTCGTATGACCGAACTGCGTAGAGGTTAGGAAACTGGCCTTGCACCAGAAAGGTTCAGGGTTCGAATCCCGGACAAGGCATGGATGTTCTTTCATTCTCTGTACTATCTGTCCTTACTGTGGGAGCAATGGTGACCTTCCTAATATGGTGCCACCGAAAGAGTGGTCAACAAATCTGCCCTAATACGCCTGAATTATCTCAACCCAGGTGGGGGGCATTAGAAAAAAGATCTGTATTATTCGTATCAAAACCCCACGTCTCCCAGAAGATCACCGAAGTTAAGCATCATTGGCTGCGGTTTGTGAGTGAATGTTTGACCACTTTGATCAGTCACGTGACATAGCGTGTACGATATCTGTCCTCCTTAAACTGTTCTATCGTCAAGAGCTGGATTTCACGTGCAGGCAAAAGGAGCTAAGGGAAGCAATTACCTCAGCAGAGGTTCTAAATTAAGAAATCATGTCTTCGGATCATCCTCAGGGATGCTTTCCAGAAGGTCACCAATACCCTATTGTGCAGCTATAGGTGTAACATAAATAAAATACTCCTATCCATATTAAAATGCTTTGCTTGAGAACTACCATTGATATGTGGATTGATAAAAGCATTACCTATTTAATGATATTTTTGAATGTTAAGAGCCTATATAAAAATTTATCTCGAGCAAGACCAGTCCAAATTGATGAACAGATCATCAAAAAAAAATAGTAACTAAATAAATTGAGAAAAATAGTATAAACATTTTCAAATCGCAATCTCCATGCATCAGAGCATTTAGCGGAATAACAATACTTCTCGAGCATTAAGGCCATAATAATGTTTAATGTTTGGCTGTCTTACTTGCTATAAATCTCAGGAGTTTTTTTCGCCCTGAGCTATTGTTGTTCCGCTAACTACTCTTAAATGTGCACTGTTAAAAATATGGTCAAAACTACCAGAATATAGTAGAATTTACCGTGTTTTCTGGCTCTATGGGAACACCAAAAAATGCGGTAGTATTTAAAATTACGCTTTGCTAATGACTTTAAGTAAAATTACAAATAAAATAATATTCTACTGACATGATCTTCGGTAGTAAATATTGTAAAATTTGGTCGTTTTATCAAATGAGTCGGTAATCTAAACAGTTTTAGAGTATAATTTGATGAAACGTGAAAATGTTCAATTTGATTACCTTTATTTTATTTAGGATATGCTTGTTAACATTGATATACTGTTGAATACTTGTCATTATATTCTTACTTGTATGTGTAATATATACTAAGCCTCAAAGTTTCTAAAAAAAATAAATGATCCACACAATCAAAAAGTTTGAGAACTGTTGATCTATCATATCAATGAATAAAACCATAAACAATGCATAATGCAAACAATGCAGGAAATTCTAAGCCATAATATTGTACTCTTCACATTTTCAGCAAAAGTTAGTCGCTCTGGTAGTGAAACACTCAGCATAATGACTCTACATTTTAAAAAAATAATAGGTGAATTATATATTTTATTTTAAAAGTTGAATGCTAAAATCCATTCGTATTTTAATTCTGAAATTAAATTTATAAAGCATTAAAACCCAAAACCTTTTATGGTGCTTATTTAAGAGCATTTCAAAAATGTTGAATACTTTTTTTACAAATAATATTATTTTTTAACTGCCGTAGTTTTAAAATAATTCCTTTTTTAAAAATCACTCGTCGTGAGGATAAAAAATATATAAAAAATTCATTATACTTTAACTAAAAAGTAAAAAAATAAGATATTTAACGGATTTCTTAACACCATGAAAACATTAAAATTTCCTTACTAAGCAAATACTTCGCTTTTAAGATATAGAACCGGAAAGCCGGAAAACTTTTTCGCTGCTTTATTCTTATTTTATTTCAATCTACCTTAGTATATTTTTTTTATTAAAATGCAAAATTTCTTTTTAGCAAAAAAGTAAATCCAATAACTTAAGAAAAAGCTGAATAAAATTTTTTTAAGTATATTTAATTTCCGTTAGATCGATAAAGAAGAATTTTTTTTTATTAAAGATGAATGCATTTTTGTTAACAACTGGATTTAATATACTTCAAAATAGTAATCCTAATTTAAAAGCAACTGCTTGAACAAGTTAATCAAACAATTTTAAGAAGCTTTCTTTAATTAAAGACTGTACTTAAATTGCATGACAGAATTCGATGGTACTGTAAACTTATGTTGGAATTATTAATTGGAAAAATACATAATAAGTTACACAAACTACTACGAAAATGCGAACATAAGTGAGAGCAATTAAATTATTTTATAAATAAATGTGCTGAGGGCTCTCAAAAGAAAAAAAAATATTTAAAGAGAAACGATAAAGGTATTAATAATGGTATTGGTTAAACATTTTCATTATTAACGTTGGATTACGGTGGAAGAAAAATAATTCTAATTTATGAGCCTGAAATTATCTATTTTTTAATTCATTAAAAATTTATTAAATAAAAACTAAGTTTATTTTGTGTACTTTAAAGAGAGTGTGAGAGAGAGAGAAAGCAAATAATGCTATAATACAGAATTATTATTTTTCATTTTAGAAAAGATTTAATTTTGTGCATTATAACTGCTCAAAAAATAAATTCTAGTGATAAAAAGAGTTCTTCGCTTTGAAAAAGAAATTTCGTGGTATAACTGATTATACACTGTTTTACAAGATGATTTTGCACAGCAATTACCAACTCAGAAGGTTTTATACAATAAGAGTGAAAGTTGTTGATAAAGTTAAAATATTTTTACTTGGCATTTAGTCTTCGAGATACACTGTTAAAAAATTTTTGTCGGAAGAAATAGTTAAATAACAGTTTATTTCATTGGTATTTTATCATATTCAGTCAAATAACCATAAAAAAGATCATCTAACCGCGAGAAAAATCTTTTATTGACTGCTTTCACCTAATAAATTAAGCAATCAGTATTTTATTCGCACCAATTATGCTCACCTTATGAAGCATTTAGTTCCTTTCAACTGGATGCATGATGCTACACGCGAGAGGGCTATTCCGTCATTCCCATGACCAGCTGAAGGGAGGTTTGAATCCCAGCGTTGACACAAGAATATTTCGTCCAGTGACCTACACTCCTCAATTGGTGGCCCTGGACTTGTAAAATACGAAATTCTCATTCCCGCATACATAACAGCACCTGGTAAACACAAAAAAAGGTTAATATTTCTCGTCTCTGACGATAGCACCTCCAGATAAACTAATTAAGCCACATTCCACGGTTTGACACAACTCAATGTCCATCTAACTCCAAATGCCATTACCAAACGAAAAACTTCATTTTTACGTTTTTGAAAAACTGCTAGTTGTAAATGGTTACAAAACCGTATAATTTTGCATTGATGTTTTTTTTTAATCATATGAGTTGTAAAGGATTTAAAAACCTTGTCCTTCACGAAGGCATGTTTCTCCCGATACATGATTCACGAGTTCCCTTGTCTTCTGGATTGGGTTCAAAACTACAAGACTACGGTGTTGAACATTGGTAGTCGTAAACTAAAATTGGGTCAGCTGATCAACGGCGGTTATAAAATAGAATATTAAACCTCTAGTTAGGAGCATATTTTTTATGGCAAATAGACGTTGCTTTGGTCTAAGGAACCAATTAGAGTCGAAATTTATCTCTATAAGTAGTAAAATAAATTTTTACCAAACTCTGATTATAGACCAGTTGTTTTGTATGGTTGCAAGAGCTAAACAATCAATAAATTTGAGCAAAAATAGTTATTGTTGTTAATTTACATCGCACTAGAGCTGCACAATGGGCTATTGGTGACGGTCTGGGAAACATCCCGGAGGATGATCCGAAGACATACCATCACAATTTTGATCCTCGGCGGAGGGGATGGCACCCCCGCTTCGGTAGCCCGACGACCTGCGCGCGAAGCCGAGCACTTTACGGTAGCACAGTTTAACGAGGACCAATACCGCACACCCTCGAGTGATCTGCTGGGAACCGTGTCTTAACGATTAGTCCACTGCGGGACGAGCAAAAATAGATTGCTTATTTCTGAAAAAAAGATTATTTAGTAAATTTGTGGAACAGTTAAAGTAAATGACATTTGGAGAAGCTTGTATAACCATGAAATATATAATAAATATAAACAACCTAACATGTAAAGAGTTATTAAATACTACGGGATCAGATGGCTGGGACTCATTTTTCTATGTGTGTGTATGCGAAGATCTAAATCCAGACAAAAAAATTTACATTCTGGAAGATCGAGAGTACAAAAATAACAGACTGACAGCCTACGAGATGGCTGCAAAACTTAAAGAAGGATTTAAGAGTGTTGACAGTGAGCAGATTGAGAAACCTTGCAGTATCGTACTGTCTGTAGGAAACAGATTGAGAAAGCATTAGCCTGCACTGGGCTGTAGGGCTGAAGAAGAAAAAGAAAGCGAAGAAGAAGAGAATTTAAAGCAAACAAAAATTTTAGCGTTTTAGTTACTGCAGAATTTTAGGTTATTAATTAATTCGATAACCAACTTTTTTGGTCACAGTTGTCTTTTACAAATTGCAATACACAAAACCTTTTTCTCACTATAATAAAATTCGTACATGTATATAAGAATATAAAACTGATTATACTATGATAATTTTTTTACAATTAAAAATTCATTTTATCACAGGGCATTTGCTGTGCTGCTGTACTATCTGAACAAAAGATATTCTGAATATTTTAAATTAAAGAGGTAATAGGACTATTTTATAGTAATATTCGCTCTATTTAAACTAAAACTGTTCAAGAGAAATAGAGCGCAAAAGCATAAAATATTTTAAAATTAAATTTTAAATCATTAATTTTATCATGTAGCGTAAAGTTGAACTCGTTAATTTTGTTTACAGAGATTTAAAACTTTATGACAAATATTACAAAATAGTTGACAAAATGCTGTTTGCAGCATTTAGTCTTTTTACTATGTAATTTTAGACATTATTAATGGACAAATTTGGGAAAATTTTTTTGCAAGTTTCAGTTCACTATTATAACACTAAATAAAGACATTTGTAAGTGCAAAAAAACTGTTCTATTTATTTTTGATTAATACAGACATCTTAAACGAAATCAATATAGAATCAAAGTTTAGGGAAATGACATATTTTTGGTGCTTTATTTAATACAAAACAGAAATGATAGTTATCGAAGAATTCAACCCTTTTTTGTATACGTTAAAGATTTGAAAGTTGTATTTTTATTTTTCTGAGATCATTTAAGGCATTTGTCGAGAATTCCCACTTCTGCGCATGTTGTTTTGGTGCGCCCACAGCGCCACCAGTTGATGTTTTGATCTCAATCTGTGAACAAGCATGTTTAGCTCCGTACGATAATTAGATGTTTAATTGTTAATCCTTTTTTTGTTTGTTATATTTCGTTATTAAAGTGATTGTCTTTAAAACATGTTAGTCTTTTATGACTGAGCAAATTGATATTTATTACCCTCCAAAATGTGGCAGTCCTGGAGAACGGGGTAAGTAGCACTTACCTTAATTAATATAGAAATAGTTTTCTTCAGTTTTTGCTTAAAAATTGAAAGCATTGTTTCTTATTTTAATATTTTCTTTTTTTTAACATGTCAAGTTTATGGTAATTCATGTCAAAGAAAAACGTGATCATTAAATTCATTCAATGAAGGTAAAACGTGAAATAAGATTTATTTTTTTCAATAGAAATTGTTTTTTTTATTTGCCATGTGACTACTTAATGACATATTTTCCTCTTCTAAACGCGAATTTTAAAATTCTTCTCTTTCAAAGATGTTTTTAACTTAACTTTGATAAATAAAAAAAATGAAGGATTCTTTCTTTGACGGTTTCAATGATGATAATTTGTACAAAAAATATTTGCATAAATCAAACCAAAATATATGCGAAATGAGATAAACATTTTTTCTTACATTTCAAGCTTTGATAAGCATGACAGATCAATAAACGGACAAAATATTAATTCTTTATTTGAGAAGCTTGTCATCAAGATTTAATAATTTATTTTAAAAAATTGAATGCAGATATTGTTCTTTTAAGTTACTATCTTACAAATCTAATTCATTGCTTAGAAAATTTAACTTTGGTTAACAAATATTCGTGTTTGGATTTTTGAAACTGGAAATTCATAGCTGGTATTTAATTTTTGATACTTTAAGGGAATTAAAGAATAGTATAAAACTTTATAAAGGGGCAGAATTATTTTATTTTAACTAAAGTAAAATGTAACCAAACTTTAAAAAAAATTATTTTAAAAATTCTAATAAGATTATGTTTGTGATGAGGAAAAATCAAAACATTTCAAAATGTTGTGTTAAAAAATATTTTAAAAAATTGATGAGCAAAAAAATAATTACTATGAACTTTGAGTAGAATGATTACCAAAGTGTTAACTTCACTGATAGAATGGTAAGTAAACTTTTACTGAATAAATTGCTACGTTAATAACAGCTTAAATAATATTTCGCACATGCAGAATTTACTCTACGAATGAATACTTTTTAGATTCAAGCAAAATAAGTTCACTAATTTTAATGTGAACTGAAAATTTAATAAAAATAAGTATTCCGTAAGTTATTACTGATCATCTAGCAACACCCCTAAAAGTCTAATGGGGGCGGTAGTGCACACATACAGAATCTTATGTGTTATTCGTAATAAAATTACGTAATAGAATTCATATTATGCAAAAGAAACTAATAGTGCAAAGTGAATATGCAAAACTTAAACTTACTATATTAGTTCTGGAATCACAAAGTTCCCACAAAGTCACAACCTAGGTTGTTTTCCCGCGTAATAAATAACAAACAGTACCAATTTTATAACTCAATTATGCATGCTACCCTTCCGCACTTGTGAATGGGCAACTAAGTGCTACCCTTCCGCACTTGTGATTGAACAACTAAGTGCTACCCTTCCGCACTTATGAATGAACAACTAAGTGCTACCCTTCCGCACTTGGGAATGCACAATGGATTGCTACCCTTCCGCACTTGTGAATGGACAATTGATTGCTACCCTTCCGCACTTGTAAATGCACAACTAAATGCTACCCTTACGCACTTGGGAATGCACAATGGATTGCTACCCTTCCGCACTTGTGAATGGACAATTGATTGCTACCCTTCCGCACTTGTAAATGCACAACTAAATGCTACCCTTACGCACTTGTTAAACGATTAAATAAAATTGTTTTAATTGATGAATCTAGAGTTAGGTGGCACTAGCTAGTTTACTATTACGAATAGGCTTAAGATATAATGCCTTCACGGATTTTTTCTTCTTCATGAAATGAAGATCCGCACCGCACTGGTCCCATCCGCACTGGTCACAGTACAGTACACTACTACTTCCATTACTGAATTATGAGTGCTACCCTTCCGCACTTGTTATTATGATTAAGTATAATATTTACATTGAACAAATAGTGGTACAATCTAGTTTAACATTACGATTGGGCCGGAATAGCCTGGTCGGTAGGGTGCTGGGCCCATGGCAGAGAGTACGTGGGTTAGAGCCCCGCCGGCCGAAGTCTCCCCGTGTAGTAAAGTGACTGATGCACGTTAAATTTGTCGAGTCGCAAACGTCCTCCATGTTTCCATAACAAATCAACACCTCTGGGGGTACTGGAATGGATCTAACTTGGCCATAGATGGCGCCACTGAAAAACAAGAAACGCACACTCTGCCTTAAACTTGCTCGGTTTCACCAAGCAGGCTTGCCAGTGTGGCAAGTGATATTAGAAGCAACAACAACACGTTACGATTAGGCTAACCGTAAAATGTCTTCTCCATTGAATGAGGCGACTCATATAGTGCTACTCATTCGCTCTGCGTCAAAAACAAGCTATGTTCAGAACCAAATATAGCTAAGAAAAACAAAGGTATTTTGCAATTTTCTTATAATTTTTTGCAATGTATAATTCATTTTAAAAGTGTCCACATTAATGAGTGAGAGTCTATCAGATTGAAAGTATTTATATATGTCAAAAAATATAGATTAAAAATTTTTAGGAATACTTTTTTTGGTTCTAAAACAAGTTGAAATCAGAGCTTACTTATTCCTTATTATAAGGAAGGAATCTTTGAAATTTTTTTCGGAATTTTTCGCAATTTAAAATTCATTTGAAACTAGATTTATACTATTAAGTTTTACGATATGGAATTAATTTAAAAGAAAGATTTTTTTATTAAAAAAATTTTTACAAGGTGAGCAAAATTCTAGATTTTAGAGAAAAGAAGTAAAATCTTTGATAGCAAAATCGAATGTAAAAGAACAAAAGTTTCTTTTTCTTACTAATGAATTTGAATTTACTTATTTGAGAAAAAATTTATTTTCTTACACGATTTTGAAAGAATGAATAAATACAGAGCATCCCAAAGTGCAAAATCTTCAATATTTACTAGAATCTTCTAACAACAAATCTTTCTTATTTTATCTGTTAATATATACCTTATAATAGTAGGTATGTTATAACTTAAGAAGACATGAATATTGTTTTAAATATTGATAAAAGCAGTCTTAAACTACTTTAGACAGAAAGTGTATTTATAACAAACTATACAAATACTTTCTACATTTAATGTTTTGTTTTAAAATTTATATGAAGTTTACCACTCGGGATATACTATTGTTTTCATGAATAAGACAGACAGAGAATCTCAAACAGAACAATATATAATTTACACTTAAGAAACATCAAGAGTATTAATTGTTTGAAATGTAAATACTTTAAAGTTAAAACACTCGTGAGAAGGTTTTATTTTCACAAAGCTTTATTCTTTATATTATAATCTATGTGGATTCTTATTTTGGGATGAAAAAACTGAACTGAAAGAACTTTTAACCGACTTCAACACAAAGCAGAAACATTTTTTGTTGATATTCGAAATCACTGAATTTTCTATGCAACGTTAAATAAACTAAAAAGCACTTCTGTTTGGGGAAGAAAATACTCTGAAGCTTTTGTTTTGTTAGAATAAATAGAAAAAAAATAAAGAAGATATTATTTCAAGACTTTTTTCGACTTACTCGCGAACACAAAGTGATATTCAATGGAGCCTAAAATTGGATTCCGTTTTTGTTCACTGATCCACTATGGAGAGCGAGCGTCGTATCTGTAAAGCCTCAAAATTGAATTTATGAATCTTGAAGAGGTTGCTCACAAATTTTATTTTACTACATGTTTGTGCTTTTGAGTTATTTTGCTTTCATTCAATGAGATTAGGAATTCTAATCCTTGGGTGGATAGTAATTGTCAAGGGACAGTATTTGGAGACAAAGTAGAAGTTATTTGGGAGGGGGGAATTACTTCGCTTTTTGGCGTTAACTGAAGTATTAAAACCACTAAATTTTCATTCAGAATTCATTTAACCTTTGCCACAGATTGGAATTTTAAATTAACATATTATATATTCTTGAAAGATTACCCAAGATGGTTCGAAACATGTAACTTGAACAGTGCTTACACTTTTTCGAAAATCTCGATAAAAACAAAATTTAATATTTTTAAAAATATTTATTTTTATTTGGTTATGAAACGTATAATGAAAAAGCTTCTTTAATTACCAAAAGCAATCATGCTTTCTGTCATACAGAGTCAGTGCTCCTTCAGGAAATTGCTCTGATGGACGTGCAGTGCGATAGACTTTCTTGAGAATATAAAAATATTTAATAATATTCTAATAAAAAAACTTTCAATTTTAATTTTCAAAAAATAAGGATATTGCTAGTTCTTTCTGTCATATAGATCCAACTCTTTTTCGGAAATTGCTCTTAAGGATATGTAATGTGTTATTAATAGTGCTTTATTTGTAACTAATCATATTAAAAATTGTGTTAAATTAGTGTTACTTTGTCAGATTAGCATTAGTTTATACTTTGTTGTAATTAAAGCCATGAATATCTTGCTTGCCGAGTCCCAATATCTCTCATGAGCTTGCATGAGTTGCAATTAAGTAGCTAATGGCCCAAGCCCGAAAATTAAACCAAGGCTAATACTTTGAAACTTTTTCGCGTTGTACAATTAAATGCCGTAACTTATTTGGAAAAATACTTGTCAGGAGTAATGAAATCTATAGATACAAACCTAATTTTTTTTATTAAAACAATTATTATGTTTTCTGTGACCCATTTTCGTTTCTAAACAGCATTTTCTATCAGCGAATTATGGTCATTACAGTTCATTGCATTTTACTTAATTGCATTAAGTGACAATATCCTAAAAATTAAAATAAAAACCATAGAACTAATACTGTTCAAATGAAGAATTTCATTCAGAATTTGAATCTATAAATAGCTCATCTGTAGAAACTCATTTAAAACTCATTTGAAACTCATTTATTGAACTTTTTCTTTTAATTGGAACTAATTTTTATTCTTTCCAATATTTATTAAATATTTCATGATTGTAACGTCTATTTCTAAATATGTGTACTATGAAAAGTAATATTTACATTGATCTGTACAAAATTTCGGAATTGTCAAATATAACTATATTGAAGATCACTATCTTCTTTGGTATCAATCATCAACAAAAATATATTATATATAACGTATTTAATATTTAAAGAAAAACTATTCAGTGACGTAATTTGACCAGTTTTTTTCATCTTTAAAATTTATAATGACTGATTGAAAAAACAAATTATTTAATGCCGGTTTGGCGATAGAGCGGTTAGCGCTCCTGACTGCGAACCCAATGGCCACGGGTTCGAATCCCGCTCTGGGCTTGGATGTTTCTCTCTCTTGTGTTGTCCTCGGTTGTGTGCGATGTATGAATGTGGCCCACCCTATGAACGGGTTTGTGGTAGTGTGGCGTGGGCAATACTACTGGCCTCCGTGATTTTGGTTCACAGGTGTCCACTGGGTAACGCGAAATGAGTAACACCTCTGACATCTTCTAAGGCGAAAAGAATAAAGTCCAGTGCCTGCCATTCGAGAAAAAACATATTATTTAATTTCACATAAGTTCCGAGGCTATAAACGTTAATTTCAAGCAATGCTCTGTTCTAAAAGTAACGAAATGAATCACTATTTTAAGCTAAATCTGAAGTAAAAATAAAAAGAAATAAATTAGAAAAAATAATTTAAACCCCCTGAGGGGTGGAATTCCAAATACACGGCGGAAAAAAGCCGGTAATATTACCGTATTGTATAGTAATGACATTTCTAACAAAAATATACGTACTTAAACAATTCACTTGGTAATTTTTCTGCTGATATGGTACGGAAATTCTGGTTTTCAAAAATATAGTTCCTACAACCACACATTTAGTAAAAAATACAAAACTGAAAAGTAAATTTAACTGAATAAATGGTTTTTATGCCATGATCTAAAGTATATTAAGAAATTACTCAATTTATTACTTATTATAAACTATATTTTATTGTAAATTTTGCCAAAATCATTACCAAAGCGCTTCGGTAAAAATTACCGAGCTTTTCGGTGTTTCCATAGAGAAACACGGTAAATTTTACCATATTCTGGTAGTTTTTTCTCAGTGTAGGAATGGTGCGTTGTAATTTATCACGGAAAAATTTAATCCAATTTGACACACAAAATTCCGTATGGAGATTTAATCATACGTCACATTGGTGACTGCTACTGTAGATACAGTCTAAACAAAGAGATTACCTTCTGATTTAGGATTTTTTAAAAAATAGTGGTTGTGGTTGCTAAAAAAGATTGAATGTTTTAGAAACATATATTTTTGATTTTCAGTGGTTTCTGTTACTTTCGAAACAAATGGTCCAAAGCTCGCATTCGAAACGTTTAAAGAAACATAAATATAAGTTTTGTCTTTCGATGATTTTTCAAGGTCGGTATGAATATTTTCAGGTTTAAAGTAATTATATTTATTATTATATTTATATTGATTTTTAATAGATTTGTTAAAATTTAGTAAGATGATAAACAAAACACTTAGTTTTTACACATTTGGAAAAACACTGGTAATTGGAAATATATTGGTTTTTACATATTTTGATAAAGGGACATGTGCTGCATTTAACTAGATATTAAACTAATTTCTTTGAACCTCTTTTGCATAAAATGTAGAAAGTAGCTCTAGTAATGTCAAATATTCAACTAAAGGTAAACCAATAAGTACTCACTGAAGTTTTGGCTCAAAAATAGATTTTTTAATAACCTATTTGAAATGTCGAAGCTCAACATTTTCGCTAAAAGAGACAAAGCAGTAATTTTAACAGCATAAGCATCTGTCTAACCATGTATATCAGTATTGTTTACTTGCTCAACACCGTATAAAAAATGTTGAATTTTTGAGAAACATAATGCACTGTTTCAATCTCATATTTTTGTAGAAATTATTCTTACTTGATACCTTTTTAATTCATTTAAATGCTAATCAGTTCTTAAAATGTTTAAGTTTTCTATTTTTGGAAAATTAAATTAAATAGAAAATAAGGATGAGAACAATTTGAATAGCGTTTTTACAATTTTAAACGTAAGTACATTTAAAATATTAAACCTTTCAAAAGAATGTAATAGATAATGTAAAACATCTGCATTAACTTTGCTATTCTATATATATTATTTAACAGTAGTATAATTCAGCTGATCAGTTCCATTTAAATTCGGACACAAATCAAAAAGTTTTGAAAATCAATACATGACTATATTTTAATTTTAAAACCTTAAACACTAATTTTGATAAAAGTTTTCAAGTTATATCAAAATAAAAATCGTGTATTAATAATTTCAATTAAACATTCATTTTTCCTGAGAATCAGTAATTTATCTTAAACGAAAAATCTTAAATTACTACTAATTTTTAAATGTATGTGATTTGCATGCAATTTGTCTGAATGTAATGAAGCTGCTTATCTTCTATGTAGGTAATTAATATGTTCCTTTCTATCAGACGTTTCTAAATTAAAAATATTTAGTAAGTTTTCAGATACTTAATTTCAGGTTTTACAAAAGTATGTTAAAGGATAACTCGGGTTGAGTTCGTGAAATATTATCCCTAAAGCGGCAATATAAGTAGGAAAAGTAGAAAGCATGAATTTAATTAAGAATGTTGAAACTAAAACTGGGAAATTGAAAACTTTAATTACTGTCATATGTAATTAGTTTGAATTGATTTAAGCAAAAAGAAAAGAGAAAAATAAAACGAAATGCTAAGATTGGACTTTAAAATTAATGCCAGTTTTCTATTAAACAACTCTTAAGGAAAATGTATAAATTATAGTTTAAACTTGGAATTTCATGGAATGTTGCAAATCGAAATCTTAATTTCTTAATAATCTAATTAAAAAGTACATGCCTCGCCCTCATTTTCTGAAATAGTTTTCGAGTTTAGTTCAGTCTTTAAGTGTTTACTTTAAAGCAGTATATAAGTTAAGGATTGAAGCTTAATTTATATTCATTTGAAGTTATATATAATTCTATTAAATCATATAATTTCGTTGAAATTTATAAAAATAAATTTCTTGCTGTAGATACTGCTCTGAGACTTTAATAATTTAATAAATATTTTTTTTCACTTTTAACCTTTAATATGAAACAAAAAAAAAAATATCTACACTCATATTTTCATGCAGATTAAATTGCTAAATATGTTTATGCCAATTACTGCTCATGCTTTAATTTGTTATATATTAAAATGTTCATGATTTAGAAGAGGTTGTTGTAATATAATATTTCAGCACTGTAATTGCTGTCATATTTAATTGGTTTGATTATAAAGTTAAAAAAATAAAATTAACTCATGGATGGAATTAGGGATTAAATAAATTTTGGAGAGAGTCAAATATTGAAATAAAGACAAAAATAGTTGTTTACAAAGCTATTATTAGAGCAGTACTATTATATGGCGCAGAAACCTGGAAACAGACTAAGATCGAAATACAAAAATTAGAAACCTTTTAAAACAAATGTTTAAGATTTATTTTTAAAATTTTCTGGCCTTACAAACTATCAAATCAAAATCTATTAAAGAAAGCTAAAATGAAAACAATCGAAGATGAAATTAAAAAACGAAGATGGAGCTGGCTCGGACATTTCCTTAGAATGCCCAGAGAAAAAATTTCATCTGTTGCGCTTACATGGGCCCCTGATGGTAAAAGAACAAGAGGAAGACCCAGACTTACCACCCAGCGCATGTTTTTGGGCGAATTAAAAGAATGTAGAATATCTGGCTGGGAGGAAGCAAGATCTATTGCTAAAGACAGGAGGCGTTGGAGGGATATGCTAGAGGCCTTAAGTGCCCAAGGCACGTAGAGGATAAGTAAGTATGGATGGAATTAAAAATTAATTCTAGTTTCCTATAAATATACTTGAGAAAATGTGTAAATTATATTTTAAATATTGAATTTCAGAAAATGTCAAAAAACCGAAATCTTAATTTTTTAAAAATTTAATTAAAGAGCATATGCATCGCTCTCATTTTCAGAAATAATTATTTAGTTTCATATGTGTCTTTAATTTGCTTTATAACAGTATATAAGGATAAAATTTGAAGAATAGTTTATATCTTTTCATACGAATATTATTTAAGTACTCATTATTTTTTTGACATGATATATTTCACATTTTTCTTAACTTTTTCGTATAATATTTTCAAAACATTCAATCATACACGGAAAAAAAAATGATAAAATTACCGTACTGTACTAAGGACATATCTGGTAAAAATTAACCATAATTCTGCTTAATAAAACCAAAATACAAGGCATTTAAACCATTCATTTGGTAGTTTTTCCGTTCATATGGTGACGGTTTACCAGATATTCTGGTTTCAAAATTATAATTCTTATTATCACACATTTAGTAAAAAATGCTGTATGCTCTCACATAATCCATATTTCACCACATTTGCTAATTTTATCACATTTCATTTTGCTAATAAAAATCAAATTTTATTGTTAATTTACCATTACATTTTATTGTTGTTAATTTTGGTAAAAATTACCGAGCTTTTTGGTATTCCCATAGATCAAGAAGCATGGTAAATTATGCCATATTCTAGTAGTTTTGTCCTTACTTTTTTTTTCTTAGTGTGAATTTTGAAATTTAGAAAATGTTTTAAACCGAAATCTTAATTTCTTAATAATCTATTAAAAAAAGTACATGTTTCATCCTCCTTTCCAGATATAGTTATCCAGTTAAAAATGTAATTGAAATTAATTATCTCTAATTAAACTTAAATGACCATTAAGAGTTACAAAAATGAATTTCTTGTTATAGCTCTATTGTTCCCAAACATTTAATATTTATAGATTTTTTTATATTTATTTTATTCACTCAGTGCCAAACGTTAAAAAAATATGTATTCTTAATATTTTTATACGAAATGTACTTCTAATGTTGCTCAACTTGCAAACTATTGTAAAGAAATAACTGTTACTACAGATATCCTGCTGAAGCTATAGAAAATCTAAACTTCTATTCAAGGAGGTTTTTGTCCATAATATAAAAGTATGGGGAAATTCTGTTTCAATTTATAACATTTTAAGTTTTGCTCAACCTTCAAACTATTTCTGTAAAATAATTTGTTGTTGCAACACAATTTCGCTGCAGCTTGTGCTCTAAAACGTTTGTTTATTGCCGAGTCTCTAGTAACTTTTACAAAATAATAGAAGAACTTTGTTTTAACTTTTCATATTTCTATGATTTCAAATTTTGTACAATTTGGAAGCTATTGTTGTAAAATAATATGATGTTGCTGAGATTCCTTTTCAATTTAGGCACTAGCGCAGGGAATATGGGGTAAACATCTCCGAATTTTTTTTTCAAAGTTAATTTAAGTTACTACAACTGAAGTTATGTTACATCTCAAGTTTTTTTCTTTATTCGATGCAGCATTTTAAACTTCTTTTGTCAAAAAATCTTTAATTTTAAGAATACGTGAACAAAAGCACTTAATATACTCACTTATTTTTAGATACTAAATAAAACTTTACTTTAGAATAGTTAGATTAAATGCAATTATTTTTAGCAAAAGAAGATAGAGCGCATTTTTAACATAATCATTATGCTTTTTGAGAAGTTTATGCTAAATAAACGTGAGTACTAAATAATTGTTTTTAAATAATTCTTTAATATTTTTGAGTACTAAATAATTATTTTAAATAATTGTTTAGTACCTTTGAGCATTAAATTATAATTTTTAAATTATTGCTTAGCACTTTTGAGTACGAAATAATTATTTTGAAATAATTAAAGATCTAATCTAAATTCTCTCAATAATATTTTCATGAAAAATTTTATTTTATACATAGGTTGTACTTATGAAATAGAAATTAAATTTAAAATCAGCAAATAATTAAAAAATTGGGATAATTTACATAGCTATATTTCTAAACAGCGTTTTTTTTTTTTTTGAAATTTTAAATTATTGCTTATTTTTATTATTATTATTATTATATTAAATTATTATTATTATTGCCTTTTCCTGATCTGAAAATTTGTCTAAATGCTGTCCTATTACTGTTTTTTTTAAACTGGCAATAATAGGTTATTTGGTTCTATTATTCCGAAAAAAAATTAAGAAATACTGCACCTCACAACATTTTTGAATAGAAATAGCCTAAATTTAAAAACATAGATCGCTAAATATACAAATTATTCTGAATGATTTGTTTATCCATAAGTAATTAATTGCATGTGATTTACGAAGAAAAATTTGTTTTCAGTCATTTATTGGATATAAAATTCAGTCTGAATTTTCGTGCTGTAATTTCAATGCTCGTTAATAATAAAGATATAAATAAAACACATTTAAATACTTATTTCTCTATTCTACTTTAACTTTCATTTTGACAAGTTTTTTTAACAGGTTTTTTGTTTCATTCTGCTATTTGCATTAAATATTTTTTTCCTTGAAATATGTTTGATCGTTTGCTTTAAAAAAAGCTATTAAATGACAGCAAAAAAACGCTTAGGTTTTTTTTTTATCATTTAAACAAAAATTCTTTTATTAAAGAATTTTTATTATTAACTCTTTTCACCTCCATCGCTCTTTGATATGTCCTTTTTTGCAAGCTTCACAAAAAAGAAACAGAAAAAAGGCCGGTTTTTCTGTATTCTATTAACGGAATCAAGTGTTCTGTCTCGAGTCACACTCAACAATTCAACATTCAAAAAGAGTGAATACAATTTCCAACAAGAAACGTATGATTGATTAATTTATTGCATCTTTTAACAAGAGAGTTACACAAATTATAAATAACCATAAATTACGACCACCTGGCACTCTGTATGAAAACCATATCACAATTCCACAGTATGAGTCATATCACAATAACTTCATTCAAAGAAATTGAAGGTATTTTACTTTTAGTATTTGGCAACACCAAAGGAAATAATAGTTTGAATAATTCCATTTAAGCTTTTTCGAAATCAAATCACTAAAGCTACAAGTACACTGTTATAAATTTTCGTAAAAAAAATTTAGCTAGCATTTCATTTAATTGTTTTTTAACCATAACTTTTTATTCAAACAAAAGAATCAAATAACTACAAAAAAGGTGATATTTAAACTGTTATCAGTGAGAAAAACTGTTTATTGACTGTTTTTACTTAAGGCTGTGTTTCAAAGGCATCGTCGTAATAGGAAATTATTCTTTTTTGCGAATAATGTATAAGTTTTATAGCTGCCGTGAGTTTGCAACTGTTGCTATTGACTGTTTTTACTTAAGGCTGTTTTTCGAAGGCATCGTCGTAATATGAAATGATTCTTTTTTGCGAATAATATATAAGTTTTATAACTGCCGTGAGTTTGCAACTGTTGCTATTGACTGTTTTTACTTAAGGCTGTTTTTCGAAGGTATCGTCGTAATATGAAATGATTCTTTTTTGCGAATAATGTATAAGTTTTATAACTGCCGTGAGTTTGCGACTGTTACTATTGACTGTTCTTACTTAAGGCTGTTTTTTGAAAGCATCGTCCTAACATGAAATGATGTTTTTTTGCGAGTAATGTATAAGTTTTATAACTGCCGTGACTTTGCAATTGTTACTCATGATTATTAGGTCAAGTTTAGCCTATTTAAAACCAACGCTGTCTCCGCTTATTTTGAAAATGGCGCAAAACGTCAATATGGAGAAAAGCCACAGTTTTTTGAAAATGAAAAGCGTTGGTGATCTAATTTTTTGACACCACCTCAAACTTCAGAACTGTTTTAGAGTTCAGACGGAGCAGTTATTTTAAAACTCCTCTCAAATTTGTTAATTTATATTATTAAACTTATTGTTTTCACAATGTGTGCTCTAAATTCTGGCTTAATGTACACTGTTAAAATTTTCATTCTCAAACTATGGTAAAATAACTGGCAGCTGCCTGTCCATCCGATAAACCGTAAAATTTACGGTAAAGAACATTTTTTTTCCTTTACGATTTTGAAACCATTTACAAGAAGTATGGTTTTAAAACTATACGTTTTTTTAACCATTTACAACTAGTATTTTTCAGAAACGTAAAAAAAAATAATAATTATTATTCAACTAGACACAGGATCTCGGCTTTTTGTAAAGTAATGGACATTGGAGAGTGCCGGATACTGGAAATTCTTCATGTGTTGAAGGGAGTGGTGGAAATATTGTGGTGTCAACACTAGGACTCGAACTCCAGTTCTGCCGGTCATGAGTTTGACAGATAAGGCCGCTCGGCTATGATATGTACCTAGTTGAAAGGAACTAAGTAGCTTCATTAGTTGGTTCTAGTTGGTGGAGTTAAAATTCTGGTTGTTTAACCGTATTAGGTGAAAGCAGTTAATAAACAGTTTTCCTCAAACTTAACAATTTGATTTCCATTTTATTTATGGTTATTTGACTGTTTTGATTAAATATGGTAAAATAACCATTCAACAAACTGTTATTTAACCATTTTTTCCGATAAATTTCTAACAGTGTACCAAAAGTCAACCTCTACAAATATTTAATATTCCATTTCATTATGACAAGTCAGCGTTTTTAAACTGGTTTTTGCTTCGTTCTGCTATTTGCATAAAGTAAATATTTTCTTGAGAATATATAGGTGATCATTTGCTTTCAAAAAATCACTTAAGTAATAAGAAAAAAAAGACACTGAAGTGAAATCAAACTTGAATTTTTTTCATTAAAGAATGTTTGTGATTCACTCTCTTCACCTCCATCACTCTTCGATATATCCTTTTTTGTAAGTTTCACAAAAAAGGATAAGTTTCACAAAAAGTAGCGCAAAACGTCAATATGGAGAAAAGCCGCAGTTTTTTTGAAAATGAAAAGCATTGGTGATCGAATTTTTTGACACTATCTCAAACTTCAGAACTGTTTTAGAGCTCAGACGGAGCTGTTATTTTAAAACTCTTCTCAAATTTGTCAATTTTTATTATTAAATTTATTGTTTTCACAATGTGTGCTCTAAATTCTGGCTTAATATACCAAATGCCAACTTTTACAAATATTTAATATTCTATTCTATTATAACAAGTCAGCATTTTTAAACAGGTTTCGTTCTGCTATTTGCATAGAGTAAATTTTTTCTTAAGAATACATAGGTGATCATTTGCTTTCAAAAAATCACTTAAGTAATAAAAAAAGACACTGAAGTGAAATCAAACTTGAATTTTTTTCATTAAAGAATGTTTGTGATTCACTCTTTTCACCTCCATCACTCTTCGATATATCCTTTTTTGTAAGTTTCACAAAAAAATGAGACGGAAAAAAAAAGGCCGGTCTCTCTGTCTTCTATTATCGCATTTGTTCTAGTGTGACTCAGAAACGCGCTGAAATGAAGTGTTCAGTCTCGAGTCACGTTGAACATTTCAATTTTATTTCGTCGTTTTTCAAAGAAGATGCCGAAAGACTTTCTTTTTTATTAAGAAACTACAATCCCTCCCTCCTTCTTTGCCCACATTCTTGAAAAATTTCTTAAAGAAAGAAAGTTAATGATACGTTGAGAGAAAATTCTGAGCAACGTGCGCTTTTTGTACCTAAGAAGGAAAAAAAACATTTTTTTTATGAGATATGAAGTTGAATTAAAACGCAGGTGGATATGCATCATTAATTGCATGTTAGACTGGAAAGTTAGCCACTGTATGAAAATATTAAATAAACTGTCCATGAATATAATTTCATTTCTTTGTGTAAAATGAAATTATAGGATTTAATAGAAAAAAATACGTAAAGGGAGATTGAAAAGGGAGATGACTGTAATTTTATTGAGTATAGATACCTGAAAAATAACTCTATCCCATAAAGCAATATAACCCCATACAGTTTTATACCCTTAAAGGAACTGTAGAAAACAGACGGGGTATATTCTTCTTGTATAAGGGTTTCTTAAACGATGTAAAAACCGGACTTTTGGACGGAAAAATTTTCTCTTAAGTTTTCTATAAAGAAAGATGAAAGGCTTGGGCTTTTATTGTTATATCTTTTTTTCTTTCTTTTTTTTTATTTTAAAGTCTCGTCCCTTCTAAGGATAAATTGTATGGTCTCCACGTTGAATTCATCGTGTTTTATATATCTATACTCTCATGGACAAAAAAAATTAGCACACCAAAAAGGAGTTGTCAAAATGAAAAGAAATTTTACATACGTTAGGACTACTTTGATATGAGTAAATGATTAGAAATAAGTAAATGATTAGAAATTAGTAAATGATAAGTAAATGATTGGAAAAACGGTAATCTTTAATTTTCTAATCATTTACCTATATCAAAGTAGTCATTACGTATGTGAAATTTCGTTTCATTTTGACGTTCATTTTCGTTTCATTTTATACAAGGGGTGATCAAATGAAAAGGTACGAAACGACATGGTGGGTACAAATGTAGACTTCATTCAAAATATACACCATAGGCCTGAGCACAACGATCCCACTGATGAACAAGCCGCAGGATTCCTTGTTCCCTGAATTCTTGTGGCCGTGACGAGACCCAGTCCTTTACAGCATCCTTGAGTACGTCGTCCGAGTTGAAGAGCTTCCCTTTCAGGTGTTTCTTCAGTGGACCAAACACATGGAAATCGCAGGGTGACATGTCCGGACTGTAGAGCGGATGGTCCAACGTCTCCCACTTGGACTTGGCCAGTTCCATGTGTGTGACTCTGGAGACGTGTGGACGGGTGTTATCATGGAGCAGAACCACACCCTCCGTGAGCAGACCCGGTCTTTTGTTCCTGATGGACCTGCGTAGGCATCAGAGTGTCTCACAGTACACATCGGAGTTGATGGTTTTTCTGTGCTCGAGGAAATCGGATAACACCTCGCTGCTCCTCAATCGTCGAATTTTGAAAAGCGAACGCCATCCTGTCCTCATACGGACTGTCGCATCATTTGGACGTTGCTTTTGATAAGAGCCTCTGCTCTTTCCTGCTCATGCGGGCACCCGCGCATGCTCCGATCTCAGTCAGAGACTCTAATCGCATCCCGAGATGTCTTGCTACGTTCTCCCATAGCGGAATATGCAAATATTTAACTGTTACGCTTTTACGTCGTTTCGAACCTTTTCATTTGATCACCCCTTGTATATATGTGAAAATAAACCAAGAACCAATCACATAACGGTAAATAGAAATTGTGGTAATCCGATGCTGACTTCATTAAAAACAGAGACAGCAAGAAAAAAATATCATGGTAGCCAGAAACGGGGTTTCAGCAAAAATACACAATTGAAATTTATCGCCAAACCAAGGGGCCCCCTGATTCTTCACTAGAAGCTTTTTTCCTTGCTGGAAGAGTTTTTAAACAACTATCTAACAATCAAACATAACATAATTGAATATGATGACTAAATGGGAGATATCTTTATATAAGTTTTATGCTTTGCTATATGATTGGAACTAACTGCGACAGTTAAATGGTACAGCGAGATAACGCCGTTATCTCTGTTTTTTAGATTCTTTTGCTAAGGAAAATAATAAAGTAACAGTTTAAGTGTTTTACACTTGAAGCAATGCGACGATTTTAAACTATAGAATTATCTGGGCTTAGAACAGACAAATAGCTTAAATATTTAAAAGTTATTAAGTTTTTTTGAAAATCGCCAATTTGGCAACATTTTTACACCTTGATGAAAATTGTCAAAATCACTCATGTATTCTCAGTTTTTGCAAATGTTTATGAGCCTAGGTAAGGTAACATTGAAGTAAGTTTTTAAATATTGAAAAATTAGACCACAAACGCATTTCATTTTCACTAAACTGTGACTTTTCTCTATATTGACATTTTGCTCCATTTTCAAAATAAGCGTAGACATCGCCGACTTTAGAGAAGCTTAACTTTACTTAACAGTCATGAGTAACAGTTATAAAAATAGCATATTATTCGCAAAAAAAAAAAAAGCANTATATATATATATATATACTGTAAGAAATTTCTCGAAAAAAAATTTTAAATAACAATTTACAGATTTTGCGGATGATGCACCTTTTAATCTGTAATTTTTTTGAAACGATGCAAACAATCGCCATCAGCTGAACCCTTCAATTTTGACTTTAAAAAACTGTAAACATACTAAATAAATTAGGTTTAAAAACGAATGATGATTTAAATTAGAGAATGATACAAAGAAAGAATCATATAAAAAGAATAATACAATAGTTTAGAAATAATATAATAGTTTCGTGTTATAGTTTAACTTAAAATTACGTAAACTTTAATTGCGATTTACTCTTAAATATGCTTTATTTGTTTAAGATTTAGGAAATAATTTCATTTCAAAGCTGTACTTCAGTTTCAGTTCAAAATTTATGCAAACATGCACAACGTTCTGAAATTTCGAAAGCAAGTATATTAAATTAGTTAACGTGTTTTGCGTAAAATTATAAGGTTATGTATTCCTTAAATTTCCTTTAATTGCGTTTCACACGAAAGATTTTAAACTGCAGTTGAAATGAAATGCACGAAAAAGGGAAACATTTTAAGCAATTTTTCGTTCAAAATAAATAAAATAAGTAAGATTCATAAGTTCTGTAAAGCTCTCTGGATCCATAAAATGTTTTTTTCCCTTTCATTCTGTAACTTAATTAGTCTGATTCTCTAATGACTGTTTCTTAATTAGTCTAGCCTCTGTCAGATAGTCTCTTCTATTTTGTGACACAATACTTCCCGGATGGAGTAATTTGACAATAACGTGTATACAAAAATCTGATGAATCAAGAAAATAGTGATAAACCTTTATTGCTGCAATGCCGTTTTAAATTTACTCATAAATTGAATATGTAGAGAAACATGCATGATCAATTGTATGATCAAACAAAATTATTTTTCATCAATAATGCAATTTTTTTTCATGTATTTGATTATTAAAGAATTAAGATACAATATTAAGTTCACGCAAATCGGTATAGTTTTTGAATAAAGTTTAGCATTCAAGAAAAATTTCAAACAAAACAATTTTGTAAGAAAAGTTTGTAAGTTCCAGAAAACGTGGAAGCTAAGCTTAACATATTTTTCACCAAAGCTAAGTAAAAGAAAAGCAAACTAAATTGCCTACATACACTGTTTTACCAAAACAGTATCTAACAATGTGTCATTTTCTTTCTTCCTTCAAAATAAAAATTGCAGTTTATGATAAAATTCAACTTTTTAAGTATTTTAAAAAAGAAAAAAATGAATAACATTATTTTATAACCTTAAAATCTGTTTTTAAACAGAATTTCCACTTTATTGATAAATGACACTCCTCTGGCAGATTATTTTCGGATAAAATACAATATTTACAAAAATTGTTGCAATTTTTTTCCCATTTGTATCTTTTTTTTACAAAACTCATATTTTATCATATTTTTTTTGAACTCATATCTATTTAAAAATAAATGATAAGCGTATATTTAAACAAAAAAAATGACGTAAAGTTAATTTTCTGTTGAAACAGATTAACAGATATGGATTAAAAATACAATAAAAAAATAATTCAAACATAGATTTACTTAGTATATGACTTCAGAAACCATACTTACGTAATTATAATTAATATTAGAAATTACTTAATAACTATCATTAGAAAGATGCAGTCATGGAAGGCTACTATAAACTGTCTTTTTTATAGATACCTTCAAATTTCAGCATATTACTTATAAAATAATGCACATTTTATTAAAAAATAATATGTTATATTTTATGAAAATTCAGAAATATTACTTTTATAAAATTTGACTGCTGGCACAATTTAGTACTTAAATAAATAAAACTTTTACCTGTAATAGACCAGTAGTTCCAGAGTTTTCATGTGCAAATTGGCAAGCATCCATCATCTGATAGATCTATTTATAACAGATTAAACAGTTAAAATAAGCAACATATGCCTGAAATCGACTTTTAAATTAAACATACATTCATGGTTGAAGCTGCAGTAGCTCAAGAGATATATTGCAAGCCTCCCAATGATCTGACCCAGGTTCGAATCCCAGCGATGACTGGTCGATACGAACTTTGCTCACGGACCCACTCTGACCATAGAGTTAGCGTAATATATCCTAAGTGGCAGACGGATTATGTGTCAATCCCCCTGCAACCGAGCTAATCGTGGGAGATTATTCTTTCCATGTTACGCAAATGAGGTTTAGTTCCATCAAAAATTCCTCCAAGAACACTAGTTTATCCCAATGCTTAATCCAGAGCTGCGACGGCTATGGGGATAGAGCATTCACCTTCAATGAGGTGAACCAGGTTCGAATCCCAGCGAAGGCCGGTCGGTACGAATTCCGCATCTGGCTTGCATCGACCACAGTGCTGACGTTAAATATCCTCAGTGGTAGACGGATCATGAGTTAGAGTCCCCTTGCCATTAGGCTAATCGTGGTAAGTTTTCCTCTCCATGTGACGCAAATGCGGGTTAGTTCCATTAAAAAATCCTCAACGAAGGTAAATTTCTCCCATTACTTGATCCAAGAGTTTTCTTGTTTTCGGGATTATGTTCAAAATCGCAAGGCTTTGGAGCTGAATATTAGTAGTCATAAACCCGAAAAATTGGGTCGGCTGTTCAACGACGATTATAAAATAAAATAAAATGCTTAATCCAGGAGTTCCCTTGTCTACTGAGTTTGGTTCAACAAGGCTACGGACTTGATCATTGATAGTAGTAAACCCATAAATATGTCGGCTGTTCATAGCCAGTATCAAATATAGCCAGTTCAAATATTATTTTTACTAATGTATAAGTCAATCAAAAATCGTGCCTTTTTCTTTAGATTTCGGGAGGAAATAAATGTGAAAAAGTAATTCTTTTGCACAAACATTTTTCTTTTTAAAAACAGTATAAATAATCTACAGTGTAAACATTATCATATACTTATTCTTACTAAAAGATAATTATTATTGGACAAACTCTGAGGGGATAATCTTATGAATACTATTACATGTTTTAAATTTAATTTCCTTTTATTCTTGGAAATATTTCTAGATTACTTTCTGTGTGTCATTTATTAAATTCGACCAGTTTTAACTGGAAAAAATTGGACAAGAAGCATGTTTTGTTTGAAGTCTTTTCCTCGCTATTTTTTTTAAAATTTATTTCACAGATTTATCACTCTAATCCGCTTCAGGGTATAGACTAACGGCCTTTTCATCAAAAATTTGAAGCAATATTTTTCAGTTCTATTGAAAGATATCATTCAGCCACAGAATTCAATGAGATGTGGAACTTGATACAATTTTTTAATGTTCTCTTAAGTCGAGTTTTTCTTCATTTCTTTAAGAAGAAAGAAAGAAATAACTTGTCTTTTAATTAAAAATAAATCTGTCTGAATAATCTTTTCAAAAATTTTATATTTTTTAGTTTTAGTATTTGGAAGCGAAATAAAATAAGTTTTTCTATCGACATGAATATTATTCATATCGATAGAATATTGTTCATATCGATAGAAGATATCGACATGAATATTATTCAGATATCATTCAGCCACAGAATTCAATAAGATGTGGAACTTGATACAATTTTTTAATGTTCTCATAAGTCGAGTTTTTTTATTTCTTTAAGAAGAAAAAAAGAAATAACTTGTCTTTTAATTAAAAGTAAATCTGTCTGAATAATCTTTTAAAAATTTTATATTTTTCAGTTTTAATATTTGGAAGCGAAATAAAATAAGGTTTTCTATCGACATGAACATTATTCATATCGATAGAATATTATTCATATCGATAGAAGATATCGACTTTATTATTCAGATATCATTCAGCCACAGAATTCAAGGAGATGCGGAACTTGATACAATTTTTTAATGTTTTCATAAGTCGAGTTTTTTTTATTTCTTTAAGAAGAAAGAAAGAAAGAACTTGTCTTTTAATTAAAAATAAATCTGTCTGAATAATTTGTTAAAAATTTTATGTTTTTTAGTTTCAGTATTTGAAAGCAAAATAAAATAAGTTTTTCTATCGACATGAATATATATTCAAGTTATAAAATTTGAAAAGATGCTTGGTCGATCATAGCCGTAATTTATTTGAAATTTCAAGTTATATATTGAATCAAAATATAAACATTCTATTTAATCTAAATTAACCAGGAAAGTCTAGACTAGGGATTTCTAACTAACATGAGGTCGGGGGCTGCAATTAAAAGCACCAGTCAAATGCTGGCCCGTATAGGCCATATAATTTTATAATATAGGCCCGTATAGGCCCGTATAATTTTATATAGGACTCTTTTATGTTTGAAGGAACGTTAAATATTACTGTCAGCTTTTTATCAAGTTGTACAAAACAAAAGTATTGAATTACAAATTAAAATAAGTAGATTTTTAAAAATATTTAATTGCATATTAAAAAATTCTGGCAACAATAACTTTAATGTGCACCTATGCATCAAACAATTAACGTGAAACAGATATCAAATTGTTAAGATATAAAACTTAAAAGTATTTAAAACCCATATAGATTTTCTACGAAAATTGTCCGCAAAAAAATGACAACTAGTATATTTTGGCTCGCGGGTCACAAAAAAAAAGCTTCGCGAGCCAGATGAGGTCCGCTGGCCGCCAGTTGGAAACCCCTGGACTAGACTATTATTTGCGAAATCTTCAACGCTATCAAATATTGTAAACATACTTCCAGAGAATTTGATTTTTTTTTGAAAAAGAGAATAGTGTAAATTTTAAGCATTATGTGAAGAAATGGTACTGTTGGGTAAGAAAAATTCCCATTTTCGAAAAATGTGTAAATTAAGTAATTTTTCTTTTTACTAAAAATAAAATAAAATATTAAGAGTTGCAAATGCCTTGAACGAGAAAAAATATTTTTATTTTTCTAATTATATAGCCTCAAAACACTATAACGATGTTTACTTTGTTAATCGAAGTGAGAAAAATGCATTTAGTCGAAAGAAATTTTATAAAGCCTTACAATAGGGCTTAAAAAAATTGTTTGCAGTCACAAGTTTCTGAAAATCACTTTTTAATTATTTTTTTCTGTTGTTCAAAATTCACTAACGTCTTCTATTATGCAGAAGCTAAAGAAAGTATAGAGCCGGAGGCTTTTCTTGAGTTTTATTAATAATTTAAGGAAAACATATTTTTAAAGTTACAAATTCTTAGAAAAATTTCTTCGCTATATTCTTTGAACCGTTTTTAATCAAAAATAATACTAAGTAAATGTTATTTCCGGACTAATTGACGATCCTTTTAAAAAATTCCTTAGACTAAGATAACATAATATGAGATATTCTCTTCCTTATTTCAGATATCCTCTGCTAAATTGATCATTTCAATGCATTGATAAATACATAACCTTTTCCTACCTCATTGTTTCCAAAAACTATTTTTCAGTTGTGTAAATAACATATATTCGCGGCATTGCTGGCATATAACAGTACTTACGCATACTACTGTGGCGTAACTACCACTACGATTATTAAGCATCAATTCACTGGTATATAAGGCATGCTAACTTGATTCAGTCACGAGGTACCTTTTGATAGATGAAGATTGCCATTGTCGATAACTCCTCCCTCCACATTGGTGACTTACGGACGTGATATGATCACGCCTATCTTGACAGTAACGCCTACTTCGATGGATGATCCACATTGAACAGTTGACTTGCTACTTGTGACTGCGACATTATCCACCTCCTCGCGCTGTTGCTACTCAGTCTCGTCTCGATCATACACAACGTCAGCCTGCATAGACTCGACTGCTAAATGCAACTCAGGAGTGACTACGACAGTGAAGTTAATACATCTCTCACATTCAGCACTCAAAAACCCGGTGACCTTAATCCAGCTCTCTCGGTCTTTCACAAATACAGCAACAAGTGGTATTCGTTCATCGAATTCTATCCCTGATAAAATACTGGTGGGGGAGTATTGTGACGTAACTACAACTACGATTATTAATCATCAATTCACTGGTATATAAGACATGCTAACTTGATTCAGTCACGAGGTACCTTTTGATAGATGAAGGTTGGCATTGTCGATAACTCCCCTCCCACACTACCTTTAGCGAGGAAGTGGACTAGTTCTACTGAACGTCAAAGCTATATATTCGAATTTTTCGATTAGAATCAATTTTTATATTCGAATCAATTCTATATATATATACTGTGGATTCTTCTGAAGGTATTTAGTTGACTCCTGAACAGAATTTTTATTCCTGTTTTTTTTCTTATGTTATAGGAAAACTGCGTTTTGTGGGATTAGGTCTAAACCCTATCAAGAACCTGATGGAAGGTCTCGATATGGTTCATATCTTTGCTCTGGGCAAGCCAGTTCACTCGATAAACGTTCAGACGTTATCTTGCTAGACGTCAGACCCAGTTCCAACCACAGATCCTTCAATCGTCGCTCCAAAAGACCCATTTCCATATACTCACGATCTATTATTGAGGAGCTATGCACCTAGATTTTTGTAATCAAAGTCTTATTTATGAGTCGAATAAGAAAACCAAGCAGGAGTGTTTTTTTATGGATGGTATTTTTAGCTACAATAATCCCGAATGCATGTTAAAACTCGTGGAGTATGTATACGATTGGTTAAATGCTGTGCTTCAAAATTTATCTGGTGAGTTTCCGTTGGTCTGTCCCAGTTTCTTAAATTAGCCGACTTAGGATACATTCTGAAACTCACAGTTCAGCTTACTTTTTTGAATCAAGAAAGTCACTATCGATTTTGGGTAATCCAGCTCGTTAAATGTGCCCCTTAAATATGGGCCATTTCTGTGACACCCCGTCGTTTATCCTTTTCTCGAAAGCTTTACGGTGGTCTTCTTGGCAACATGTGACTGATGCCAAAGATGTTTGCTATACGATATTTTAGAGGGGAATGTGAAAGTTTTTTCAGGTAACGGTATTTGCAAAAGCTTCCAAATACTTATTGTTAAAATTTCTCCCAATACTCGATCCAGGAGTTCCCTTGTCTTTTGGATTGGGTTTAGAATTACTAGGCAACGGAGTTGAACATTAGCGGTCGTAAACCCAAAAATTGGGTCGGCTGTTCAACAACGATTATAAAACAAAATACTTATTGTTAGATTATACATTAAAATTATGAAGATGAATAGGATTATTATGCTCTTAAAATTACTGTTGAGTTTATTATTATTAGAAACTTAATGACGAAACAATTATTTGTAAAAAAAATAAAATTTATCCTACCAGTTAATTTAGAATTTATTGTTAGTATAACAAATAATGGAATGAAATTATTTTGATTGCATTTCAAAGCCAAAAAAAGACAACACCATTTGAGTTCGAAAAACACAAATAATGTCCTAAAAAGACTTCCCACAGCCTTTTACTTACAGAATGTTCTTTATTTTTGACCTGCAACTGTTTCTTCTTCTTTTTTTATGATTGAACATTTCCCAAAAGACAAAGTTCTTGTACGATGCGAAGAAGAGCCATTCTAGGACATTCAAACGCAGCAGAGACTAGGAGAAATGTTAGTGCAGAGGAAAAAGAAGTAAAAAGAAAAGAAAATATTTCGAAAATCAACATTTTTTATTTATTTCTATGAAAAAAGATGCTGAGGTGAGAAAAACTTGGCTTTGGTTGGATTTAACTTTTTATAGTGCTAGCAAGATATATAGGGCAAGAAATACAATTTTTTTGTATAAATAAACGTAACATGAACTTTCCGTTTGTGATATTCAGAATCCGAAGAGAGCCACTACCTAACTTTAAAGTTCATCCTAACAAAAAGGCTAACTCGAATGCCTATTACCTTACAAAAAGTCTAACTTTAATGTCCAGCTAAATTTCCTTTTTCGGTTTTGAAACCATTCTAGTTATAAATGGTTTTAAAAACGTGAAGGTTTAAAATGCTCCTTAATATAAACTTTACTGTTAATTACATAAACATACTGATGTAGGTTATTTTACTGTAATTTTAGAATCAAACTTCTAACACTGTACATGAAACTCAGAAATAGCATGGCATCCGTTCTCCCCTCTTGCTTAATATGTTCTTATATGCTCCCATTTGTGTTTATTTTGAATTTTTCTAGAATATTTGGTGATTTTTTGGTTACCGAAATTTCATTTGCGAATCGATTTTCGTTTCTTGTTCCTTTGGTTTTCCTCGTACTATTGTATTGATATATCATGCTTTGAAGCTATATTAGTTCCGCAGTGGACTGATCGTTAAGACACGGTTCCCAGCAGATCACCAAAGTTAAGCATCACTGACTGCGGTCAGTGTGCGGGTGGGTGACCACTTGGATCAGTCTGCGTAGGGTCCGAGGGTGTGCTGTATTGGTTCTCGTTAAACTGTGCTACTGTAAAGTGCTCGACTTCGCGTGCAGGTAGTTGGGCTACCGAAGCATGGGTGCCATCCCCTCTGCAGAGGATCAAAATTGTGATGGCATGTCTTCGGATCATCCTCAGGGATGCTTCCCAGACCGCCGCCAATAGCCCATTGTGCAGCTCTAGTGCGACGTAAATGAACTACAACAACAACATTGAAGCTATATTAATGCAATAACAGAGAGCATATACTCTACTCGTCGTGCACATATATATATATA
>NC_092214.1:35373154-35431931 GCF_043381705.1 Parasteatoda tepidariorum | reverse complement strand
AAAATATATTCAGAGTAAAAATTATGGCTATATATATTATATGTATATATATTATATTATATTTAAAATTCTATTCCATTGTGACAAGTCAGCACTGGGAGTATGATCATTTGCTTTCAAAAAAGCACTTAAGTGACAAAAAAAGACACTAAAATGAAATCAAACATGTAGAATTTTTTTCATTAAGGAATGTTTGTGATTTACTCTTGTATCCTCCATCACTCTTCGATATATCCTTTTTTGTATGTTTCACAAAGAAGAGATAGAACATTTTATAGTAGGAGTAATTTATACATCGGGCAAAAAGCACAAATTTTTGAATAAATATATGTAATATGATCTTTCCACTTATGATATTCAGAATCCGAAGAAAACAAAGCTTTCTTCCATTTACAAAAGTCTAAGAAAAACATTGAAGCAGTTTCAAATTCAGATAAAATGCATTCAGCAATTGTAGTGTTTCAAATAACAAGTATTCAAGTAGAATACTTTCAGCAATATGCAGTTCTATTGCGTATTGCAACTCTGATAATTGATGTGATGTTACTATTTCATGGAAGATTTTTCCATTATAATTTTTAAACATGGAAAATCACTTAAGAAATAAATTTGGAACACCCGAACTTTTGTATTTAATTTAAATGTTTGCAAAAATACATTTTATTCGTAAAATTTACAATAAGTTATAATTTTTACAAGACTAAGCAACCAGATTTCTTTGAAAAGTAAAATTCATTTCTGATTTAAGATAAAGTTTTCATAACCTGAGATACAGTAATTAATAAGTGTTAAAGAGATTCAACGAAAATTAATTATCATTGATGCATTAGTTAATTAGTTTGGAAATCAGAAATATGAGTAATTTTTTTATAATAAAAAGGCATTTTTTCGACAGATTTAAATTTCTGATTTTTAAAATTAGAAGTGCAGACATGACCTCTTAAAATTGGCTCCAATTTTCGAAACAAGTGGTCGAAAGTTTGACCCTGTTAACTTTAATTTTATTTTTTGCTTATTTTATGCGATATTTATTGAAATAATTCCAAAAATTAATCAATTTTGAACGAATCAAAACAATTTTGTATTTTTCATTCTGAAAAATAATTTTATAAAACAATTTAATAATTTATGTTAAATAATTATTTTTATTGTTTTAATTGATGATAAATAATCAGTTTTTAGGCATACCTTATTAACACTAGATTAAATTAAATATTTTCGTATCATATAATGCGTAATCTTTTATTTATCGATTTAATTTAGACAGTTTGATTATAATTAAAAAATAAGTATTTTTGTTAAAGATAAATTTTAAACAAAAAAACTTTCTCAGGAATCTTTCAAATAACTTATTTACCTTATTCAAAAATTTTCATAATATTATGAAATCTTGCATTGTTAAAAAACAAGAAAACTTTATTTTTATTACTTGAATGAATAAAATTAACTTGCTTTTGATAATTTAGTGGTTAGATACGTTTGTAAATAATAAAAAGTTCTGTGAAATATTTTTATTAATTTATTAATCATAACTGTAACGTACACTTAACTTATTTAAGTTAATTTTACGTTAAAGTTCATTCGCTTTTGCCAATTTATTGATACGAGTCTTTATTGTTTGACAATTGTTTGGGTGTTTTTTTTATTATTCTATAAAAAAAAAGTTTTTTTAACGTTACAGAAATATACAGTTAATATTTTTTTACTTGTAATACGCTTTAGTGATAGAAATATGATTGCATGCGTTTGCTTTTATTAATCCATTAAGTATTATTTTTATTAAATGAACGCAAGATAAAATTAGCATGCTAAGGTCGATTAATGGATGATAATTGATAATGATTGTGTGTAATTATTTTACTACTCTAATATTTATTATTTAAGATAAGTAAAACTTTTTCCTTAACGTACTTAAAGCATTTTAGGTATCTTAGAAATAAATTTGCAGAAAGTCAATTAGAAGATAGCTTAAGGAGGAAAAAATAATGCATTTTTTGTGTTTCTTTCTCCATACAATTACGGGAACTCTAACGGAAAATAATATAGTTCTTAGCTTTCACTTTTGGGAATAGTTAAAGTAAGTGGTGAAATGTGTACTATTCGAAACCAAATACTCTCAAATGTAACACTTTTATCGTTTATATTTACTGTTTGGATAAGTCTTAGATACAATAAAATAAAGAAATAACAATGTCTTAGTTGAAAAAATTACATTGAAGCAATTTTTTATCTTAATTGTTATCTCAATTTTTTTTAACATTTATCTCGTAAACGACATCAATAAAACTTTGCTAGAAATTTACCCTGTTGAGGAAAAAAGTAAGTGGATTACAAGACAGAAGAAGACATTTAGAGTTTTAGGGAATTATTATGTCTTATCAATCAGCATAGTTGCAAACAGGGGAAACATGAAAGGTTTGACCCATTTTATCTTTTTTTTTATTTAAATATTTATTCAGCTGGATCATCACCAGGTTGCAGCTTTGTATCGAGCAGAATTTCATGTCATTTATGATTGTCACATTTTTGTTAATTTTTAACTAATTTTAATTTTTTACGAAAACTTTTTCATTTTTGTGCATTTCTCCGCTTAATTCTTTTCTATTCATTTTTTTTAAAGTTGTCTAAATTGTTTTTGGAAAATCTCAATCAAAAGTAAACAACAAAGAGAAAAAATGCGATAGATGTTTCCTGCTTTTTTAATTGCTGACAAAACCAGCTTTAAAAATGTATAACATTTGTTTTAATACTAAAGTTAATATTTATATGAAGAGAAAAATGTTTAACTAAACATAATCTTATCTATATTAACTTTAAAATGATCAATTCGAAGAAAATTTCAGTTCTCATCTTTTTTAAATTATCTAATTATTTCATGGTTTCAGAATCTAGAAATCTTTTTTAATTATTAAACTGGAAATTTCCTCGCTTAATATTGTTATTAGTTTTTTTTCTCCAAAATCTGCATGGATTTAAAGATACTTTCGTTTAATTCATTTGAAATTCAATGATAATAATCTACTTTAAGATTGTTAGTTTAAATGTATGTTTCACTTATTTAATTTTAATCCTGTCGTAATAGTTAAAATTTTCTGTTTTATTTCTTGTGCAGACTTAATTAACAGATAAGACTGTGCCATTAACATAAGGTTCTTTATTTCTTTCTAAACAATAATGAAGACAATAATTAACAATAATTATGTTTCATTACAAACAAAATTAAATTCATTATAAATATAAAATAATCATTTGTGTATAATTTTAAATTCCTATCAAGGTTCAACTTTTTACTTTAAACATGATAATAGAATGGAAAATAACATATTATGTTTGCTTTAACAAACTAATTAATTTAAGAAGTACTGCAGCCTTGAAGCTGAGTCCATACATTTTTATAAAAATTGTTGAATTATCATTTTTACAATAAAGATCTTTACGAATGCAAAATTCTCTTACATTAGTCACAGTATTATACTTTCACAGCCTTTTGGAACAGTTTTAATTAGTTATGTAATATACTGGGTGTTCTGCAAAGACCGCCCTTTATGCATATTTTAAAAATTCTTGTCAAAAAGGAAAACAAAAAGCATACATATCAAGGGTCACAAATTCAGGTGACTAAAAAATAAAAACGCAATGAAAATCTGTCAAACCACTGAATAAGTAGCTTATATATTAAAATCCAGAACAGTTATAACTGAATGTGGAAACTTGATGTGTTTCTAATAAGCATCTTTCTAACTTCGGTTTTTTCCTTGTCTTGTTGTTTATTAAATTCACCTCCCAGTACTCTAATTTGTCAGATTGTAATAGCGGTTTTTTTTTTTTTTTTTTTTTTTTTTTTTTTGCTTAAATATTAATTTGCGAAGCCCAATAGGTTAAATTTTCGTTTTTTGATAGGGAATTTAAAAATATATGTTAAGGGTGCTCTTTACGGAAAACCCTATATAAACCCTCTTAACTCCTAACATCCTTAATTTCTGATGAGAATAAATAGATTTAAATACAGTACTTACACGAAAATTTATTTTACCTTTAACCAAAATATTGAGCAAATTCGCTGGTAAGCTTCAAAAACCTTCCACAGTAATATGGCTCATAAAGCTGTGACAAATGTGAAGGATATAAAAGTTCAATACGAAATTTTATAACAGTGGTGGTGTTCAGGACAATTTTCAGATTTCCTCGGTTATCTTAAAACTCCTTGAGCCGATTAATATGAAAATTAGTTTGAAGATAGATTGACAAATGAAGTAAATATCTAGCATTTTTAATAAATACACATGATCGCATGACACGTAATGGAGTCAAGTAATGTATGACATCAAGTGACTCCATAATGCTAGTTTGATCAGCGACTTTCCTTAATTAGAAAATTTTCTCCAAGTGGTACCGTCTAGAATAGAGAAGGCCTCAGCACGGATCAGTTTAGTAGTCCGACGTAACGAAAATAAACTGCGCAGTGAATGATAAGTAAGGAAGATGATACTACCTTCGGGCTACTAAGCTGTGCAGTGGAGGAAAATAAGAAAAATGTCATTTCGTTTGGAATACTAAAGGATCAAATTTCTTGTTTATGGTAACCAGTGCTGAGGCCTTCTCTCTTCTGGGAGGTATTGGTGGTACTGTATGGATGAGAATAATTGCCACTGTAAGTCGTGAACTGTTCTGTTTCTTGTTAAAAATAATGATGTGAGGTATTTATACCACTAAAATGCACCAAATGGGAACTGTAACCCATATTAACCCTTTTTTGCTCAATTCTGTAACTACTGCTTCATATCATCCAACTCCGATTATCATCCGATTACGCACAATCATGCACGATTGTTTCGTAAGTATTATATCATTCTATCTCCCTACTAAATTTCATTTTAAATTGATCTAATGCCTCTGATGATAATCTACGACATCAAAATTTCTTTCCTAATTCTTAAAAACCTTGAGCTTAACCAAACTCATACTTTTAAACTTCAGACCAAATTTCACATTCGGAACAAATATTTATAAGTTTCAAGTAATGTTTTTTTTTTTGAGTTCCCAAAAAAAAACGTTTTCACCCGTTTCTCTTCAGAAACGGATGATTAGCTTTTTGCGTTTTTTAATTTTTCCTCTAGTAAATTTATGAATCTATGTAACAGAAAATATTCTTGAATAAACTTTAATTCATTAAATTGACTCATAAATATTTGTTGAGTATAAACCTTAATAGTGTTTTAAAAAAATTAACTTTCAAGCCTACGAAAGAAGGTCCACTATAGACCATGTATGAGCTGCAATTGACCGCTTTTTAACTAATCGAAGAAAAAAATCTTCGAAGTTTTAATTCCCATGGTAATGCTAGTTATTAAGTCTATTGAGCAGCTTTGATGTTATAAGAATTTTATAAAAATACTTTGAATTATTAAAACACTTATTTCTCCAACAACAAATTGATTCCTATAATTTTTACCAGATTCTTGAAAAATTTTCTTACCGAATGATTTATTTATGAATTTTCTATCCATATTTTTTTTAATAAAGTCAATTTTAATTGGATAGATGATCTTATAGCTGTGTTTAAAAAAATAAAGAAAAAGTGAATTCTTCCTTATTTGGTATGAAACAAATAAAAACTCTCTTCGAAACGCAATCGTCTCAGAGTAGAGCGATTTTTATCGCCAAGACGTTAGCACGTTCAGACTTGATTGTCTTTTCTAAAGAGATTAGAAACTAGCGATGAAAATCACTGAAAGCCATATATTGCAGTAATTGTATTGGGCTTAAACAAATTAAACCTAGTAAATAAAACGCAATTTTGCTAGATTCATGACTCAATCTCACTCCTTTATTATGTGTTACATAAACATTTACGAGGTACATTCTTATTTTCGAAACTAACATCGATAAAACATTTACATACCAACGATTGGATATTTAATATTAATCTATTTTTCCTTAAGCTTTTCTTTTATATTCGATTAATTTAGTTTTCCGATATTTCTATTGGAATAAAAGTACTGGGATCATCTATATACCATAATATACCCTCAGAATAATTTCCTTTTTGATGGTAAATGACAGCAATCTATGGATACACACGAGGAAAGTTCTATTCTTCTTAATGCTTTCGAAGTGTCGCTTCATTGCACAAAGTTTTGCCCACTTACGAATTTGCCGATACAGAGTCGTCACCCCTTCTCAATAACCTTCCAACTCTTTATCACACTTTAGACTTTTCGTTGATCGTATGGGGATTAATTCCATGGGAGTTATGCTACACTACCTAAAGTCTCTCCAGAGATTGGCGGTATAAGCCCTGGATTCAAGTGGAAGACATTAAGGTTAAACTAGCCATGTTATAGAGTCAATGTTGCAGGATATAATGAAAATTACCCCTGGTTTGTTTCAAACTGCACTTTGTCTCCTCTTTTCTCTGACGATCTTTTGGTGTTCGACATTGTTGCCACAAGAGACTAAGTAATCTTGAAAGGAGTTGACACCTGCATATTTACCTTAGAGTTAGAAGAGAATTACAAAGATTAAGTGCTCATTCAAACAAACTGGGACTGCATAATGCTGTATTAATTAAGTACTTAGTTTTGCTATCAAAATCTTTTAGGTTATGAAAAGTAGTTAAATTCTAGATAAACTAGCTTACCAAGATTCAATGTATTTAATGTTTAAGCTATTGAGAATATTATAAAATAATTTAATGAAGATGAGAATAAGTAAATGAAAAAGAGGATACACTTAATAAGGTAATCGATTTCTCAATTTTCTCTTTTTAATCTCTTTGTTCTCTTGTTGAAGAGAGAAGATACCTAAGGAAAATTAAAGCATCAGGATGCTTACTTTTTTTTACTTATTTTCTTTAGAAGTCTAATTTTATTATTGAGTAGGCAAATCCTAATTAGGTTATGCTTGGAATAATTTTTTCTTTATTAAATAGGTTAGAACTTATGAGAGAAGTTAAAAAATATTTACTACTGTAAAATTGCCCAACTATAAAAGCTCTTCGCGTCTAAGTATTTTTATTCTTCTTTCACGAAATAATCTATTTTAAAATCTGAAAGAAAAAAAAAACTTGAATTCAGTAAATAGCCTTTTTTTGTAACTTGATGAAACAATATTAAAAACATTATATTTAACAAACACTCATGTTCATAAATTAAGGGTAATTTAGAACCACACAGAAATTGAGCTCTAAAGTAAAAATATCAGCTGTAGAATTATCGCACACATCCTCGAAAATAATATGCAAATTACAGGAAGCCACTAAATGAGTTCGATAGTATGTCACAATGACAAAGAGTGTAAGAGAGGGGTATATAAGAAATAGTGACAAAGAAGTAAAATTGTTCACAAGCGTTCTGTAAGCCACCCCATGCCATAACCGAATAGTTGTGACACAGAAGACGCACGTGGATGATTTACGTGGCAGAATGATCGGCCGCTTTGACTGTGGGCGTACTCAGATGGAAGTATCCAAGGAACTTGGAATTGTTCAAAGTATCCTCTCTAGACTTTAGCAACGATTCCAAGACGTCAGTACAGGTTTCCCTCGAATCACAACGCTTAATGAAGACCGGTATTAGGCAGTAATTGCCAAAAGAACCAGACGGAAATCTGATCTGTCTCGTCAGCTGTCTGCAGCCACAGATACCACAGTTTCAAGGTTAATCTTGTACATATGTTTGGGAAATATTGGTCTATATGCTCGCAGACCTGTCAAATGTGTTCCGTTCATGGAAACTCACCATCACCAGCGATTCGCCTGAAGAAACGAACATGCAATGTGGACATCGTCACGTGATGTTTTTCGACGAATCCAGGTTTAGCTTGCAATTTGATTCTCGTCAAACTTTTATATGGAGAACACCAGGTAACCGTTAATACCAAGACATCATTGAACGACAAATTCATTGAAAGGCAAAATTTATCTGGACATCATTCTGGAACAGCATGTACGTTTGCTTAGGGGTGCCATAGGGGGCTAAACTTGTGTTTATGGATGACAACGCCTTTAATCTCAGGATATCATCGGTATGGAATGGCCAGTATTCTCACCTGACTTGAATCCGATTGAGCATGTTCGGGACATACTTGGCCGACGAGCTGCAGCCTTTCAACCACCTCCTACTAACGTACAGAAACTTCGGTTGATTATTACTTGCTTGCTGAGTGGAGTAATCTTCCCCGAGATCAGCAAGGTAATCTGATACCCAGCATGCCTAGGTCTTGAACCGAACTATATTTCTTCGCTTAGGAGACATACAATGTATTATCCATCATACCAACCTTGTAATATTAAGTTTTGTAAAGGAGATATTTTTTATCATTGATCTAGGAAGAAAAAATCGTAGTTTTTATGAATTTTTTCCATTCATACACTATATTTTTGTTCTTTATCATTTCTTAATAAATGGACTTTATGAATAAATCATCATATTTGTTTTGTTTCTGAACCTTTGTTCATCGTTTAAGTTCGCTCCGATGCTTTGGGAAAATTTTTTTCATTTGACAAAATGAGTCAGAATTTTTTAGTACTTTTAATTTTATAAGTTCTCCAAAAAATGTTCGGTCATAATTTAATAGAAATAGATTTTCTTTGCACTCTTTTTCTGGACGTTTTCCTACTCTCATCCAATGAAAATGCCGAATTATTATTTTCTCCTCCAAGCTAACCAATCACACATCGTGTTTTCACAGGCGCTAACAGCAATGCTTGTAAGCAAATTGTTAGAATTGTTGCATTGACGCTAATTTTCTAGATTTCATTTCAATCTTTTAAAACATACTTTAATTAACAAAAAGACTCTTCTAAGAGCCAACTATGTATTGATAGCATTTAATTTTGCACCTTTTTTGTGATGATTAGAAAATAACGAGTTATGTTTTGTGTATAGATTATACGTTCAATATGACACTAACTAGTTAGTGAAACGAGAGCCCTGTAACACTACGAATTCCTCGTAAAGCCCCATGGGTTCATAACAGTTATAATTCATTTTTATAATAAGTTGATCTTAAAAAACATTTTTAAACTATTCTTTTCGAAACAAACACTGTATCGAAAAACTTTTAAATAATTTTTAAAAATGTTATGCAATAGAGTTTTAATTCACCTCAAATATTTCATCAATTCTTATTAACGTGGAATTCATAAAAAAATTATTATGTTGACATTTTTCCAGTTCAGAATTTTAAATTGATAATATGTACTTAAATCAATATTTTATTAAAAATGTGGACTTTGAAAGTTAAAATGTCATTATTAAATGTGAAAAGTAAGGAAAAAATTATCCTTGTATTTTAATGTTGATTTTTTAATATTTTACATTTAAAAAGCTATCTTTATAATTATGAACTAAACTTTTATGTAAATTTTACTATTATCTAATTTCCATAAAATTTACAAAATTTCGAATTAATTTGATGAAAATTCAAACAGTTGCGAAACTTTCAACTTTATAATGCCAAAATTATTCTCTACGGATTTTCAGATGATAACTAGTGAAAAATAGCGTATCAAATACAATTTCAGAGATAATTAAATTGGGAAGGACTTAAATATTTAAAAAAGTTAAATATGACGAAACATTAAATGTTGAAACAATTTAATTAAAAATAGTAAAATGCATAAGAAAATGAGTATAACGTGTGCTTGCGATAGTTCCCAATAATATATACTTATTTCACAAGTATATAGTATTATTATATAGTAGTAACAACTCATTTTTAAACACATTTTCAATTATTACGCATTTTCAATTATTATATTAGTTTTACTTATTTTCTTAAAATATTGAGTGCATCAAAGTTTCAGATTATATGCACAGTTTAATTTATTTTCAAGTTAAATACTCATTTTTGAGTATATAAAGTTTAAAATTTAAAAACAATTAAATTAATTTCTGATTTAAGTACTTATTTTTAATTATGCATGTTTATTCAACTCAGAGTAAAATTGGTCCTCGTTAAAACTGTTCTACCGTAAAGTGCTCGACTTCACGTGCTGTTCGTTGGGCTACCAAAGTGGGTGTGCTGATTGATTTGATTTGTTGTTGATTCACGTCGCACTATATCTGCACAATGGGCTATTGGCGACGGTCTGGGAAACATCCTTGAGGATGATCCGAAGACATGCCATCACAATTTTGATCCTCAGTAGAGGGGATGGCACCCCCGCTTCGGTAGCCCGACGACCTGCACGCAGTCGAGCACTTTACGGTAGAACAGTTTAACGAGGGCCAATACCGCACACCCTCGGACCCTACGCAGACTGATCCAAGTGATCACCCACCCGCACACTGACCGCAGCCAGTGATGCTTGACTTCGGTGATCTGCTGGAAACCGTGTCTTGACGATCAGTCCACTGAATGAAGTGGGTGTGCCATCCCCTCTGCAGAGGATCAAAATTGTGATGACTTGTCATCGGGTCATCTTCATGGATGCTTCCAAGACCGTCGCCAATAGCCCATTGTGCAGGTCTAGAGCAACGTAAATTAACTACAACAGCAACAGTCAACTCAGAGTACGCATTCCAATAGCTAATCATTTTTGAATATTCATAAATGTTTAATTCGGAATACACATTTATTAAAAAGGACTTATTTACTATTAATCGAATATTTAAGACCGTTATCGGTTGGATTCGAATCCGCTACCTTTCACACGTTTAGCGGAGGGACGAAACCCCTCAATGGAGATCCGAACTTCCGACCTCTGTTTCACAAACTGAGAAGAAAAGCAGCATTATCTCTCGGACTTGCCCTAGGAGCATGACCCTTCTACTAAATGCTCTGAAGCGTGAAGTGCAAGGTTCAAATCCAGCCGTAAGTCTAGATGCAACTTTGCGTAGTCCTTCTCAAATTTCTGCTACATATTTATTAATGTAATTATTTTAATTTATTGGGAGGGCGAGCCAACATAAACATGTGAATAAACAAATAAATATTACACAGAATCCAGTTCAAAAGACTGCAGGATTGTTCTTCTTTTACTAGGACTATTTTCAGCTGAATTTGGTGCGCAAATAGACGAGTTCTACGAGTACGCAAATCCTATGAGTTTGAATCTCCAAACTGATGATCGCCAATAAGTAAACTGTAATTTTCCAAGTGTCGTGGGTTCCTTGCTTAAGCATAAATAGGAATCAGCATGTTGTGAATGCATCTCTAAACTATAGAGTCTCACTATAATAGACTTAAAAACAATATATAAGAACAGCCTACTTCTGAACTTATATACTTTTTCCAATGTACTTGAATTCAGATCTTCCAAAAACATGATGTTAGGCCAAATTTGGTATTTGACCCTACACTAATTACAAAATTTGTTCTGGTTCAGGTCAAAATAACGATCTGCGGATGGATGGATGGTGTGTGAATGTGCCCTCCCTGTAAAACGGGATGCTCTCTCCGGATCAGACCATTTTCCAGACCGTTGCCAATAGCCCATTGTGCAGCTTTAGCGTGGCATAAATAAAAATACCCTACCATACGGGTATTAGACTATAAAGCACTAATCTGGAAACCTGAAGAAAAAGCAGCTGCAGTTGAACAATTTTACTCTTTGCTGTTTCCAAATCTAAGAAACTCTGTTTTTTTTAGTGTTAACCTAACTATCCGTTTCAAAAAAATATTTTCTGCAGTATACTAATCGTAAGACATGGTTCCTAGCACATGACCGACGGCAAGCATCATTGGCTTTTGTTAGGGAGGGGGTGTGGGTTTTGACTTGGGGTAGTTGGTAAGGTTGGGGGTGGGATGGAAGTTCGGTTTCAATTGGGGGGGGGAGGGACTTTTTTGATAAGTCCGCGTAGAATCCGGTGATACGCGATATTCAGCCTCATTGAACTGTTCTAACACAGAGTGCTCAACTTGGCACACTGGTCATCGGGCTATGGAAACGGGAGAGTCACCCCCCCCCGCAGAGGTTCAAAACTGTAACGTCATGTCTTCGGATCATTATTAGGGATGTTTCACAACCCGTCACCAGTAACTCATTGTACAACTCTAGAGCGACGTAAATAAAATACTAGTACTACTACTTCTACTAAAATGAATTGAAATATTCAGTTGCATAATAAGTCAACAGCTGTTGCAAGAATTCAGTTCCTGACGTTTTTGAAGAAAAGTAAAAGTGAGAAAATAGAGGTACGTCTCTTCTTCACATTGGTGTTTAATTTTATTTTGATGTTTTGATTTTTCCGTTCCTAAAATAACACAATTTGAAGAATTATATAACAATGTGAAATAGTTTTTTAAAACTAATTCATTCTTATTAAGATAGATTTTTATGCTCAATTTCTCAATTTCCAAGACGTGAAGATTTTAAGCTGTTGATGATTTCCTTCAATGTTGTCCGACAAACAGCTTTTTTTTCAAATATATTGTGATAATTTCTAAAATACAGGATTTATTCAAACGGAAACTTTGCTAAAATAATTTTAATAAAGGAAGTTTTAGGTCATACGAAACTCGAGTTAATTAATGCTTTGTTTCACAATCATTGTTCTTCAAAAATTAAAAAACAGTTGTCATTGTTTCCTTAATTGATGCATTCTCAACCAAACTCAACATTTAATAACTCATTTAAATACATAGCAGCACAATATAAAATATTATGACTCTGAAATAAATTTTGAATTGTTTAGATAGATATGTTGCAAATATTTATTTTAGGACTAAGTAAATAAAATATAATTTTCAAAACAATGGCGCAGCATTATTGAAAAGGAAACTTTTCATAAACTTATCTTTTACGTTTTCAGCTATGTTTACTTTTTGGTAATTTCAGCGTTTTAAAGTTCCTTATATATTATCTTTCCTTATTAGTTATTTGAGTATAAACTAACTTTTATAAACATTTCACATTAAATAAAGTCTTCAATTATTCCCTTTTTTCTCCTTTGTTTTATAAAATATGGCGCATATTTTATAAATAAAATCATTCAAGCAAAAAGAAATCGCATATTAAAAACATCTTTAGTTATTTTGTGTTCTTTTTTTAATCCTCGCAAGAATTTTCTATTAACACTAATGGTGAAGTAGAGTTTTTAATAGAATTCTCTTTTTTTATTAAAATATTACGGGCTCTGATGTTTTTATTTTATATGATGTGTGTGTGATAAAAGTGTTGAAATAAAACAATATTTCATCCAAAACAATTTAAGTTCGACATATTTTTCTCTTAAATTTAATATAAATTAACACTATCTATATTATGTAAACTGATACTAATCCTCTGCGCAGCCAGAAGCGTAACTAAGGTTTACATATCTGGGGGACAAATTTAGTTTATGAACCCTGTTTGCAATATGTCAGGCTTAAAGTGTTTGCTTTTCCAGACCAATTTATGCCTTAGATTTTGCAAAAACTGAAATTCTCCACGATTGGCATTGGATTGTAAATTATATGCTCAAGAAGATTTTTCAAACTCTAAATGGTGCTTTAAAAAAAAGCGGCTCTTTAATTTTATTTGATTTTGTTAAAAATTTAACAGTGTGTATGTTACTTTCTAGCTGGCTTTGCACATATAGCATATTTTTGATCGCGTTTATGGCCTTTGATTTACTTAAAGCATTTTTTTCTGTCACCAATTCATTAAAAATAATTTTAAAAATGGCATGCTACTACCAATTAAAACTACAATAATAGACAACATGTAAAAAATTTAGATAAATCAAAAAAAAAATATTTAAAACAACACCCGTTTCACTTGCAAATTACGGGGTAAAAAACTTAAAGACAAAATATTTTTTGAAATAATAATGTCCTATATGTTAAGATTTTAGTACCCCTCTGAGGCTGTGCCTGGGAGATGTCTCCTCCCCCCCCCCTTAGTTGCGCTACAGCTCACAGCAACCCTACTTCAATTTTCTTTTAATACTTCCTTAAATCTTTTAAGTTAATCTTTCTAATCTAAGTTAGTAATTTGAGTTTTTCGTTTTTCTGAGGAATATCGCAACGCATGGTAGACAATAAAGTAGAATAGACAGATAACAAATCAAAATATTTTTTCATAAAAATCACAGTTATTAATATGAAATTGTTCCGTAAATACAGTATTTAATGTATTTTTAGAATCCTTATCAAAATTTAAAACAGAAAAGTATGCATTTTAGGGGTCACAAATTAATATTTAGCCGGGGGAAAATAAAACGCTTTCAAAATTTTACTAATTAGGTAGAAGAAGGTAAGGGTATTAAAGAACAAGACAGATTTGATTGCCGAAGAAACCAGAATGGAGTTGAAAGACGATTATTATTAACAACCTCCAAATTTAACTTCTACTAGATTCAAACGCCAATTAAGCCTGTTTTGATGTTTATTACGTCAGTTATCTTCTACTGTAATTAAACAATTTCGATGTGGGTTTTTTTTCTTGGTAAAATATTTGCATCCCTAAATAAGCATGAATTTTTTTTCTTCCATTTTTCGTAAAGATTCCAAAAATACACATCATATTAATCTGCATATTGGTAAGGAAAACTATTTAAAATACTTTTTAAAGAATTATGAATAAAAAGCACTGAAGTTGCTTCCATAAGGTACTAGTATCACAGCACGATGGTTTAAAAGTTTTATTACTGACTTAAGATTACATGGTTACCAATGAACTGTATTAAATGTTAAAATAATTTCCAGCTAAAAATTTGTTCTGACTGCATTTGAATTATTTTAGAGAATATTTATTTATTTATTATTAATTGCTAAAACAACTTTTTTATCCTAGTCGCATTTTCTGACAAAGTATGTGCAAATAAATACACTCCGACGAACTCTTCTCCTCTCTAACTTCTCATAATTTGTAATGAAAGTTTCAATAGCCAAGAGTTGCCAACTTTCTTTAGTCCCCACCTCAAAACAAAAGAGGCAAGGATCTATTTTAAAAATATCATTGTTGATTCAGTACAAATTATGCAAAACAAAACAAATTTTATTTTTTTCGAGAGATAAAAAACAGAGAAGAAAGATTATCTACATGACTAATAATACTGGTAACATGTAAATGATAATATTGATTAACAAAATACTTACAGAATGGCAGAAAACGAATATAACTAAATTTCAAATAAAAAGAATTTAGTTTTTACAATATGAAATAATAATGTAAATTAAATTTTAAAAAAAATCAAAATAATTAAAGCAATTAAAAACAATACTTCGAGTGGAAAAACGCGCTATGCAGCTGAAAATCCAAAAGGAATTGAAACAAAAGAAACAATGAAAAATGAAAATTATGAAAAAATACGACAACCAAAGCTGACGTCTTCAGGGGGTACCAGCTCAGGAAGCCATAAATGCAAAACCTTTTTCAATTGAGAGATCTCTGAAAATCCAATATGAATTGAAACAAAGGAAGCAATGAGAAATGAAAAAATGAAATGAAAAGGTTTTGCATTTATGGCTTCTGGAGCTAGTACCCCCTGAAGACGCCATCTTCGGTTGTCGTATTTTTCATAATGTAAATTAAATTCATATTTCTCTGTTTAATTACATGTTGTTTCAAGAACAAAACTCATGGTTTAAACTAAGAAAAAGCAACTCTCGGTTCACTATTGGTTGAAAATCACAGCAATAAGGTTGAAAGAAATAATTTCAGTTTATTAAAAATTTTAATATACTTATGCATAAGTGGATTTTCTGATATCTTCGCCGAATCATAATTAGTTTTACGAAGATTTTATTAATTTCCTTAAAATAATTATCATTAACAAGCTTTAAAAATGCTAAGTTAAGTTCTCAGTTCACTTTATACACGTTTAAAAAATGTTATTAAAATTAATATAATTCATAAATATGTTCAACCGTTGAGTCCCTGGAATATCTGTACTGATATTTTCCTGCTACGCACCACTATATATATATATATATATATATATATACTGACATATTCCTTGATATCTTAATATTAATCCAATATTTTAATATCCGATTANTATATATATATATATATATAATTTAAAAGCCAGCACTTAAAGTTCGAAAAACGCTGAGATCACACGGGTGTAATACGGGAGGTACACTTTTTCTTTAAATTTCATGCAAAATATTTATACTTATAATTTGCCACAGGATGAAGATTTGTCAACAAAAAAAACTATCAAATATGCCACGAAAAAATAATAAAGAAAAGAATCAGCTTACCGTATAATTAATTGTATCATAACATAATTTAACAATGACCTGTTTAAATAAATCATAAGTTTATAAAATTCGTCAAGTCATCTTGATCCTGAACATATTTTGTATTGACCTCTATGCTAGATCAAAGTTCACAAACGCACTTGTAAACTATCGGAACTAAGCAACCACAACTGGAACATTTAAGGTAATTTAGCGTAATAAACATTTGGCATATATGACCAGTGAATAAATTTGGTACACTTTAACACCGAACTATAACAATGTCAAGATAAATTATAGCCATTATTCGCTCAAATAGACATTAGATAAGTAGCCAAAACACTTTGTCTTATTAACACTTAGTCTAGCCTTGACAATTTTGAGTAGATTAAAACAACAAACACTTGGAAGGAAATAATAGTTAAATTTTATCAATAATTAAGGTAGCATAAAATAAGATTCAGATTTTCAAAAGCGATCGTTGTTAAATGAAGTTATTAAGCTGTATTTAATCAAAATGTCAAGCTTCGTGTAATATTTTTACAGCTTCAGACCAATTTCATCTTGATATTGTGTATCCAAATTAGGGATGAGATAGGCTCAGACTCGTTTTCTGAAAAAAGTTTTTAAGCTCGGGCGGGTTTGGACTCATGATAAAATTTGCAAATTTTTTTTTTCACTTTTTATTTAGCAAACGCTAGGTACAGTTATTAAGTATAAAAAAATTTAAATTTATTAATCGTAATAAAAAGGTTTAAATGACTAGTTTCCTAGATTAGACAGCAAAGAGACCTAAAAGCGAGACCGCAAAATCGGATCTTCATCCGAATTATATCTCTGGGCGGACTCAAGCTCTAAGTAATCCTGTGTATCACGTGTTTGATTGGGCTCGGATTTAAATTCTTCGTGATCGGGAGGGCTCGGGCATCCAAAAACGAACCCGAACTTATCTCTAATCCATATCATGCAAAAATGCAAATTAATTTTCAAGATATTTTCTAAAACACTAACATTTTGCAAATAAGGATTCTAATTGTTGATACATCCATAAGTCTTTTTCTGCTTTAAGCATTTAGGGAACGACTATATCGTGTCGAAAATAATTTGATTGGGCTCGGATTTAAATTCTTCGTGATCGGGAGGGCTCGGGCATCCAAAAACGAGCCCGAACTTATCTCTAATCCATGTCATGCAAAAATGCAAATTGATTTTCAAGATATTTTCTAAAACACTAACATTTTGTAAATAAGGATTCTAATTGTTGATACTTCCATAAGTCTTTTTCTGCTTTAAGCATTTAGGGAACGACTATATCGTGTCGAAAATAATTTGATTGGGCTCGGATTTAAATTCTTCGTGATCGGGAGGGCTCCGGCATCCAAAAACGAGCCCGAACTTATCTCTAATCCATGTCATGCAAAAATGCAAATTAATTTTCAAGATATTTTCTAAAACACTAACATTTTGTAAATAAGGATTCGAATTGTTGATACTTCCATAAGTCTTTTTCTGCTTTAAGCATTTAGGGAACGACTATATCGTGTCGAAAATTTAAAGAACTCACAAATAAAATATTTAGCACCCTGAAAAATCAATAATCATGCTTTCTCACAAAATAAAGAAAAATATCTTAGAGTTTGCGATATGCTAATAATCTCATAAAAGAACATTCACCTTTTGCCCTTCATCTACACAAATAAAAAGCAGTTAATGATTTCTTCTAAAGTGAGGGAGAACTTTTGAAAGAAAAGTTGTCAAATAATACTTACTTTATGCCGGTTTACAGTAAACACTAACTATAAATTTATTTTTATCGAGCAACAGCGTGTCATGATTTAACTCAGCCTGCTCTAAATAAAATGTTATTTGGATTTGTTGATTAGAGCAGGGAATTTGTAAACACAATAAAAAAGAGCAAAATTACGATTTTTCATTTCTAAGAGCAGTAAAAAATCAATAAGTTAGAAAAAATCTTATTTTTTCCCTTTTCAGAAGACCCCCGTTTCCCTTTTTTAGCCTTTAAATTCTTTTTTGAAAAAAAGTTATTTTTAACAGATGTCAAATTATTGGGAAGAAATTAAAATTTTGTTGAAATTCCAAAAAATCAATTTTATTTGTCAGTCTTATTTTGCTTTTCTGCCAAAGTTTTATTTTTAGACCATCCAATGATTTCTTCGGTTATTAGTTTTTCTTTTTATATTGGATGATGTTTGGCATTTTATGAAATTCGGCTTGATTCGGATTGTATTTATATTGAAATATTAACTCATGTGTATTTGGCATATGACTGAAATATCCTTGAGGTAATTTATGTAGACTACAATATTTAATACATGTTACGTATTAGTAATATTTTCAGTTACCTGAAAATATTCCGATGTAAGTTTTTAAAATTTTACTAAACTTTGAAACATAATGCTTGTATTACCTTTAGTTTAATTAAATTACAACTTATAGTGTATTTTACGTTACGTGCTGCAGTTTTATTTGAATGTTGAAAACGATCTTAATTTTTAATTTATACAATTTTCATATTATATGTGCATTAGCTTTGTTTTTATTTTAATTTAAATGTTTCATGTTTTAGGAGTTAGGCAAAGAAAAAACTTATGTTACCATTCATTTAAAAATAATTCTAAGGAAAGATTCAAGACAAAAATTAGATTTTTAAAACAGATTATCGGTAGCAACTGAATTGAACTAAACTGTCTTTGTTATAATTACTTTAAATCACACATCAAAGGAAAGTCATTATTCGTTTGATTTTATTTAAATAGTTTGATTAATATTAAAATTCCCCATTTTTCAAAATTTCTTTTTAAAATTTTAATAAAAAAACTTTTTTAATTACCGAAAAATAAATTTTTCGACGTCTCCTCCCTATGTGTTTTTTTTTTCAAATCAACTTCCACACTGGTTAAGCGGTTAAAGTTTTTGTGTTTATGGCAATCAAATTTGCATAATATGGTCTGCCGTTAAAGCTTTTGGTGGAACAGGGTTAATGAACGGAGGAAAGCTTAGATGAAAACAGGAAAATAATTTTTATAAGTGTTGTTTAAAGAACATTAATCAAATTTGTGTTTTGAGAATTACTCAAATTTTGAAAAGAGTCTCTCTAGCTCCTAAAGAAACTTGTTTATTTTTCATACAAACACTATTGTTTTACGAATTCCCCATGATATAATATACAGTGCGCAAAATAAAAAAACGGACCCTGAATAGCTTAAAAATTTCCTGAGGTATCGAATTTTAAAAATACAATTTCTTTAAAATTCGATTTTTCAAGAGCTTGTCAACTGATTTCACTCAGATGTTGAACTTTACCTTGTGAAATTGCATTTTTTAAAATACCGTCATTCAGGACTACTTTGCGCAGGATTTCGCAGTTTTTGAACTTTGACATGTAAAAAAACTATGTTAATTCAAACTTTAGTAAAATTTATCGGTATTATATTCATAACTGGACTCAGACGAGTGAATTTGATCAATATTGGCATTATTTGTATGTAATATTTACGAATAATAAGTCAAAACATACCTTGCACAAAGTAGCCCCCAAATGGGGCTACTTTGTGCAGCGATAGGAATTCAGTTTAATAATCATGTTTTTAGTAAAATATTGATATAAAATTGTTAAAAAAGTTAATTGTTGACATTTTTAAAGACAAAAACATCAAGATATGTAAAGATATTAGTTTGAAAATAATTTTCAGCGTTAAAAAACCATTTTTTTTAAAGAATTTTTTCTTAAAAAGAATGTTTATTTCAAAACATTTGAGTTTAAACAAAAGGAAACCATATACATTTTTAAACATTGAAATGGATGAAATTTTAAAAATAATAATTATTACATATTCATTAACATTTATAATATTGTTAAATTTGAACATAACATCCTTGAATGAACATGACAGAACTTGCTCTTCAGTTTCTGTCAAAATTACCCGATGTCCTATAAAATATATTTTTATGTGTTAAATCGTTTGATTAAGTCATTAGAAAAATCTTTGTAGAAGAAAAATAATAGTTTACCAGGAAGTTTCACGTGTTTCTTGTGAATTTTATTAGAGATAGTATTTCTGTGGATTTTGTACTTCCGAGAAGCTTCTGCAATCGACATACCACCAGCAACTGCTTGCAAACATTGTTGCAGCTTTTCTAAAGTGTAATCACGGTAGTTTCTCGTTCCAGGTATTTTTTTATAACGTCTGACCATTTTTCTGTCGAAAAAAAAAACGAATGAAACTTTGCACAAAGTAGCCCCAAAGTGCATTTTTTTTCATTTTCCGTTTATTTGTTATTAATTTTCAAATTTTTTTAACGCTAACATGATATAATTGTTTATTAATATATAAATAAAAAATTTTGCACTTACGACAATTGTTTTATCAACGTCTTTGCATTTCACAGCTAAAGTTTCCACGCACACTTTTCGACATCCGACGTCCTCGGAAAGTTGTTGACATTGGATGAACGAAACACACTCTGAGATTGTTTTAAAATTCGAAAAAATGTTTGTAGTAATAGAAGAGACTTCTATCTTCAAATTCCACACATTTTTAACGTGAAATAAACATAATACTGAATAGCAGCACTTGAAAAATGCCAAATTCGAATTTGCACTAAGTAGCCCCCGCTGCACAAAGTCCGAATGACAGTAATTTTAAAAATTATATACTTTATAATTAAAAAAACTTTCGACTATTAAATAAAATAATAAATTATTGCTTTAAGTTATTTTTTGCATGACATTAAGTTTAGATAAATGAATTTTTATAATTTCGTGCAAAAATTTTCAAAATCGCTTTAAAAGTTTTCATGTTATCGCGAAATCCATAAATTAGCCAAATATCAAAAGTCTTTGCCAAATGCAAATCTTAATAATTTTTTATGATTAATTTTTTCCCATAGAAAACTATTGTTTTTTACGGTAGTTTGTTTCAGGCTTATATTATTTGGACATAACTCTAATGCGACGCGTTATGCGACGTGTCTGCCGAAAATTACTATAATCGAATAAAAAATACTGATATGTTTAGAAAAGTTCATTTTGACGTAAATTTGAGGATCAAGTTAAATATACATTTTTCTTTCCAGTGGAAAAAATCATTCGCTAATACTTTCGCTAAAACACAATTTTATTCGCTAAATTCCCGATTTTATCGTATTTGGCAAGGTGGCGAATGATTAAATCAGGATTTAGGTGTTCAAAAATCCGATTCCGACAAAAAAATTATATTTATTCAGCGAAAGTACGTTTTCGTGTCTGATTTCGTAACTTAAAATATCTTCAGCGCTAATTAATTTGCATATTTGAGGCTACCCCCTTGAACCATTAAGATCGAAGCCTGAAACGTGAAGATCTGATCATCAGATCAAAAGTTATTCAGAGTGTTACGTTTTTAATGTTGAGCAATGTGAAAAATGTTACCTAACTCCTAGCTTTTCTCAATAAATTTTTATTGAATTTTCTATAATTAAAGAACTTCTAAAACACGTCATTTAATTTTTCGAATAGGCTCTCACATATATTCAATATCAATTTCATTATAAAACAGCAATATTTTTCTTTTCTATAGTTTACTTTGCATTTATTATATGGTACGTTTATTATATGCATTTATTATATTTATTATCGTATAAGGAAAATGTTCAAGTACTGATTCACTTAAAATCAGACAAACAGTTTTTATCAAATATTCAAATAAAACTTGCTAAAAAGTAATTTGAGGAAACTAATAATTATAAAATTGAAAATTTCAATATTAATACTAAAATATTTTAAGATATGAAAATTATTTCAATGCTTAAAAAAATGCTTGTCAAATATGATTTGCTTCATAAGCAATATGTTTTTAATATTGGTGCTTCTTAAATTTAACTTATCTAACAACAAACAGAGATGAAAAATAATGCAGAATTCCGAGAAAAAGTTTTTAAATCAACGCTTTTCTTAAGAAAGAGTATTTACATCGAAGTATTTCACTAAGCACTAGGCACTTCATTTATAGATTGCAATATCTCATTTCATTTTTTAAATCGTTTTCTTAGAAGAAAAACAAATTCAAGAAGATGATAAATATTTTGAATGATAGGCACGTGGTTTTATTTATTGCAAGTTTTTAGAAGTACAAAAAGTTTCTAAAATTCTACACATTTAATTCATACAAAAAATAAGTAAATATTTATACGTTTTATAAAACTTAAGAACTTTTGAATCAATTAATATTGCGAATGATAAAAATAATGTAGACAGTAAGAAATAAGCAAATCACTTCTAATAACTTTTAATCTATTGATCGGATTTTTGCGAACTAATATGCCATTTCAATGCTACAAAGTGTGTTTACGAGGATTTTTGAGAAAATTGGAACACTAAGCTGAAAAAATTTAGAAAAAAAAGAATAAGTTCGAATTGAAACTGAGCAAAGCCATAAACCTTTGTGTATGATGTAAAAACTTAATCCTGACTTTCTCCGAAGGAAATGGGGGTAGCTATTAATTTATTAACCCCAATAGAACAGTGCTCACACATACGGAAACACGCCATTCTTTATCACGTCCCACGGTATCATATATGAAACGAGCCTTTCTGACTCTAGCCGCCAAAGATCACACAAATGTGATCTCAATACGGTACTCTCGTATTAGTTCGTATGCGTACTCTTTAGTACCGTCAGATGGGGTGACTTTGTGCAACGAGGGTTGACTTTGTGCAAACTGTCATTTTTTCAATTACTAACATTATAATAATTAAATACAAAAAATTATGCATGATTTGTTATCTCAATCGATAAGGCTTTTAAAGTATAACCTACCTTCCTGGCCAAGATAACTAGAACTTCTTCAACCGAGCAGACTCTCCAGCCTCCGATTTTGCGACGTTAAAAAATTTGAAACTGTTTGTAACTTGAGCTCACAATTTTCCAAGAACGATGATGTTTACATTGCCAGCTCTTGGTAAACCATTAGTTAGTTATGTTGACAACTCAAATCAGTTGATACTGAGCTTTAAAAAAATACCCCTAGATGGCACGACACAAAAATTGAAAAAATGACAGTTTGCACAAAGTCACCCCATCTGACGGTACGAACGGGCCTGGGGAAGCGCTTTTTTCTCCTATGCCAGTTCTGAAGGGGTTAATACATAAACAAACGTTCACAAAGATACATAGACCACTCCCACATATGTTCTTATGTTCTTTATTAAGAAGTCACAATCAAGTCAACACTGAGAACATCTTCTGATAAAGTACTTTAATAATACATCATCCGGCCAAAAGTATCCAGACATCCGGTTGTTATGGTGGTGGAAGCATATTAGTGTGGGGTGTTTCTCATAGTTTGACCTGGGTCTGTCAGTTCCTGTGGTTGGAAACATGAACTCTGAGATATATGTGGAAATTCTGAATGATGCTCCACTCCCAACTCTATGGCAATATTTCGGTATGGCTTATTTCTCTGCCAGCAGGATAACTGCTCCATTCACACATCGAGGCTTGCGCAGACGTAGTTTGACGAAATTGATGTTCAAAGACTGGACTGGCCTTCTCAGAGCTCTGATCTAAATCCCATAGAACGCCTTTAGGACGAATTAGAGCACAGATTACGTAGCTAGCCAAATCGACCCTCCTCACTGCAAGCACTCACTTCAGCTGTGGTGCAACCCTGGAAGTCAATTCCTATGGCCACCTATCAAAAACTGGTGGAAAGTTTTCCCAGGCGTGTGCAGGCTGTCATCGATGCAAAAGGGGGATTAACATCATATTAATATGCGCCTCAGGATGCTCTAAGTCCATACCACTGGGTGTGTGGATGCTTTTGGCCAGATAGTGTAGGAATCAGTCCTTCATTTATCTCGTGTCATAAGTCCTTACATGAAGTTGCATCGTATCCAGCGAGAAATTTCTAAGAAAGAGATTCTAAGATTACCAAATTTCTAAGATTACCAAAATCTAGGCAAGTCCCTATGATATGATCTTGGTCTACAACTGTTGGAAATAAGAGAATTTCTTGAAAAATTATGCTGATTAATATTTAAACCTCCATTATGTGGGATTAATTAATTTAAACAGAAGCTAGAAGTCAAGAAGAAACAATTTCATTGTGCAATAAAACAAAAGCGAGAGAGCGCCCGGATGGCATGGTCTATCAACACTTTTGCCATTGTTCATATGCTGATTTTTTTAATGTTTAATAAATTGAATCTTAGCTGTACGAAAGTGTCAGGAGTCTTTACATGGAGTTTCATCTTTTTTAGAGAGAAATTTCTAAGAAAAAGTTTGTTCTAGTTCTAAGATTATAAAAGTCTGCGCTTGATCTTATGATATGATCTTGATCTTCAGCTGTATAACATGTTGGAAATAAAAACGATTTCTTGAAAATTATGCTAATTAATATTGAGACCTCCGTGGTGTGGGGCTAATTGATTTAAACAGAAATCTGAAATCAAGAGGAAAAATTCACCTTAAGAATAAAACTAAAAATCAGTATGTCATGTTTGACCAACGCTTTTGCAATTATTCCCTTCCTTACTTTTGCCATTTTTCCTACTCCAGACATCTTCGAAAATCCTTCAATTGAATTCCTATCCTTGCTGATCTTGATTTTCTATTTCTTCTGTTAATAATTTAAATTGATGTTTAAACCAGTTTTGATTGCTTATTGATAGCAATTTGCCATTTTTTCCGTAATTTTAATATTAAAATTTTCTTAAATAAATGTGTAGTGTGAGGCAATGCTGATCAACTTGTCGGTAGGTGAACGGGTCGGAGTCTAGTGGTCACTCTGCTAGGAGATGCCCCGTTTCGTCTCCGGTAGATTTGACTTCCATCCTCGCTTTTCACTCGGAAGCTTTTTGTTCAATTGACAGCTACCTCCTTTGACTATCGTGCTCGTTCGTTACTCAGAACTCTTAGGCCAGGTGCAAGGTGCTTTTTTTCCATTTTGACTCGCGTTTTGCACGCGACCATGGCCATCTTAACCATACAATAAATGGGGTTTCTTCGTTCCCTCACTCACAAACCGGACTTTGCAACGTGGCTAGGGAAAGTTCCTCGGAATGGATAGGGAAATATGGATTGACAAATTAATGTCCACTTAGAATGTAGAAGGCTGTGCTTTTCAATTTGTACTTGCGGTGTTTTTATAGGCATAAAGTTTCAATATGAATCTTCTAGTATTTGCTCTCGGCTTTATCTGAGTAGCTCGAAGGTTTGAGTCACTTTGCTCCTGTATTTGGTTCTATCATAATAATAATTCCTTGATAGCCCGGGTTTCAATTTTAAAAATTCCTCCTTTTTAGCTTTTCCATTTTTCTTCCAAAAAATACGCTGTATCTTCAAGGAATGATTGGTACTAAGCTATATATTATATACAATTGTAGTATTCAAGCCTTTTTTTCTACTATACATGTGATCCAGGCATCTTCAGTTGACGAAAGGGGTCTTTTCGAATGGAGAGGAGCAATGAGCAAGCGAAGCAATCAGTATAGTATGAATACGCAAGCAGTTTCTTTCGGATTTTGGCGATTGATAGTGAACAACAGAAGGCGGAGCACCCTATTTTTTGAAATAGGTTTATCATAAAATTCTTTTTAAATGTGAAAAATGTCTAAATATAAAGCTAAAAGGCCGGGATAGCCAGGTTGGTACGGCACGGGGCCCATATCCAGGAGTTCGTAGATTAGGTTATATGTTCCTCCGACCATGCTCCAAAACTATAGAACAAACTATTTTTAGTAAAATTAATAAAAGTTATATAATTAAAAAGCACTAAAAATTCGATTGTTGAAAATTTTTGATAATTTAAAGTTATTGTTAATTTGTGAAATTAATTTCTAAAGGGACTATTTGACTTGATTTTCAAGGAAAGAATATCCATCCACTTCAATATTGTGATTTTTGTAACTTTGTAGGTAATTAGTCCCATTTTGAGCCGAATAGCTGAAATGAGAGAACGAAGCAATCTAAGAAGAACAGAAACGGTGTATAGCGGGAAATAGCGGTACCTTCTAGAATATAAAAAAATTATTTAGTGAAAAATTGAAAAATGTGTTGGCTTTTGGGTAAGTTACTTTTTGAGACATTTGTAAATAGAATCCCATATTGTCATTTTGCATTATAAAATAAAATACACAAAAAATAAATGTCCCATATCATTATCCACTTATTTTTCTAACAAAACCAGTTTTTATAACTTTGAGTTCTTAAAATCTCGCAAATAATGAATTCGATACAATTTCTTGTGAAAAGAGAATCTGATGTTTACGCATGAAATTAGATATCAATATATCAACCAAATGTTATGGAATATCGATTCATTAGACCTAAACTGATAAAAAAAACAGATATTGTTTTTGCCACCATTATTGACAGATTGTTTATTAATAAAAATATCATTGTTATAAAGTAATGCTTATCAGGTAGATTAGTTTTCTACGGTGGTTAAGGATGTTTTTTTTACATAAAGTAAATGAATTAAATAAAACGTCATAAAACATTTAAACTAAATAGAAAATTCACAAAAGGGGATTAAATCTTTTACCAAACATACGCGATTAAGCTCTTAAAGATTAAGAATAAATACTTTACAGCATTTTTTTTCATTTCATATAATAGTTATATAAATCAGAATTTTTTAGGCACCATATTTAATGAAATCTTAAGAAAACTCGTCTTTAGTTATTAAATAAAAACTGCGAAAAGAATTTCATGTTAGAAATAATCTCTTAATGCCGTTCTTTTAGAGATCAAGAAATTTAAATTTCTGTCTAAGCTATTTCAATAAAATAACTCTCATGTGTGCATAATTTTCTTCTTTAAGGGCACTTGCCTAATTAATGATGATGTTAATTTTTAAATCTTTAATGCAATGCAATCTTAAGAACTTCGTGTGGCGTCTCAGTTTATTACTTTTTATTACCTTAAGGCACGTAAACTCTATTTTTTTACTTTATTCTTGAATTTAAACTGTGGCAGAAACAACCCGATTTTCAAACGAAAATTGTAAGATCCTCTTGGAATGAATTAGTTTTTGTTTAAAAGGTAAATTAAGATAAAAGCTTAAAAGGATCTAATTTGTTATTATACAAGAAAATGCTTAATTTTAAAAAAAATCGAAGAGGTTGTAATACGACAGTTTTTACAAAAGAGTTCTAATTTTTACACCTTATTCGATTTGAAATTCTAAAGTTTGTTTTCCAAAGAAACATACCATACTTTAAGATGTTAATAATCAATTTACTTCATGAAATTTGGAAAAATTGAAGTTAAAAACAAGTGGGAAATAAGTATAAGGAAATAATTATTGTATATAAGGTAAATAACTTGTTTATTTGTTCTGTTTTCATACGTTAGGATGTAGTTTCTTAAAAAAAAAGTTTTACTCCTTCCTCATATCTAGGCCTCCTTAGAGTGGATTTTTTTTCTTTGGAAGAAACCTGAATTTGGAAAAGTATTCGTGAAAAAAAGCTTGAAATCTCTCGTCATATTTGTCAAGAGATTTATCTAAACTTAAAACTAGACTCATTTATATGATGAATTAAAATGCGATAGCATTTGTTTCGACACAATATAAAGTGACAACTTTAATCTCTTGCTAAGAAGTTTTTAACAACACATTGATCACACAATCAGTAAGCTAGAGAAATTATACACTCCATATGTCGATCATTGATACATTGCATTAATCGACATATGCAATGATACATTGCACATGTGGATCAAACCACATTTATCCAGTAAAAATTTAAGCTCACTGCTTTGATTAGGATAATACAATTCAAATTACTTAGAAATTTTGTAAGAAATACCGCTATTTATGAACATAATTTTTTGGTGAATGAATACTATTATACGCTTTTGGAAACCTATTCATTTATTAAAAATTTTAAAAGTATAAAGATTTGTCACAGCGTTTCATGCTCCCTTCTCGATCGCGCATTATGATTTGGGAACTAGACTGCAACGCTTTGATTTCATAAAAATACTGATGTAAATTCTTCTCATTGCTGCTGTGTATTCTATTTGAGACTCAGTTGTCTTGTTAGGAGCTACAAGAAATAGGAAAACTTAATTGAAAAAGTAATTGCACTTTGGTATTACTAATTAGTAAAAATCAGAAGTAGTCGAAAGGCTATTTGTGATAAAATATTTTTTTAACAACTGTGAAAGCGTAAATCTCTCAAGCTATTCAACTAAATTTGAAAAAAAAACAATTTACTTAAAAGGATTAAATCATTTACCAAATGTGCATAATTAAGTTTCTTAAGATTAAAATTACTTTAGCTGCGTTTCTTTCAAACTATCGTAATTCTTTTTTTTTTAATTTCAGCCTTAAATAATGAGTCAAAGCTTCTTAAAAAATCATCCTGAATAACAATAAAAGATAATTGAAAAAACAATGGTTAAACAATAATCCCTCTTTAGTATTCTTCCCAGAAACTCGCCAATTGGTTCAATTTTATTTATTGTTCTTTTACCAAAATATTCGTAAATTTCAAATGTTTTAACCAATCCCACTTACTCATCTGTAAATTGTGTTCATAGGATAAAGAGTTCCAAAGAGTGATTATTTTTAATTAGTGTACTTTCATTCCTTTCATTAATTTTAATTTTCCTGCCTAACATGAAAGTCGCATGGGGCAGTTATTGTCAAATTTCAGAAGAATTTTAAGGCGAGAATTGTATTTTCTCAATAACTTAAAATATACTGTTTAAATGCAGGTTATGATTGTTTTATTGCTATTTGTGGGGTTTTTATTATTCTTCCAGTTTCAGGTTTTATAATTTTACTAGATTTCTGTTAGAATTACATCGTCCAACTTCAGACATCTCCTTTTATTGAAACAAATTGTTATTTATAATCTATTTAATATGAAGTGACCAGGAATAAGATATAAGTCTAATGCCCATAAGCAGAATATTTTCAAATGTTCTGCATCAGGACATATTAATTTATGCAAATGCTCTGCAGGCATTTCACAGCAAGCAAAAATTTACGTTAAAATACTATAATTTCATTTATTAAAATACAGGATCATGCAAAGATACCCTACAATATTTTTTAAACCAAGGCAAATATTCTTGATTTGTTACTTTCTCAATCACTTTTGAAGTGCAAAATTTTGTTAATGACGATGATGATGATAAATTATTAATAAATTGCCTATGGTCCGAACATTAAAATCTTAAATCTTTCGAAGGGACAAATGCCCAGATGGTGCACCATTTGAAAAACACAAACATTCGCTGGTCTGTTGTTCCAACAACTTCTTCATCTCCATCAAAAGTATTTAGTCTTGAAGAAACAATTCTATCAATCGTGGATCCCCACGTTTCACAAATTGCTTCTCAAATGGGAATGTAAAATATAAAAGTCATAAACTTAATTCAATTGGAAATATCGAATTTAATTCTTTTACAACTTGCTTTAGAAGCTCTCGTGATCGATTTCTCCTGCTGTCTGCTAAAAACTGATACACCCATTTTATAAAAATGTTATAGCCGAATGCTAATTCATTAATTTCCTCCTCAGAATGGCAAAGATATGGGAGAGGGAGATTACTGATAAATGTGCTGAAATGTGTGCAGGGTGTCAATTGTTCCTCTTCTAAAGCATCATTCCTGGGAAACAGCAAGTGGTCAAAGCTAAAGAGAATTTTATTCAAGATACAAATTGTTCTGCAGGACTTCGTTTGTTCTCCGACGTACGTCACAGTTTTAGGCACTTTCTGCTTCTTGGGTCTAATGTAACTTCGTTAATTTATACAGAAGGATTTGTGTAAACAAATACTTAATTGCATCATTAGATTAAAATCGATGATTAGATGAAAAGTTATGATGATGCCTTATATCTTAATTTTTTTGGCTTACTCTATATCTACAGTAGAGTTGGTCGAAAGTCTACAGTAGAATCGTCGCTTACTCTATATCTACAGTAGAGTCGGTCGAAAGTCTACAGTAGAATCGTCGTTTACTCTATATATACAGTAGAGTCGGTCGAAAGTCTACAGTAGAATCGTCGCTTACTCTATATTTACAGTAGAGTCGATCGAAAAGTAGCTTAAATCTTCGAGCTATAGACCGGAAAAACTGTAAACAACCATCATTAATAGGTATGCAAAATCTTACTACCCCTTAATGGGCCAAAAGTGGGGAAAATTATACTAAGAATGCCTGAAATGAAGAAAAAAAATTGGAGAGTTTGCTGCTGGGATTGCAGCAGAACATAAAAGTTAACATTTCTTAACAAGAATATCTGTTCAAGATTTAGAAACTACTTAATATCTTCAGTCACCTAAAAGGCATCCAAGTTTGGATTCGTCTATTGAGGCGACCTGGAACAAAAGAATTTAATCATCGAAATTTGTACCGTATTTTCTGCTTTTAATCTAACGATCGAGTTTGATTTAATGATTCAATAAAGAATCTGTTAGCGAAAAAGATTTTTCTTAATGCACCAATTCAAACTTCTATGACGTTAAGGATACTGAAGATAATAAGTTGTTAATCTAAAAGTTTGTTTTGAGTTAAAAATTATTACTTAATGTTAGTAATGAGTTAAAAATGGTAACTTAAAAATGTTGCTGCAAGCACATCAACAAAATCTAGAATTTGTTGATGTGCTTGCAGCAACAACAAATTCTAGTCATAATTTTGACTGATTGCGGAGGCAGACGTTATTAATTCAGAGTGGTAAGGTTTTGAATACTTCTAAATGATGGTATTTGACAACTATTCCGCACTAGCGCTGAAAGATTTCAGATACTTAAGACTTTTTCTAACCATCCTAATCTACACCCTGAAGATTTTAGAACTAAGAAACTAACATAACGTTGCATAAGACTTGGGTTTAAAAAATCATATTTATTTTCTTATTACCAAATGGTTCATATAACATCAGGTAAAATTTAATTTCACTAAATGTTATCCATTGCTTGTAATAAGTTTATAGTAAATTTCAAATAATAAAATGATGATATCGATGATTTACTTCGCAAATGTCCTAATTATTAAAGCTTTTAGAGGTCACTAATTACATTTTCAAAGAAAACCATCGATAACATATTAGATAAAACTTATTTTCATAGCATTTCATATTTATAATTACCTTTAAAAATAACTTCTTCAAATTACTGAGAAAAACTAATTTCAATTGTAAAAAGTGTTATTAATTATTTATTAAAATACCAAGTAACATAAATTTAAAAATATCAAACGCTTTATTTGAAATTGGATAAAAATTGGTTTTAGATAATGCTACATTAATAATACCTAATGTACTTATAAAATGATCAAGTAGCCATGTACATTTTGTTTTCAAGAAAAGTTCAAAAATTTTATGTATTAATGGAACGTTCTTTTTTTTTTGTATTTTCTTAATTTATTTTTAAGAAATTACTTTTCATTTTTTCTCAAAAACAAAAACATTTATAACAAAGACGGGTACACAAAAATGAGGAAAAAAGGCTTTTCTGAAATATTATTTAAAAAGTAATGATAATAAATCTCCAAACAGTAATTATCCATTCATGGAAAGGAAAAAACGCAGTTCAAATAAATATTTGAGTAATTCTTACCACATTAAATAGAAGATCTTCCCTCTTATCTTATTATATATAACAATGAAATCTTTAGGTTCTAATTTATTGCCGTTCTTTCACGCTAGTTCTTACAAAATAAAACGTTGTTTGACAAGAAATTGGAGCTAAAATGAAGGAAAATAAATCGACATAATTTCAGCTGTCTTCAGGTGTCATTAGGACTCTACAAGCGCCATTTTTCACGCAATATTAGAACGTTTATCACTTCTAGAAACAAAACATGGGTTTCTAAAACGTCATATATTTAGTTTCGATGGTAATTACACCTTTTAAAGGTCGTAGACAACAGGAAATCTCCTATTTATGCCATTTTCATTTGATTTTAGCATTTATATTTGAATATAAATGATAGGTCTCTACACCAGTTGAAACATTAGGAGAGATTCCAGTTTTGGAAAAATAATTAAAAGTAGCAAACATAATCTTGCAATGAGTGTGGCATTTAAGAAAAGATTTTTTTGTAAAAATAATAAAATTAATATTTGAAACATCTTTATTTTGTCTGCAATTTCTTCCGTAGTTAGAACATTAAAAATAACTGATATTGAGTTCATAATTTCCCTTTTTTTTTTAAATTTTGATCCACTCCGTGTTAGACAGATGAAATCGTAATGTTTTTTTTAATTGAACCTTCTTTATAAATAGCAGGAGAATAAACTGGTTTAAATGCCATATCATGGATTGAATGTTTAGAACTTTTATAAAAATCGAGGAAAGGGTAAAAAAACTGGTAGTTCTCAATAGTGATACAAATAAACATCTTTATTCTTAAAAACTTCAATAAAATGAATAACATTTTTGCTGAAAAATACTATATTTTAGTAAACCTTTGTTAAAATCATCTTTTGAATGCTTTAATTATGCTAAGTATACATTCTAAAATTATCAACTTTGAATATGCAGTTCGCAAACTGAAAAAAAAACTGTTACCTTAAATAACTTTTAAGGATAATGATCGGATTTTCTCAAAGTAAGTGTCAATCTTAATAGTTTGAAAAAGTAATCTCAAAAATGCCAACATGCTTCCGTAAACAACGGCTTTAACCATCCGATTTTTGGCGATATGTAGGCGAATGGCGACTATAGCGATCATAAACATTTTGATTAATAAAAAAGGAGTATCATTAGTACTAAATTTACTAATGCATTTATTTGTTAATTATTCAGTAATAAATCGAAAAAAGATTAAACATTCCGCCATTTGCTCTGGGGAAAAGAAAAAAAATGAAAATTGTCGAGATGACGGTTACAGTCGTGGAGAATTATCACGGAAAAACTGTGACAAAATTTGACTATTTTCACTTAGTATTACTGAGGCTAAATTTCATACGGCAATCATAAACAATGTGTTACTAAATACGATTAAAAGTATGCGGTAACGTGCTAGTACTAATTAACTATTAAGTTCAGACATAAAAACGTACTTTCTCTGAATAAACTTACATTTTATCAACGGATTTGGATTTTTAACCATTAAAATATGTAGGGGAGACACAATCGGGAAAATATGGTACAAATAGTTAGACCCCAAAATGTCAATTTAACTTTCAGCATATTTCATCACCTTTCGGCAAGTTTTAAATCAAATCAAAAACCTTTTAAACGCAACTATAAAAATTCGTTTATTCAAAAATAACTCTCTGCAAAAATAATTTTTAAAATTATTTAAGTATTTTATTTAATAAGGCTCAAAAAATATTAAACTGTAAGGTGAATACATTTTTACTTCATTTTAAACTATATATGGCGAAAGTTGAGAGAAATAGGTTGAATAGTTTTTGAATAATAAAATTTCAAAAAGTCTTATTTTCTAAATTTTATTCGGCAAGATCTATTTGATCAATTTCATTTAAGATTTGTCATCTAAAATTACTCATAAAATAATTTATGCCCTAAATGTGTAGGTTTCGTGGAGCATATTTTTGAAATTTTTTTCTTAAGTTTTTAGCAAAGTTAAATTAACAATTTAGAGACATAAAGATTAGCAACGTTTTTCTCTATGAAATCCAGCCCTCAAAGGCACGTTTATCAATAAATTACAAGTAGAATGCAAACTATAGCACTTTTTTTTAATAATTTTTAAAAATATGGATTCCCTAAAACACTACAAATTTGTGAAATTATATTCTAAATTATCTCATTTAACGTTAAAAATGTAACCACGTTTTCTTTTAAAATTCGACATTCAAATTTAAATTTTGAAAAAAGGAGCAGCTCGAATGCAAAGCATATTACAGTTATTCATATTCAAATTGTTTATATCCCCAAAATTTGGTTTTTGATACAAATCTAGAAAAATTAATTTAGAAATTATTCTTTGTAGTGTTAAAATTTATTCAAGTTTCCTTCACTTAAACTAAACATTCAAAGCAATTTTCAGAAATTTTCAATATTCAAAAAAAGTTACAGTTGGAATGAAGAGTGTATAGACCCATAATTAAGTATAGCACACATTAAAAATTTCTCAAAAGTTAAAGTTTTGGTACAAATTTAGGAAATTAGTTTTTAAAATGTTGAAAGTTCATTTTAGTGTTAAAGGTGGGGGATTTGACCAATACCACCGAGAAGAGAAAAGGCCTCACAACGGATTACCATAGACAAGAAATTGAAATTTGATCCTTCTGTAGTTCAAAAGTAATGGCATCTTTCGTATTTACCACCATTGCGCAGCTTAGTTGTCCGAACGTTATGACATCTTTCTTATTTTTCATCCACTGCGCAGTTTATGTTCGTCACGTTGGACTACTAAATTGATCCGTGCTGACGCCATCTTCCTTTTAGGAGGTCTTGATTTGACTTTGGCATCTTATTAGTTTTTTAATTTGAAAAAAAATAATAAACTTCAGTTTCCCTTGTTACATAGGACTATCAAAGCTCAATCAAACTAAACAAAACGGTATTAAAATTTATATCAAACAATGTGTTTCTTGCCTTTAAAAGTAAATAATGAAACTTTCCTGATCCCACATGACTCAATAATGCAAATGGCACTTTGCTGATGAGAAATATTTAAATTTAAGTGTTTACTAAATTAGGAAAATTTCCAATTGCTTTGATTAGTTTCTTACTATTTGTTTATTTTTAGGTCCATAGGGAGTCCTGCATTTAGCATATATTTTGATAAACAAACAAATTGATTTTCACCCTGCAATATATCTAAATATTTTTATAGCGAACACATTAAAAAATGTAAAGTAAGTCATAAGATGGAAGTGACTTTTCAGATGACTTTTTCACAAACGAAAAAAAAAAATTTAGAAAATTGTTTAAAATTATTTCCAAATTACTTCTAATTTGTGTGTGTCCTTGAACTTTCTTTTTTTACCATATTTAACAACAGTGATTGCGCATTTTAACAACTTTTCAATCCATTTTTTAAAGGAAAAAAAATTTAAATAATAAAATTAAAACTCTATTGATTTATAATTTCATTTTCAGACAATATGATACTTAAGCTTATTAAAGTACCTTTTAAAAGCCAATCCCTGAAATTTCCGAGTACGACAAGAACTCTAATAATTCGATAGATCTTGCCTTGAATATTATACCAAAGATCCCGTCTGGAGCTGATTGCTGAAACGTAACGACAATTGTATGCAAAAGAGGTCGCATTCATTTCTAGAATGACCCGAATGGTAGTTAGTAGAGAACGGTGATTTTAAGCAAAGCTTCCGCATGATGTTGAGTTCCATTAATGATTATGGCTTTGAAGAATATGGCCTGCAGTCTATTTAATACTTATTTGTACAACAAGTTAGTTCTTAAGTAAATATAACGATTTGTTGAAATCAAGCAATATATAGATGTTGTATTATGAAATAGGGTTTCAGAATAAATGTTAATAATGGATATATAATGAGAGGTGAAAGCTCGTCTTTTCAATCGGGCAAGCGTGATTACCAAATTCAGATGCTAAAATAATTATTTCACGTGTTAAAAACAACTCATAGAGAAAGTATTGAAGTGAAAGTTGTATTATTAAGTAGGATTTCAGAATAAATGTTAGTAATGGATATATAATAAGAGGTGAAAGCTCGTCTTTTTAATCGGGCAAGCGTGATTACCAAATTAAGATGTTAAAATAATTATTTCACGTGTTAAAAACAACTCATAGAGAAAGTATTGAAGTGAAAGTTGTATTATTAAATAGGATTTCAGAATAAATGTTAGTAATGGATATATAATAAGAGGTGAAAGCTCGTCTTTTTAATCAGGCAAGCGTGATTACCAAATTCAAATGTTAAAATAATTATTTGACGTGTTAAAAACAACTCATAGAGAAAGTATTGAATTGAAAGTTGTATTATTAAATAGGATTTCAGAATAAATGCTAATAATGCATACATAATAAGAGGTGAAAGCTCGTCTTTTCAATCGGGCAAGCGTGATTACCAAATTCAGATGTTAAAATAATTATTTCACGTGTTAAAAACAACTCATAGAGAAAGTATTGAATTGAAAGTTGTATTATTAAATAGGATTTACGAATAAATGTTAATAATGCATATATAATAAGAGGTGAAAGCTAGTCTTTTCATTCGGGCAAGCGTGATTACCGAATTCAGATGTTAAAATAATTATTTCGCGTGTTAAAAACAACTCATAGAGAAAGTATTGAATTGAAAGTTGTACTATGATTTCAGAATAAATGTTAATAAGACACATAATTATAGCTTGCAAGGGATAGAGCACGTCTTTTGAATCAAGTGAGAGTGATTATTAAATTCGTTTCTGAAGGAATCAGTTTGAGAGTCAAAAACAAAAAGGAATTTTTGAAGATAAAAGTTGGATTATGAGTTTAGAATTAATGTTAATAACGAATATGCAACAGTAGCTTACTGTAATAAAAGCTCGTCTTTGAAATTAAGCGGACGTGATTAATAAAATGCAGATTTTTGTTTATTAGTTCTTAAGTTGAAAACAACTCATAACGTAAGTTTTTGAAGTTAAAAATAACATTATGAGATAGTTTCGGAATAAATATAATAACGAATACATAATATTAGCTTATTATGATAAACATACGATTTTCGATTCGAGCGGGCGTGATTATCAATCTCAGATTTTTATTAAGCAGTTTACGAGTGAAAAAAAAACTTTTAAAATATATTCTGAAATTTCATAACCAAAAACAATTTACGCGTCGTAGATTTTTATAAATTTAACCCGGTTCTTCGCCAATTCGGCGATCAAAGTTCATCGTCGCGACAGTTTGTCGAACAGTTCGTCGTGAGCAAGTTCGTCGCAGCGACAATTCATCGAGGGTACAATTCACCGCGGTTACAATTTGCAGTGAGCACAATTCGTTGTGGGCACAATATCTTGAGATTTCGGTTAAGTAGTTCGCTTAAAAAAAGTGACAAATAAAATATTGACAAACACAAATAAGGTTCACAAATATTAAAATAAATTAATTTTTCGTTCACTTTAAAATGTAAAATATGAACTTAATTCATTATTATATATTTTATTAATCAAATGTCAGAAAGACTCTTTATTTCTCTTACTTAAATATTTAAATATAGTGTAGTTTTTCTGCTTTTTAGTTTGCAATTAAAACTGAATTAATAAAAACTTAGAAAGTATTCCTTCTAGTTCAGCTGTCATAAGAGAAGTATGTATTAATTGAATAATTAGAGGAGTTTTTTGGCGCTCAACTGATATTTTAAGTTATGGGTTCAATATTTTAAACTTCAAAAATAGATTTTTTTTTTGGCAAAAGGTTCAGTAAATGGAAACAGGTACTTACTGTAATAGAAATCTTAAAATAAAATAGGGATTTTTGGTCTAATCTTTAAAAATACTCATTACTGAAAAATTTATTTTCGCTTTCTTTGTCTTAATATATATTCACTTTGAAAGATTGGATATACGTAATACATATTCACTAATGTGCTCAATAAATCCTGCAATACAATAAATCTTACAATCCAAAAAAATTATGCTTTAAGTTAATGTGTTTGCAGATTACACACAATTGGTTTTATAGATAAGTAGTGTATTATAGTTTAGCAATGTGTATTTTTAACGATAGTTTATTTATATTACATTTTGTTAGCAAAAAACTAATTGCTGATTCCCAGTGCATAATGAAACTTGTAAAGCACCTATTTTTACTCGAACAGAAAGTTTTTTCAAATTTGATTAAATTAATAATACATTGAAACTCCAATAGCTCTGAAAACTTATCTTTCCGAAGAAAAAAATTTAATTATTAAGGTGTGGTTTTAATACGTTGAAGTTATTATTTATGTTATTAACGAAGTTTTATTTTCTTTTCGGGCGGTATCTTTCATGAAATTACAATAGTTTTTCTACAAGGAAGTTAATTCTCCAGTTTTGATTTGAATGAGGGTATAAAAAGATGGTATTGAAGAGCATAATCGATTTGACTGGTAAAATATTTTTCAGAAGGAAAATGTTCGCATTTGCAAACTCAAATTGCAAATACCTCTAAGTTTTAGAATGTATACATACAAATTCAGAAATTAGCCCCCCTCAAGAGCATTTGTAGATGATATTTCTAAGAGCATTCAAAAGCAAGCACTGAACTTCTCGCTCCTCGCCTCGGAAGTATTGCTCATTTAACGTTACCGAGTGGGCATTGGTGAGCCTAAGTCAGGGAGGCGAACAACATTACCCACGCCACACAGCCACTACTCGTACATTCACACAGCACAAAACAGAGGACAACACATAGAAAGTAACATCCAGGCACTGAGCTAGATTCGAATCCGTAATCATTAGCTTCGCACTCAGACCGGCATTAAACAGAAAAGAAATACGAACTGAAATCTACAATAAAATTCAAGATTATCTGTATAAAATAATACTGTTGTGAATTATATCCATGAAAATAGGTTTATTTAGGGTAAAACTATTAACAATATTTTTCTTGGATCATTGCAATGAATTTAGACAATTAGTCTTTGACAACTTTGGTAAATATTTTATACAAAATACGTATGTAAAATATGTTTTTTACACACTCTATGGTTGAATTAAGTAATTTTCAAATATATGCCTTTTTGAATTTAAAATATGATGATTATTTTAATATAAAGCACCCTTAACTTCATTACATTAAGTGGAAATTTCATTTGAGTTAAGAAATTCATAAATCAAGCTATGTATTTTTCCTACTCAAACAAAGCATAGCTGTCTCTTCGAAAATCAAATATTTCTTCAATTACTTTCTCTGCCTTTGGTTTTGTTCCATTTTCTTGCATTTTTTCGGCTCAGTGGTAAGCTCTTTTGGTGAAAATACATCCTTGAACAGAAAAGATTGTGAACATGTACCATACAAGAAAAGACTTAAACCTTCATACCTTATTTATTTCTTGTTTGACGTCATTTGAAGATCAGAGATCATATCCTAAATCCTAGTTCTAGAGAGTTTTGACGGGAGGAGGTAAGGGCTTCTAGAAGTTTACGACCTATTTGAACAGTGGTTTGCTTTTTCCTAAATATCCCTACTTTTTGAACGTGCTAGCTGAATAGTGGAGGTATGAATTATGTAAGTGGTTTTGTTTTTTTTCTTCTTCAAACTTAGAGTTTTCGTAGAAAGGTTGTGATAAACTTTATTTTGGAGCCTTCTATTGCTCTTCAGTTTTCGTATAAAATATATAGAAAAACTGACATAAAACTGACAGTCCGAAAAAAATGGTGTAAAAATATATAATGGTGTATTACGATATTTTTTAAACATTCAATATATAGAAAAACTTTAAAGTAACTACTTACTAACTTTTGTCCAAACTAAAATGGATTCATGCAGAGCTGTAAGCTACTACGCTTTTTGCAAAATATTTAATATAGTGGTTAACAATCAAATGCTAAAGCTTACAGAATTTTAGTTAGTTTTGCCAACATTTTAAAAGCTTTACCACGAAAGAGTTGGAACAGAGAGGCCTTTTATATAAACTTTTGAATCATTCACATGTAGTGGTATGGAAAATAATTTTTAGCCAAACTTACTAAACAAAGAATCATGTGTTTAAACATAAAATTTACTACCACTAGAAGAATTTTTTCCATAAAGTTAGCAGCCCTGGCATGTTAGCAGCATACATATTTTTCATATATCTAATCTCTCTTCAAGAAAAGAAGAAACCTTGTTAAGATTTGAAAATATAGTTTTTGGAAATCAATATTCCCATGGGAAAAACTTAAAATTGTTTAATAAAAGAAAGTGTCTCTTCCATTATTGTAGGGTAGTGTATCGCTAAATTGTCTGAGGAAAATTTCATAAAATTTGGCATAGATATTTTTCATATAATTTAATTTCTCTTGGAGAAAAAGAGAAACCTTGTTTAGATTTGTAAATATAATCTTTGGAAATCAATATTCCCGTGGGAAAATCAATTTTTTTTAATAAAAGAAAGTGTCTCTTCCATTATTGTAGGGTAGTGTATCGCTAAAATGTGTGAGGAAAATTTCATAAAATTTGGCATAGATATTTTTCATATAATTTAATTTCTCTTCAAGAAAAGGAGAAACCTTGTTTAGATTTGTGAATATAATCTTTGGAAATCATTATTCCCGTGAAAAAAGTTAAAACTTTTAAATAACAATTGCATCAAAAGTAAGAAATCTTAATTATTATCCCTGGTTGTGCTACACTTCCTTAATGTTAAAAAATAAATTGCGCATTTTAGAATCAAATAAAAAAAATATGAATTCAAAATTGATAAAAAGATCAATTTGGGAAAAAATTCGGCTCAGTACTCTGTCCTTCATTTGTAGTAGATTGTTTTTAAAAGACTTATTTATTAGAAAATTATTTTTATGGATGGTTCTTTAAAACCATATTAAACTTTCCCTAGTAATTATAACATATTTAGATTGAACTCTAAATGACAAGTACTTATAAATGAAGTCAGAATAAATAAAACTCTTTTTTAAAAAGTGACTGGTAGAATAAATTCTACATTTCTCAAAATTCATTCTTAGTAATTGCTTTGTCACTCGAAAAATTGGTCGCAACAATGCTTTTAATTTTGTTACTTATTTCATAACACAAACACATATATAAAGTCTTAAATTTTATTTTAAGTTTGTTTTTAAATAAGGCTTTCTAAATGTTTGCTTTTAAAAATAAGCAATCTGATATATTGCAATCATTATTTTTAACTGTGATTGTTAGCAATAAAGAATGAAATGAAAAATGACAAGATAAAGAAAGTTTTTATCATATTTCTTCGAGCACAGAATTTAAAATTGCTCTTAAAGCTTTTACAAAATCTCTTCTCTTAAATTACGTTTAAACCATTGTGACAGAAATTTATTGATCACAAAAGTATTTTTCCTTTTTAGTGTCTGTTTTAACTTTACTTTTGATGACAGAAAGTGTTCTTTATTTTTACTCCATTTATTCCACTAAATTTATGTTCCAATTCGTGGTTTTCTTTTCCAGTCTGCAATTTCTTTCAGCTGAAATTTTTGAAATCCGCTTTTCGAAGTATAGTTTTTATTCAATTACGCTATCAAGTCTAGTTCTTTAATAGACAGAAAAAATCAGGAATGAAGTATGTATAGTATTGGAATGGTTTTAAAATTATCCAGAGCAGAACGAAATATCGATTATGTTTCGACATAGCGATCATGATATTTGAAACGTAATCTGTCGATAAATCGTGAATACCGTGTCTTACGATAAATAGCTAATATACGACAATTATAATATCGTGATCATTATCAATCATGATAAATACCGCATACGATAATATCGCATGTATTATCTGTAACGATGATTATGGAATGAAATAGCAGTGCAAATATTATCAACAACTGCAAATATTAAATACGATAATATCACGAAAAGTATCAATAACGATATTCATCGGATTCGATGTTATCATGATTGTCGATAAATTTTATTTTGGGTAAAGAAAATATTGATTTAAGTAAAAAATAATGTAAATTAGTCAAACTGAAATAATAGCACGATATATCATGAAATACTTCTTGGTGATATATCGTGATATTAAAATTCTGATATCTCGCTCCATAAATATTATCATAGTTATTTCTTTGTGCATAAATGCAAACAATGTTTCAATTTCTATTATCACTAAATATTATTACATTTTATAACATAATTTATTCATTTACTCATTTAATATTCTTTTATTTAAAAATCTTCGAAGATAGAAGATTCGTTTTTAAAACCTTTCACTTTTAGTGTTGATTCTGAGTAAGACAACTTTGATTAAATCTCCTAAATACCTTTTTGGTTTGAAGAGTTTTTTTATTTTATATGTAACTACCATAACACAATCCTTCTGTTAACTACGTTTTTAATTACGTTTTTGACGCTTATTTGCCAGTAAGCAGGCAGTTATTGATAAATTATCATTTTTAGGTTAGTTAGTGTAATATATTTTTTAATTTTTGTTAATTATGTGGCCAATAAATCTAAGTGTTTATTTAAGAAACAAATCAAAGAATTGTTTCTAAAAAAAAATAATTGATTATGAAAAAAGGAGCTGATAAGAAGAAAAAAAATGTTGAAATGGTGATTTAAAAAAAGTTGTTTTCTGCCTTAACGAACCAGAAAAGTAAAAACATACATTTGCTTTTCTCAATCTTACAAAATACTCCATTTAAGAAAAATTTAATGGTGCTACTTACTGCTTGTGAGTTGCAAACATTAATGTAACAATTAAAAAATTATTATTTATATTTTTATTTATATATGAACTATAAAATTATACATGATTATGGGTGAGATTAAATACAGGACAAATACCTCAAGATGTGCGAGCCGAATCAAAAACCTAAAAATACACGTGAATTTTTTTTAATTTAAATTTGCATTCATTATCAAACTTGACCCTCCAAAATGATCCCCTGAAGGTAAACGAGTTTCAACTGCAAACTCTTAAATTGAAAGCATCATTTTCACTTGAATTTCCGGTTGTGCCCAATTTAACTTGTGGGTCTTTACATTTTAGTCTACAAATGGATTATTTCGCAAAATTAAAAAAAAGTATCTGAGCTAAAGAAAGATCGAAATATGTCTGTTTGAAAAAATCTGAAAATAGTTTTGTTTGATTTGTAATGACCCCAAACTCACTCCACTCCCAAACTCTTCTCCGATCCCCGCAAATCCCCTCAATTAAGGAGGTGGGCTGGGGACAAGTAAGTAGTCATTAGTTAGATTTTTTCATTATATCACACAACACTATTGTTATTTTCTATTTCTGACTAGCATTTTTTTTAAATATCTACATTTTAAACAACTTTTGCCTCGTTTTTTATTTTGCGATTTTTGTGCCATCTGTAAACTAATGAAAGGACCTGGAAGTCAAATATGGTTTTTTCTCTAGAAAATCCTAATCTGAAAAATAAAATGGGTTAAAATTAAAATTTTTAAAGTTGAACCTCACCAGCCCCCGGGATTGAGATTTTGGTACCAAATTTTTCATTGAATCAAATATTTAAGGCTGTTAAGTATAACATTTTAAAATATTGAGCATTAAAACTATACCCACTTCGATTATCGTACCTCGGTAAAACGGAGCGTGGAAACGTTTTGATATCAAATGTCAACCTTTTCCTTCGATTTAGATCAAAAAATGATGTGGCAAGCACTTTCACCTCTAAAACCATTACTAAAGTTTCAAAAAAAATTATTCATATTTTTCATGAATGTTAAATTTGGTGGGGTAAAAAGTTTAGTCCGGTTAGTATCTTAAAAACTGAAATTTCATACCCTGCTTTAATGCGTTATAAAATTAAATTTATGCTTAATTACATTTATATTTGATTAAATAAAACTGAATTTTCATAAGAAAATGAAACATTTTCAATTTATCTCTTGTTCTAAATATACTTGAGGAATATTTTAAAACAAACATTAATTCTTATTAAATTCATTTAATTGTGTTCCATAGTACATTATTTTTAATCAAATTGCCTTAGTTTTTAACTGCGTTGGTTGGTTGGTTCTAATGCCACTTGCCACACGGGCAAGCCTGCTTGGTGAAACCGAGCAAATTTAAGGCAGAGTGTGCGATTCTTGTTCTTCAGTGGTGCCATCTATGACCAAGAATTCAACTTCTGCCACACCATACGTCACACCTGTTTATAAGGCGGACTCATTTATGCATCCTTGGACCTTGCGCCACTAAACCCTACATTCAATTCAATTCATTTATGCATCCATTCATTCATCCACAGATCGTAATTTTGACCTGAATCAGAGAACGATCGATCTCCAATCCAGTACCCCCAGAGGTATTGATTTGTTATGGGAACATGGAGGACTTTGCGACACGACAGAATTTTAACGTGCTTCAGTCACCAACTACACGGGGAGTCTTCGGCCGGCGGGGTTCGATCCCACGAACTCTCGGACATGGGCCCAGCGTCCTACCGACCAGGCTATCCCGGCCTCACTGCATTGGTTGAAGGTTTTCCAAATTTCTCGCTACAAAATTGGCTATGGTTTTGAAAAAAAAAGCGATGCAAAAGTTATAGTTATAAATTTTTATAGCATAAATATTTGTAGTATAATAATATGAAGTTTTTATTGTAATAGCAGTAATATTTAAATATTTATAAACATTTTTAAAATTTAATCAATTTGAATAAATAAATTGAACTGCTCTTCTGCGACCCTGAGCGATGCCGCGATTCGCCTGGCACGACTTTTTTGATAAATAATCTAAGTATGTAGTAGAATTAATTTTAATTGGATTCAAGAAAAATCTAGAAAAGAATGTGGAGGGAAATCTTGAGACATTTTAAGTGGAAATAAATCTTATTTATGTTTAGAGGAAAAATTTCAAAACCGTTCCATAGTTAGCTCTACAGCCGAACTGTCTATCACTTCTGTTATCTTGTATTTTATGATAAATTTTATTTCTTTTTACCTTCACCAATAAAAAATGACAAAAATTAGTTCATTATTTAAACAGGAACGATTTTTGCATTTTTTTACGTCATGAAAAGGTTATAGATAAAGAATTCATATTTATTTTAAACTTCAACAGGGTGCGTAGCCAAATTATTCAACAAAAAATAAGCACTTTTCTAGCACTCAAACAATATTTTTAAGCACTTTAAAAAAATATCATAATTAGGCAGGGTTGGAAAGTGTTCGACAATTAACGGTTTTATCTTGTTTTATACGTCATGTCAAAAAACAACAAACCTTTTGCCATTGTTTTTGGCAATTGTCAAAAATCATGAAATTTTGAATCATGTAAAACGAATGCCGTAATAAAACGTATGCCGTAACTGGCAATACGCCGAAATAGATTGGGGTTGAATTAATTGTGAAAACGTTGAATAGAACAATGTGAACTGTGTCTTTTTGCATAATTCGAAGCGAAAATAAACATAGTAAAGGAAAAATCTCATTTTGAAAAAGGGAAAATTAAGCACTTTTTAAAAATACTCAAGGAATAAAGCACCTTTAAGAGCGTTTAAGAAACAAAAATCGAAAATAAGCACCTTTAAGCTCTTTTTAAAAACGCTACGCACCCTGTTCAAACGCAAGTTATTGAACTCATTGTGTAAGCATAATTACGAAGTGCTATTTTTTTTTATAGAAATAAATACATAAATAACGCTTTATAAATAATGCACTCTTCGTGAAAGCGTCAAAGAAGATGCTTCGAAATGATTTTCAAGCATCAACAACTAAACGTGATTTTTTTATGCTTTATAATTTTCTTAAAATAATTAAAGAATATTGTCAGAAAGTGCTCTACCTAACTCTCAGCACTTTTCACAATAAACGAAACAACAAAACCATTAAAATATTAACGAATTATCTGCGTGTTATATAAAGCTAACATCCAAATAAGTACCAAAGTAATAAAGAGGTTACATATTTTTCCTATGTAAACTTAACACAGGTCAAAAATAAGTATGTACCTCAATGTTAGCGGAAAAATGAATGAGTTCCAAATTGCAAATTAAATCAAAAAACTGGTTCATAAAAAGTCTGCATTCTTTTAATTGTTTCCTAAACTTCCAAAAATTGTCTTTCCTTAAGAAAACACTTTTTAAAAGACTGTGCAAATAATAAGAAAATTTTGACCTAATAGCCGGCTAAGGTTGGAATACTCCTTTCAGACTCAAAGACACCGCATGGACTCTAATTTAATACGCAACAATAAACACAAATTGTCTGAAATCGCAAATCAACCGTGACGCAGCATGTATATATAAGAAAATACCGGCTTGTAGCTATAACTTCTCCATGATAGGTAAAGGTAAAAAGAATTCTAACTTTATGAATAATGAAGGCGTGGGTGATTACACACCAGATTCTCGAGAATAGCAAAGATTTAAACTTGTACGGGTAAGAGTTCGAAAGGACTCTTCCTGTGGTAAATTCAGCTTTTGAAAATAGTAAATAAAAAAAAACTTATATTCCAGGTATCTCATTATACGAGCTAACAACTTAAGTTAGAACAAAAGTTGTGGGCGTTTTAAGAGTCACACAGTTTAGCATAAGTACTTGTAAAGAGAAAAAACACTTCAACAGTTTTGAACTGCGGGCTTCTTACTGTGGAAAACTATACCCTGTAGGAGTATAACACGTAAAAACTAATGTGTATTTTCATTTTTAATTTAAAGTTGAAGTTTATTATTATATTGTATTTAAACAGGAAGTTTAATAAAGGAGTGCGATTGCATTTTTTTAGTAATTTTAAAATTTCCTATTTCTCAAAATACATTTATTGTTTGCTATCATTAATTTGTTTTAAATAACCGACATAATATTTTGAGGTAATTATGATCACTATAAAAGTGGTTCAGGCACTGAACTGTTATTGTGAAGAACAGGGGCTTGATCCTCAGTGGTGGCTTGAGGCCCACCCAGCTTCAGATTGATGGGTACCAGTTTGTCTGGGAAGTAAAGGTATCCTGGGTATCTGACCATATTGCCACACTCATGCCGTTGGTCACGAAAATGTGGAGCCTCAACTTAAGTGACCCTCTTGACGTAGGAATGCTTTATTTTATATATGCTCACTACTTCATGATACCCGAAATTGTAAAAAATCTTAAAAAAATTAATTGAAATGTGGAAAAGGTAAAATTGAATGATTACATAAAAGTTTTACCGTATTAGCATCGTTCAGATCTAGGATTAAATCTTGTTAAAAATTTTGATTTTATGAGTTAAAAATTTTTTTAATAACTTTAAGTACGGATGACAAACTTTCAACTATTTTCAAAAACTTCGACTGTACCTTAACCTCCCATTGAAAGTATAATATACAATACGCAATACCGAATGGTTTCTGAGAAAATAAATTTCACTCGAAATTTTTTTAAATTTTTCGGTTAAGATAACAGTTTGTAATTAGGTTAATACTTGTGTTCCATACAATTTAAAAAAAGCTTCCAAGCATTTTTAAATTTAATTATAAAAGAAAGAAAGATTATATAAAAAATTTTACATTTAATTACCTTTTAAATAAAAAACTTTTACAATTGCGTTTATTATTTTTAGGTTTAATTAAATAGTTCCATGACATATTCAACCCTTCAAAGCATAATACTGGATAAATCCAATTACTAGATTTTTATTTCGTGCACTGTAATTATTTTTAAGAGAACTTTTTATATAATTTAACATACATTTTTTACGCGTTCTACATTTGAACACTTTAAGGTTAACGAACGTGCATCTGTCAGATGCAAGAATTCCTAAACCTTGGGTCATTCGAAAATAAATGTCACTCCATTTTCCCTGCTTAAATTATAGTTTACTGTTCGGTTTTAAAATAACTGCTTTTTTAAATTAAAAAATAATTTCTGTTTAAAATCTTATAATTAAAATCAACTTTTACCTCAACAATACAGACACATGATGAAATCGGAATACATAATTTACTCTGAGTTGGAATTAAATATTTCCAACTTTTAATGAAAACTTAACTGTACATTTCAAAAATAATAAATATAAATAATTCAATATTTTTGAATGGCGTAAATAATTTTATTTTACATTTCGTAGATCTCTTCGTAAAACTGGCGAATGGAATTAATTGAATCTCAGAATGCTATCGAGAAATGTTTGTTTTTTTCTGCTCAAAATAAATTAAATTATTTCTTTGATTAAATGCATTTCTTCCGATGAAAAAAGTTTCACTACATCTTTCAAGAATATTTTTCATGGTTTAATCACAGCATACATGTTATTGGGAAGGAAATAGTTTGGTCCTAATTGTATTCAATTAAATTAAGTCTGATTTTTTGTGTAGACGCTAGAAAAATTAAATAGTTGAATTTTAATCTCTTGGTAAATTCCAGAAAAGTGGAAAAAATAATAAATTATAATTGGTATTTACTTATTTCCATAATTAGCTGGTTCAATATAAAAAAAATTAATTGAAATGGTATTCTTTGATGACAAAATTTTCAATTATTTTTCAATAAAAGCTTTTAAAATCCAAAAACAAATAAAATTACCATATAAATTAATACCTGAGGGAATTGTGAAATAAATAGAAATAATAAAATCAGTCCAAGTGACCTCAATTGCTTCATGTGATCATTTTTATGGTTATAATTTTACAATGATGTCAACAATTCTCTCACTCAAGAAAATTGTCAAAACTACTAGAATATGGTAAAATTTACCATAATTTTCGCTTTATGGGAACACCAAAAAGCTCAGTAATTTTTATCGATTCACTTCGGTAATGATTTCATGAAATTAACAATAAAGTATGATTTTACAATAAGTGATAAAAAAATTTTAAATGTGTTAAAATTTGCTGATTTTATCATAATACTTTAGAAGTTGAATTGAAAATGATTTATTTGGTTAAATTTTTTTTTTCAGTTTTGTATTTTTTACTAAATGTGTGGTAATAATAACATATGTGGTATTAAGTGGAATATTTGTGGTATTACTTTAGAAATCATAATTCCTTTTATATCAAAGTTTTCACATTTCTTGTGCGTTGTTACCAGAATGCGGTTGTGCCACTAGTGTGGTACTCAAAAATTTATATAAATCTTTAACTGCAATTGAAAATATTCAATTTATGTATGGTTGCTTTCACGCCCTCCAAAATAAGCGTTTAAGTCACTACTGTACATCGCTCACTTTAGAAAGGAAACGTACTAAAATAAGAATAAGAAGAATTACAGATTTGACCAACTGTGACATGTTCCTTATGTAAATCTTCTGCCATTTAGGTACTTTTCAACCTAACGGTTCATCTAACTTTTCAACCTAGTTAATTCCGAGTGCATCACTGGTAGAGGCTGGCGCATCAGTGAGCAAGTGGTGACCACTTTATTCAGCCTGCAAAGGAATGGAGGGGAAGTGGTTTTGATCCTAATTAGCTGATCTACCTTTTTGAACTGTTCTACAGGGTGCGTAACCAAATCATTCAACAAAAATAAACACCTTTTAAGCACTCAAAAAATATTTTTAAGCACATTAAAAAAATATCATAATTAGGCAGGGTTGAAAAGTTTTTGACAATTGACCGTTTTATTTTGTTTTAACCGTCATGTCAAAAAAAAACCTTTTGGCATTGTTTTTGACAGTTGTCAAAAATTAAGAAATTTTGAATCCTGTAAAACGAATGGCGTTTTCATACGCTACGGACTAACAATACGCAGAAATAGATTGGGGTTGAATTAATTGTGAAAACGTTGAATGGGAACAATGTGAACTGCGTCTTTTTGCATAATTCGAAGCGAAAATCAACGTAGTAAAGGAAAAATCTCATTTTTGAAAAGGGAAAATTAAGCACTTTTTAAAAACACCCAATGAAAAAAGCACCTTTAAGGGTTTTTAAAAAACGAAAATAAGCACCTTTAAGCACTTTTTAAAAACGCTACGCACCCTGATTCTACTATTTTAACTATCTACCATCCACAGCGAGGGAGCCATCCCCAGAGAAGAGGATGAAAATTGTGATAGCATGTCTGATTGTCCTCAAGTATGCTTCCCAGACTGTTGTGCAGCTCTAGCTCGACGTAACTAAAATAATTTTACTTCAACCTAACGCAATGTTTGTAATGAATTAAGCATTTTTTTATCTTTCTGATTTATTTGGTATATTGAACTACTAAATGGTATTTGTTCTGCATAAAAGTCAGTTTTGATTGTGATGGGCAGAGGGGGTAAAGGTTGCAGCAGTCCAGCCAAAGGGGGCATCCATTCGATGATAAAGAACAATGAAACATTACATTTTTTACGATTATTTTGTTATGATATTAATTTTTTAACAAATAAATATTTGAAATAAAAAATAATAATTTGAGAAGAATAAAATAGATTTTCAAGCAAATTTAATAATTTAGTTTGAAGTCATTAAAATTAATTACTCCTTACACATAAAAATATTTTGTTGAAAATAACAAAATCTTAATCCATGGATAATATATAAAGCCGACGGGAAAAAAACCGGACTAAAAATTTTTAATTCAATTTTTATTGAAAGTAATAAATTAAGAAAATGTAACAAAAAATAATTAGAGTAGAATTTATCTAATAAACTTAGTTGGTTTCAAAATTGCCTTTTCAGGGACTTTTTAATTTCATTAAAAACAGCACGAAAAATCTCAAATGGTAAAATTTTTTATTATTAAAACCTAAACCCTTTTCGCTATCACAGAGCTTATAGAGCTTCGGTAACTCAGGGAATAAAGTGCTTGCCTCCCAAAGAGGCGAACCAAGTTCATATCCCAGCGTTGGCTGGTCGAAACGAATTCTGCTCCCGGCTTCCACCGACCACACTGATGACATAAAATTTCCCCAATGGTAGATGGATCATGGGTTAGAATCCCTTTACCGTCAAACTAACCTAGAAGTTTTGCGTGGTTTTCCTCCTCATGTAATGCAGATGAGGGTTAATCTTATGAAAAGCTAGTTTGTTCTAATGCTTGATCCAGGAGTTTCCTTGTCTTATGGATTGGGTTCAAAATTACAAGGCAACGGAGTTGGTCATTGATATTAGTAAAGTCAGAATTAGTTCAGCTGTTCAACGCTGGTAATAAAATAAAGTGGTAAACCTTCATAAATAAAACGGAGGTTATTTAAACCGACAGAGGTTATCTCATACTAAAGAAATCTCTTTAGTTAACCAACAATCTTTCAACTGACAGAGGTTACGTCGCCTTAAAGAGATCGCTTTAGTTAACCGACAGATGTTACGTCATACTAAACTGATCTTTTTAGCGTAACGTAACCTATGTCAGTTTTTAAAAAAAATACTGAGTCCGGTAGAACGAAACATCCTCTTTCGAGAGATCTTAAACTTAAAACAAAAACATTTAATAGCTTACTAAATGTTAAAGTTTAAAAAGCTTACATGAACTTAGTTATCAACCCTTTACTTCACTACATTGAGTTATTAAATTACCTAGGACAAAAAAAAACTATTTTTGAAACGGAAATTTTCTAAAGTAGCCTGGAATTTCCATTTTTATAAAACTATCGTTTATAGAACAGCGTATTTATCTTATTTTACTATAACTTTTAATTATAAACAAAGTTATTTTCTTAAAAATTTCTCAGCAAAATTAAATTTCTTATCTATAAACTAGCTTATGATTAAAATTTCATTTCCTTCAAATTGCAATTGCTTTTAGGAGCGCTTTTAATAAAAAGGAAAACAAACTCAAACTAAATGTTTAATCAATTCCATTATTATCTGTAAAAACACATTAAAATTTATTTAACTGTCTAAGGTATGTATAGATAATTATTTTTAACAAATACTATTAACTGCCTTTACGATGCATATAATCTATTGATACCATTTTGCTTTGTGCAATTTCAATAACTATTAATATAAAATGCGATGAAGTTTATTTGGTTATTAAGTAAATATTTTTTTGTATATAATGTTTAAGATTCTGCCAAGAGTTTTCGAGATGAATAAAATTAAGAAAAATAAATTTCTTTCACTTAAACTCTTAGCTATTATCCTAATACATGAAGAAGTTATTTATTTTCTTTTATCAGCTTCCAGCAAATGTCCTCTTAATCGCATACGCAGCTGCACTAGCAATTTTAGGAAAAGTGATATTTTAGATAATCGCTTTTTATTTGAATTATTTTTAGTTTCATTTTTAATCAAACACTTTAGATTTATTTGGAGAGCCATGTGTAAATAATGATTATAAAACATTCTAATATTTGTCACGGTAAAAAAAAAAATATATCAATTTAGTTGTATTTTCATTATTGATTTTGAGATGATACGGTGTTATTTCTTGGTAGAGATTTTAGAGTTTTAAAATCAATCTTTTTAAATAAAAGGCATAAAAATACGCTATTCTAGTTATTTGTCTGAAATATGTCATTCACAGAATATGTTTTAATTTTTACTTACTAAGAAACAACGAAATATATACCGATTTACCTGAGATTCGTTCTTCAGAAAACGCAACTTAACTATTTAATTGCTCCAAATAAATTAGAAATTTAAGCAAAGTAAAACGTATCATCATATGTTGTAACTGCAAAAAGTCATAATTCAACTGTTTCTGGTTTGTGAAAAATATTTAATTTCGGCTCAAAATAACTCAGTAACTAATATTTTCTTGCTTAAATTATACACTGTCTGGCAAAAAGTAACCTGACACCTGGTTGTTACAGTGGTGGAAACATAATGGTGTGGGGGTGTTTCTAGTGGTTTGGCTTAAGTCCGTTAGTTCCTGTGGCTGGAAGCATAAATTCTGAGATGTATGCGTGGACATTTTGGACAATGCTGCACTCCCAACACTAATGCAATATTTCAGGGAAGGCCCATTTGTCTTCCAGCAGCATAACTGCTTCATTCACACATTGAGGTTTGCACAGAAGTGGGTTGACGAAATGGGTGTTCAAAAACTGTACTGACCTTCTCAGATCCACGATCTGAATCCCACAGAACAAATTTGGGACGAATTAGAGAGCAGATTAAGTAGCCAGCCAAATCGACCCTCCTCACTGCAAGCACTCACTTCAGCTCTGATGGAAGCCTGGAAGTCAATTCCTATGGCCAACCATCAAAAACTAAGGGAAAATCTTCTCAGGCGTGTGCAGGCTGTCATAGATGCAAAAGGGGGACCCACATCATATTAATATATGCCTCATGATGCTCTAAGTCCATGCCACTGGGTTTCCAGATATTTTTGGCCGGATAGTGTATTAGAGGATACGCCCTTTGCTCATTATTATTCACCAACCTTCGGAACTGCCTTCAGAGCTCTTTTCAGATCGCTTCTCTTTCTCATTTTACCTATGCTAAAATGAAAATATGATAAAAAATTCAAAATGAAATTGTAATTACTCGATTGTGTGAACTGCTTTTAAGACTCAGTTCCCAACAGATCACCAAAGGCAAGCATCACTGGCAGTGGTCAGTGAAGCGGGTGGGTAACCACTTTGATCAACGTGCGAAGGAACCGGGATAGTGTGGTTTCGATCCTTGTTAAATAATTCTACGGTTAAGTGCTCGAGCGCAGGTCGTTGGGCTTTCCCTCTGCAGAGGATTATAATTGTAATTGTATGTCTTCGAATCATCCTCAGGGATGTCTCCCATACTGTCACAAATCGTCCATTGTCCAGCTCCAGAGCGAAGTAAATAAAGTACTACTAAAAAAAGTCATTTTCAAACATTTTATTTCAAACAGTAAACAAAACTAAAAATAAATCATCTTAGCAACAAATGAATGAAAAAGAAACAAAATTTCTGTATGAATGAGTTCGAATAACTCTTGATGCTTCTCTGGTTTGATGGGGCTTTAAAATCTTCTCTTGGCCTCTCTCGCTGTAAAATCTGTGACTATCTTCTTATTAATAGAAAATATTTGTTCATCAACCTAACATCTTTGCACTTCTACGCGCTATTGGTATTTTATATTGTATATAACTGTTAACTAATTTTATACATTTTTTATTTTATTACCTACATACCGTTTTAACCTATTGGGTGAAATTTTATCGCATTTGCAGTTTTATCTGGTTTTATTAACTTTTGAATGCATTTGTGGGCTACATACGGTTTTGAACTGTCACCTGTATTAAGATAAATTTGTACTATATATATTGCCTTTTTGATTTGTTTTAAAAACCATTTGTTTGCCGCAGCATTTTTTTTGAACCTTGTGTCATTAAACCTTTCATTCAATTCAATTCTTATTAATAGTATTTTGATGTAAACTATCACTATTTTAATATCAAGCATCACTATTTTTAATATCATTATTTTAATGTAAATATTTGATAAAGGTTTGTTTTACAGAATGTAATATGGTTCAACTATCCTTGTAGCATCATAATTTATTTTAAGATGTCTCTGAGTTTTTCTGTTACTAATAATTAGATATGTGTAAAAAGACATATGAAATATGCTTGTATTTCTTTTATTAACCAGTTCTAGTTTTATTTTAAGGAAAAAGTAACCATTTTTTATGCAGAAAAATTAAGCATATAACCTTCTCTGCAAAAAAAATACCCGTTACATCCAGATTTTCTCTATATATTTAGCGGTTTAAAGCTAGTTTGACCACAATAGTTTATCAGTGTTTCACCCTAAATCATAATCAGATAAAACAGTCAGTTCAAATTCTAGTTTTTGCCGTACAGTTTTGGTTACTGAACGATAACTTCACCTTTTTTCAAATTCTTTTACGATCATTATCTGCACTTGCTCTTACTTTTCAGCAATTTTTTTTTATTTTTTTGAACATCAATTTATGTTTTTAAACATCGTATTTAAAAAAAAAATAATAAAAAAAAATAAAAAAGCTTATTCGATTTGATTTTATCGTCAAATTGGTACTCTACCTGAATATTATATTATCTTTTTTTAGATAATTTTTTGGTAAACTGCTAGACATTTTTATAAGGGTGGGTCGCTATAGTTTTAAACATTTTTACACTTAAAATATGATTTCAACATGTAAGACTTTTACAAGGAAGACAGTTTAAGACTACGTCACTGGAGCCATGGTGGCTCAGAGGACAGAGCGCTTGCTTTCCAATGAGAAGACAGTTTCGCATCACAGCGATGACTGGTAGTACGAATTCTGCTCCCGGCTTGCACCGATCAAAGCACTGACATAAAATATCCATATCTTGTGTGAGTGTGAGTACAGATTTACTTCGCAATTTTCATTAAGAAAACATGTTCCCATGTGGCAAAAATCCGATGTGACAAAAGATTTACTTTGTAACTTTTCCAGAAAAAACTTGTTTTGGTATGGTGAAAAACCAGCCTGGCTACGGATTTCTTTTTTCCTGTTGCTATTTTTACAGTTAAAACCGTTGTGAACCGTTATAAAAAACCGTTGTGACTACGGATTTGCTTAGTAACTTACACGAAAAATAATCATTTTGGTATGGTAAAAAATTTATCTGACTTCGTATTTTCTTCGCATTGTTTACTGAGAAAACTTGTTCCTGTATGCAAAAAACCGTTGTGGCAATGGATTTGCTTCGTAAGTTTTACGGTTTTTGCACAACCAATCCAACTGCCAAATTAAAACCATAAATTTAGCGGGATTTTTTTACAGATCATTTAAAAATATTTCATCGATTCGAAATGAAAGAAAACACAAAATGAAACAAAATATCTAAGATATAAAACAGTTAATGTATGACACATCTCACAATCGATTAAAACAGACATTTAGTAATCTGTTTTTAATTGAAACCTCATTTCTAACATAATAGAACATTTCATGCCGCATAAAAAACTTACAACAATTCTGAATAATAAGTAAAAACCTTGTTAAAGCATAGCAATTTGAAACATTCGTTATATTCAACTAATGTTCAAATTAATCAGCTTTGTTGACAGCTGTTTCAAATAAATGAAAAGAATCCTTATTAAGTCGAAGTTTTATTTTGATTGGCTTTGCTTTAGATTGGAAACTATTATTATCCACTTCTGAAGTGCAAGGAAAGAAAATTAATTGGATGGTAGAATAGTAAGACGTAAAGAAAGAATTTATGTTATCATAGAGCATTATTGGTGTTTAAAAAAAAGAAATATAGTGTTTCGGATTTCGTTTAACCAAAGCAAAATATGTTTCACAAGGAATAGATTTGAATTTTAAAAAAAATTCCATTGTTGTTTATAATAATAAATAAATCTATTTCTTAATGTAATGGATATTTTTTACTTCTAGTTATAGGGTCTAGTGGGTTTGACTATGAAGTGTAAACTCGAATAAAATTAAGTTTAAACTTGAAAAAAATTAAGTTATTTGCTTCGGGAAAATTCCATTTCGAAAAAAGAATTTTTTAAGCAATATGGAATTTTTCTCAATCAATGTGAAGTTTTTCTAAAGCAATGTGATTTTGAAGAAAAAAATTATGGTTTTTCTTCAATTTATTCCTTCAACTCATCCTTCCTTTCATTTGTGACTTTAATTGGATATCTGTATGTGTTCTTTAGGTAAAATGCTGTACATTTGAGCCAACTATTGGTGTAACCCACCTTTAAATTTTAATCTAAAAATGTTAAATACCAAGTATCAACACAAAAATGATCATTTTTTGTATATTTTTGTTACAAAATAGTAGAAAAGGGATGATTGGCACATAACAAGCAAGAGATGTTTAACACGGTCCAAATAGAGTCCTGAGACATAATATGATGTTGATCCTTTTACATCGATGACAGCCTGCACACGTCTGGGGAGACTTTTCTTCAGGTTTTGATAGTTGACCCTAAAATTGACTTTCCGGCGTCTATAAAAGTTGTGAGTGCTGGTCGTGATGATGAATGAAATTTGCTTCGCAATCTATATTCAAATTCACCCCAAAGGAGTTCTATAAGATTTAGATAGAAGCTCTGAGAACTCAACTTGTCCATTCTTTTCAATTGGCTCCATCCATTCATTGGCTGTGTGACGCGATGGCGCAAGGGATTGAGTGATCGCCTCTTAGTGAGGTAATCGAGGTTCGAATCCAAGCGAAGGCTGGTCAAAACGGAATCTGGTCCCGGTTCTCCGACACAAAATATCATCAGTGAGACTATGAAAAACATACCCACACCATGATGTGGATGCACTTCTTTAGGTGAGTGTCTAGATATTTTTGATCAAATACTGTATTCTTATTTTATCAGGGTCCAATAAACAAAAAATCTAAACTAGACTAGAAAATATAAAGAGAAATTTTACGCTGTAATGCAAAAAGAGAGTGCTTGACTAACTTATAAGTACAACGTAAATGAGAATTTCACTTTCACTTCACATTGAAATTTATTCATTCAAACAATACAACGGCAAAAAAAATTTTCTAGTTAAAAAATACAGACTGACTCTTAAAAAATTTAAGTCTAAAATAACGTGATATTTTCAACAATGCATTATCAATCAACTATGTTAACAGAGTGAGAAAAGCATTTAGACAAAATAATTTATTTGTAAAAGAATGAATTTAATGTTTTATCGAAATGTAAAATATTAAACAAAATTAATTATTAATGTTTTAAAAATACACTTAAGAAAATTAATATTTTAAGAATGAAATAAAAGTTTTTAAAAAATTTACAACTCAGATACAAGTACATGGAAGCCATCTTAAAGATTAATAACTGCATATTATTTTTCTCATAAAATATGTTAAACGATACAAGTTTAAGAAATGATTTTTTTTTATTTCCATTATAAATACATTTTTGCTTACATTTTTACAAAATTAATAATGCATTTGAATGGAACTTTAAGAAAGAAGTTACACCTCAAATGCAAAGTATAGCGAGCAATTTTTTAGATGGACATTAATAGAAAATATTTTTCTCATAAAGATATATGTTACGCGATGGCAATTTGTAAAATTAATCTTTTAATATAAGTTATAATTTCTTACCAATTAATATCAAAATAAAAGGTGTATTAAAGGGGCATTTTTATAAAAAATTAAAATTCAACTGAAAAGTAAAGGGAACCATTTGGAAAACAGACAAAAGTAAAAAATATTTTCCTAATAAAAATAAGTTTTACGCATTGAAAATTTGCAAAATAGTTTTTTTTTTATATCGATTATTTCATTCATATTTCAGCTAAATAATATGTGTTTCATTCTGTCAATTTACGAAACAAATGTATGGCATTTTAAAGACTGGTGCGATTTGAAGCTATTTACTTCATAAAAATATAGGTTAAGCGATGCAATTTCGTGAGAAGGTTCATGCAGTCATTTTTTTCCTCAAAAATAAAAACTATTTGGCTGGAATGCTAAGTGGGCTGCCGTGCAATTCAGATTCAAATCTTATGGCCCCCTTTAGAATGAGACATGAGGGAAAAAGTGTTTATCTTTAAAAAAGTGCAGGTTGTGCTATGCAAGTTTGTAAAAAGATATTTTTAAATGTCCATTCGGAGTTTTTTTTCCTCCAAAATAAAAACTATTTGTCTTTAATACTTTGTGAACTGCAGTGCAATTCAAATGCAAATTGTATGTCCCTCTTCACAAAAGAGATACAGGGAGATAATATTTATCTTATAAAAATATCTGTGAAATTAATCTATAAATAGCCCATTGTGTCATTATATTTTCGATCACTTTTTGACAAAAATAGAAACTATTTTTGACACCCATTGTTAGAAAACACAACCTTGCATTTTTTTCACAGTAACTTAATTGCTATCATTTATAAACCTCACTTGTGTTATAAAGTGAAAATTATATTGCCCTGTTAAGGTTGGGTATAGAAAGAATGAAAAAGTTGCAAAAAAATAACAATTTAGAAAAGAGAAAAAACTAAAAAATAATGGCCGGGTGAAACATAGTTAGTTGTACATTTTACGAAGTTTGGCTAACCCAGAAAAATAGCAATTCTTCTTCTTCAAAAACAGTTCTAGAAGATACCAAGTATATTTAAAGCACGTACCTTTTTTTATCCATAAAAAGATATCCAGTCCTGGATCGGAGATGAGTTTAGGATGAAACAAACAAAAACTTTTTGGCTAGTGAAAAAGGAATCAGTCCAGTTCTTTTTTGAAAAAAAATCACTATTGTTTTATTGGAGGAAAAACAAACTAGACAAATCATTATGTTGAGGCACTACATCATTTTAGGAATGGCTCATGCCAAGGATGTGGAACTAGTGATGACTGGAA
>NC_092214.1:35341743-35371821 GCF_043381705.1 Parasteatoda tepidariorum | reverse complement strand
TTATATATATATATATATATATATATATTTTCTTATTTGAATGTTATATTAATTTAATTGTTTAGTTGTTTTGCTATTACAATGTTCAAATGTTATAGTATATAGATCAGTGTTCACTAATCTTAGTTATTGTCACACCCTCAACAAAAAAATACATTTATATCTCCACAGAAGAATTTCTTCGAGTATAAATTTTAAAACTTTGCAATAAAAAGAAACAGTATATTAAGATTTTTTGAATTAAAGACACAAAATTATTATTTAATATTTTATTTATAGTTATTAAGCGTTGCGGGTATTCCTGTTGCAAGCGTGAGATTCGTTAAAAGTCACACCAGCAACACCTTTTTAAATTGAACACAAATTCAATCTACGCACATTATAAAATAAATTTATATAAAAAATATGCTGGAAAACATATAGATTGCAACATCATCTGTGCCCTTTGATTTAGTTGTATGAACCTCAGTTAATAAATCAAAAAAAAACATCATTTGAACATGTATTATTATGTCCAGTTTATTCAGTTTCGATAAGTTGTTGCTTCTACAAAAAAATATTTTTATAAATGGTATATGAATAAGAAAAGAAATTAAAAAGTACGAGTTCCATTGAAATTGAAACAAACAAAGCAATTTTTTAGAGAAATGTTTTTGATGTACCTAAATTATTTCGTTATTTAGTGGCATTTTTTGAAAAAAAATTTAAATAAATATATTATTAGACAGATTTATACAAATTAAGAACAGTTAGAATTTTTTTTATTTATAAATGTTTGCAATCGTGAATATTGATTAAAGACGAAGCACATTGTTGCAATGAAAATTGTTCACTTGTTTTATTATTTGATGTATGATGTTAAGACGTTACTTTAAATTCTCAGTTTAATATTCACTAAGGTTATTTTTCTTAAGAACTATCTATTCATTTTAATCATTTAAATTTTCACAGTCTTTGTCAGGATTTGTTTTATGAAATAAAGATAAAAAATTTATGTATATATGGTGTCCAGGAACTTTATGCACACTAGTTATTTTTTGCTCTTTATTGTATTTTAGTAGTTTTATTTTCCTTCACTTTTATTTTTGTTTCTATCTTAATTTATAACACAGTTTGATTTTGTTATATTAAATACTTTTACGTCTGTCGCAGTATAGCCGCTTCCGGATACTTAGATTAATTTGGAGTGCTGTCTCGTCTAATTATGTCTAATTATGTCTCGTCTAATTAAACTTTTGTATTATATTTTAAATAATTCTAGAATGATTAGCTGAGTACTTTACGCTTTCAAACAAAATTTCATTAGATTTTATTTTACTCTGAATGTTTGGATGTGCCTGTAGTCCGAAATAAAAAATCCTCAATGGTAGATGAATCATGAGTTAGAAACCCGTTGCTCTCTGGCTAACCGTGAGAGGTTTTCATGATTTTTTTCTCTCAGTGTAATGCAAATGCGGGTAAGTTCCATGAAAAAGTCCCCCACAAAGATTAATTTGTCCCAATGCTGAATACAAGAGTTCCCTTGCTTTCTGGATTAGTTTCAAAAATACAAGACTACGGGGTTGAACATTGATAGTCATAAATTCAGAATCGGTTAGGTTGTTCAGCGACTGTTATAAAATAAAATTTTGTAAGATAAGAAAACAATAGAGATTTTTGAACTTATCATCATGATATTTCCGCTTATGTGTTGAAATATCTATCATTATTGGTACTATGAAAAAATCCGACTTGAAACTAGGATAATATTCGCTTTTAATTTAAAAAATTGTAATTCTGAAAAATTATTTGCATTGTTTAAATGTGAGTGTTGAAATTTTATCAGTCCTTCAACTGAGTTATGTCAAGAATTTACTCTTCTCTGGTATTGTTTTTAGAATTTTTTTTCCTGAGTTGCATCATTTGTGTATTTGAATGACTAATTTCTGCATTTTTACTTGAAATATATTAAGGTTAGAAAAGCTGTCAGGAAAAAACCGCGATTATTAGTTCTGGCATTTACCTCGTTATAAAAATGTCTTTCACAAAGAAAAAGCTCGAAATCGTTAACATTTGTCACCGTTTTTTTATAAATATCTAAGAAATTATTACCTTTTACAGGAAATAAATTGTAAGCAATTAATAAAATATATATTTTTAATGTTGTGGAACGCATTATTGTAAGTTTTGTCCTGTAACTTCTTGATTTGGTAATACTTATCTTGTTTTTATACATTAAATCTTTCTACTAATTTCGACTTATTGCAATATTTTCTAGCTTGATTTTTACTATAAAAGACATTGCTGGAGAAAAATATTCGCATTATAATACCAAAATCTTATTTTTTTTATTTTATTTCATAACCGTCGTTGAACAGCCGACCCAATTTTGAGTTTACGACTACTTATGTTCAACTCCGTAGCCTTGTAATTTTGAACCCAATCCAGAAGACAAGGAAACTCCTGGGTCAGTTCCCCTAGAGGTATCATTTGTTATGGGAACATGGAGGACTTTGAGATTCGACGGATTTAACGTGCATCAGTCACCATTTACTACACGGGGAGTCTTCGGCCGCCACGACCTCTTGGATAGGGGCCCAGCGCCCTACCGACCAGGCTATCCCGGCCCTTCCAGAATCTTATTAAAAAAAATCCTAGCTTTAATATTCCATAAACAATAAAACAAAAATACATTTTTAACCCTTTGCACTCCGATATCTCTTCTGAGTCGCCGGCAGCAGTCACCACTCTAAAATGAAACTTTTTTATAACTTAATAATTAGTGATTAACTAATTAGTAACTAATTAGTGAAACTTTAACCCATGATCTGTCTACCACTGTAGATATTTCACATCAGCACTGTGGTCGGTTCAAGCCGGATGCGGAATTCGCGTCGACCAGTCATTGGTGAGATTCGAACCCGGTCTACTTCATAGGAAGGCGAACGCTCTACCCCCTGAGCGATCACGGTTCCAAAATTTAAATTTTATTTTATTTAATAACAGTCGTTGAACAGCCCACCTATTTTTCAGTTTACGGCTACCAATGTTCAACTCTGTCTCCTTGTAATTTTGAACCCAATTCAAAAGACAAGGGAACTTCTGAATCAAGTATTGTGAGAAATTTGCTTTCGTGGAGGACTTTTTGATGGAACTAACCCACATTTGCGTTACATGGAGAGGAAAACTACGAAAACCTCCCTCGGTAAGCCTGGCGGCAAGGGGACACTAACCCATGATCCGTCTACCACTGAGGATATTTTACGTCAGCACTGTGGTCACTCCGATATCTCTTCTGAGTCGCAGTCAGTAGTCACCACTCTAGAATGAAATATTTTTATATCTTTAATTAGTGACCACATTATTTTAAGTATCTTAAAAATTATGTAAAAATACAGTGTTATGTATTTTAAACGATTTAGTGCTTACACTTATTCAAACCGCTTTCTAAAGTATTCGGAGTTCAAAGAGTTAAACTTTCCATGAAATTTTATTTCAACTGCGAATAAAGTTCAATTTTCTTCAAAAGAAATTACATAATCTATGTCAAACCGTAACAACAAAAAAATTTTCACGGAAAACCAAAAGCTTATTAAATATGGTAAAGAAAATAAACAAACAAGATTTGCTTTCTATTTTGAGATATTTTTAAAAATTTCTCAAAAGAATAAATCCTTTGAAATAGATCTGATAACATTTTGCTTTAAATCTTATCGCCTTTTAAAATGCTCTTTTCGCTATAGGGAACAAAGCAAAGATGCCGAACCCTTCTTAGATCAATATTGGTATTCTTGATCTTCTATTTTATTATAATAAATGCTTTAAGTGTTTGAGAATTCGTTTCTAAGTTTCTCGTTATCGTGAGCTCTTAAAAGGGCTTATCTACAAAGCTGTTGCATTTTATTGCCTATCAAGAGTCTTATCTTGGTACTTAACATTTTTCGATTGTGCCAATCGCTTTTTGAAAACATTACTAGACATTAGATGTTTGAGAAGAGCTCAAATTTCAATTCATTTGATAAATTTCTAAATGAGGATTTTAAACTAAATTTAAACTCGAAAGTGCGAAATTTTAAATTGATAGATTTTTCGATCAAAAGATTCTGAAAAAAATATAAAATTGATAAAGTGTCCTAGAAAAAAAAAATTCAAGAAAATCTTTAGGATCAACTATATATTTAAACCAAAGAGCTAATTTTAGTTTTTTCTTATGCATTTTATATCACATGTAATCTATAGACCTTATTTTTTTAATTAATTTGAATTTTTATATCAATGCTATATTCTTTCTGTATTATTTAAATACCCAAAGACTGCTGTAGACTGCTGTACTGTCTGGGAAATATGGTCCTAATAGTTAAGTCAGGAGGTCGCTGCAAAGTTTAGAAACCTAATGTCAATTTCACTTTTTGCGTATTTCGCTTTATCTCGAGAATTTTTTAAGCAAATTAAAAACTTTTTATCCACAATTATAAAATTTGCTTATCCAAAGACAATTCCATGCAAAAAAAAAATTATATTTAGTAAATATTTATTATTTTTTTATTTTATTTTAATATGGTCAAAAAAAATTTTATTGTAAGGTTTTTTGCATCATTTTGAAGAATGTAATTTTATATAGCAAAATAAAGAATTCTAGCAAAATGGCAAAATTTTGAAGAAACTAACCCACATTTGCGTTGCATGGAGAGGAAAACCACCAAGCCTTCCACGGTTAGCCTGGTGGCAAGCGGGCTCTAACACATGATCCGTCTACCAATGAGAATAATATTTTATGTAAGCACTGTAGTCGGTGCGAGCCGTTTGAGGAATTCATATCGATAAACCATCGCTGGGATTCGAACCCGGTTTACCTCATTGGAAGACGAACACTCTATCCCCTGAGCCATCACGGCAGTAAAAATTTATAAAATCTTCGATAAATAAAATGCCTGATATCCTGCAATAGATATCACACTGGGTGATTATAATTCGTCGACCGATTGTATGGTGGTCAGGGAGCTGACCTCATGTCAGAAGTGCTCGGATTCGAATCCCGCTTCGGACATGGATTTAATTTCTCTCACTGTTCTGTCTTTCTTATGTCGCTGGGTTGACATTGATCCACCTATATGGTGCCCACTAAAAAGAGATCAAACCCCCATTAAGTACTACGAGGGCATATAGTTGCCAAATGTAGTGGGCATTGGAAATAAAAAATAGATAATAATTGAAGTTGCAGTTTCAAAAAGCTTTAAAAAGAAAAAGACCACTGGTCAGAGTTAACTGATATTTTCTCAAAATACATCTGAAGCAATGAAATTTGTTTTGTAAATAAAAACTAGTTCAAAAGTTGACCGATAGATGGCACTGTACTGGTCATAAGGTGCTTTAAACGATTGCTTAAAGAATGCTAAATTAAACGCGTTACATAAGAATCCCTCCGCCGATTCTTAAAATTCTTAATATCTTGAATGCCTTTAATGCAATTCCCACGCAGTCAAGTGCAGTTCTTGTAAAACGGCTTCACCAACAGAGCTCTATCCTTCAATCATAGAGTCATATCTACAATCTCAGAAACAAAACAAGACCTTCACCAACAGAGCCCTATCCTTCAATCATAGAGTCATAACTACAATCTCAGAAACAAAACAAGACCTTCACCAACAGAGCCCTATCCTTCAATCATAGAGTCATAACTACAATCTCAGAAACAAAACAAGACCTTCACCAACAGAGCCCTATCCTTCAATCATAGAGTCATAACTACAATCTCAGAAACAAAACAAGACCTTCACCAACAGAGCCCTATCCTTCAATCATAGAGTCATAACTACAATCTCAGAAACAAAACAAGACCTTCACCAACAGAGCCCTATCCTTCAATCATAGAGTCATAACTACAATCTCAGAAACAAAACAAGACCTTCACCAACAGAGCCCTATCCTTCAATCATAGAGTCATAACTACAATCTCAGAAACAAAACAAGACCTTCACCAACAGAGCCCTATCCTTCAATCATAGAGTCATAACTACAATCTCAGAAACAAAACAAGACCTTCACCAACAGAGCCCTATCCTTCAATCATAGAGTCATAACTACAATCTCAGAAACAAAACAAGACCTTCACCAACAGAGCCCTATCCTTCAATCATAGAGTCATAACTACAATCTCAGAAACAAAACAAGACTTATGCGCTACCTTGCACCTTTATCGCAATTTTAATAAGTGGTGCGCATTTCATGCCTTTTAATTAGTGTCTACAAATTAACTTATCTTTTTAAGTAGTCGCGTTTTTGAAACCTTGTGACTATTACAGTGACATCGGTCAGTCAACTCTTAATATATTTTTTTTCTTTCGTGAGACAAATTCCCATTGTTTCACTTAAACTCAATATTAGATAATTCCGACCAATGGTTCTTTTTTATAACTTTTTGAAAGTGCTATTTTAGTTATAATTACCCAGTATATAGGTTTTTACGTTTATATAGTAAAATCTTTAGGTTTGTCCAAAGCCTCACGGTAACGCTCGTGGTTTAACAGCAACGAACTACAAATGTACGAATATACAACAACGATACAATGAATTCTCTTAACTTATCCGTTTATCATATTTTTTAATATTTCCTTGTTCATACTTTTAGAAGTTGATCATGGATTCAAAACCAGATTTTGGACAGTACAAACAGGTTCTTCGGATAGGATGCAGTATTCAACAGGGGTCATGAGATCCTTAAAAAAAATTACGTTTTATTTTTTTTAAAAATGATTATAATACATTAAGCACGTTTTAACAAAAACTTCTTACACTGTTAAAAAATATTAATGCAAAAATACAGAATGGAATCAAAATATCGTTCAAATTAGCTACCTTATCAGATATGGGAATCTCCACAGCTAAAAGCTGTTCCCAAAGTAAGATGTAAAAAGAAAGTTCAACCAATTTTTTTTTTCATTTCGCTAACTTAAATGGAGGTCATTCATAGTCAAGAAAGACTACTATAGTTCAAACAGAAGAAAAATGATAAATGAAAAAAAAAATTTAGTATTTTCGTAACTTGCACTTGAATTTTCTAAAAACCTCTACAAGAGCAAAAAAATAGACTTCGTAACTAAGCAAAGTTTGAAATCTGAAATTTCATACTCTAAATCATGAAAGTCTACAAATAAAAATAATGCGAAGGTTTACATATAAATAAAAATCTAATTTTGTAAAATAAACTAAAAACACTCTTACCATTAATTAATTTTTATTTTGGCTAAAAATGTGTAACATCGTGGTTTTAGAAAAAATATAGTGTATTAAATTAAAGAGTTTTAACGCAATGAAAAAGTTAACTTAATCTCATTTCCCTCGTTCTTTTTAAGTCGAATTATAAAATTATTTTGAAAGACAAAACTAAAAAAGTTATTAATTGTCATTTAATATTCAAATTTATAATGCTTTAATGCGATAAATACTTACTTAAATGGAAAAATTAAGTAAGTCTTAAATATATTTTTTGAGAATTATTCATCTAGAATTGCTCTTCTGAAGTTTTTCTTCAAAAGCCGTTTGGTTTATTAAAAATTCAAACAAGAAAAACTTATACGTTTGAACCTTTTTAGTATATTTATATTTTCACTTTTTATTAAATGCGTATGTACTTTCAAGTAACGTAAAGTATCGTTTAAACCTGTTGATTCTTAGTTTTATTTTCCATTTTCTGTTTCAAAAGGAAAGGCATCAAAAAGATTAAGCGTAAAAATTTCGACAATATTCTTAAGGGAATAAGGTAGTTTTTCTATTTCTAGAATTTAAAAGTATTTTATAAGTAAATTCCATCTGGTTGTTTTTATTTTTGTTTTTGAGTTTCATTTCATCTTCAATTCAGTGAATATTTGCATTTTTAATATTATGTTTTTTGCTAACATCTTCTTTCTGCTATTCTCGAAAACTGAATTACTATATTTTTCTGTACGATATCTTCTCAATAAGGAATTTATTTTTTGTATTTTTGCAATTATTTTCATTTAATTATTACGTAAAATCAAAGATTTTAAGAATATATTACTTTTTGTTGTAATTTTTATCTAAGAACGAATAGCAGTTAAAAAAATTCCTTTCTTATTTTGTTTCAGCATTCTTTTCTTTGTACTAAATATTTAGGCAACATAACTCACATTTCTGAAAGGAAAAAAGAAGGGTGTTTCATCTTCATTACTTATAATTTTGAACAGTAGCTGTTCAATGCAACATAACTTAAATTTCTGAAAGGAAAAGCAAAAGAAAAAATGGTGTTTCATCTTCATTACGTATAATTTTGAACAGAAGTTGCGCAGTGTAGCATAATTAAAATTTCTGAAAGGAAAAAAGAAAAAAAGAATGGTGTTTCATCTTCATTACGCATAATTTTGAACAGTAGTCGTGCCATGCAGCATTCTCATAATAACAAAATAAATTTGAAAATTGGGTCTAATTGTAAATAGTGTAATTTATTAAGTAATTAAGCTGCGAATCCTTTTAGAAACTCGGTTTTTTTTTTATTTAAAATCGCAAAACAACAAAGGAAATCACTTTTACTTTTTAATGCTTCGGTTAAAATGTTCAATAAACGTGGTATTTCAGAAAATAAACTGGATTGCAGTGTACTTTAAATTGCTTGAACCATAAACCAAGCCAAATTTATGTTTGAAATTATTGCACAAGGCAAGCCAAGGAATAAAGCAGTTTGAAACATATCTAGTTGAGAGCAGAAGAAGGGGATATTGCTTAATTCAAAGTTAAACCAAAAATGTAACTAGTATAAGTAACAGGACTGCTAAATCTGTCATAACTGAAAGTTCCCCTTTTATTGGTTGTGCAAGAATAAAAGGATAAAGCCCCTCTATAAATTTGTAAAAATAACTTTTTTCTTAGCTTAAAACGTCCGTTAATTACTGTGATGCTATTATAGACATTACATATTTCCTAGTTTTTTAAAATTTCTTTAAATTCATAAATTAATTTTTTTAAATAACTCTAATGATCTAATTTTAATTAAATTAACCCAATTATTTAAATTTTATCACATTTTATAAAAATCGAATATAAATATTTCATTCACTTCTTAACAATCAATGTAACGGCTAATTGTTTTTTTTTAATTCAATACAAATGTCTAACTTATTAATTCACTCTCGTGACTAAAACGAACATCAAATTAATTTTTAATTCTTTATTCCTTAAGCTTCTTTATTTCTCTAATCATAAAAATGTTTCAGTTACAGGGCTATATTAATTTTTACTGTCCTTTTGGTGATTAAGCTGTAGCCCAATTATTTAAAATTTAATATTAATAACGCGGAGTTACTTTGTTTATGGCTCTTTTATCTTGCTATTTATATATTTTATCAGTCTATTTGCATATTTTATCAGACTATTTATATATTTTATCAGGCTATTTATATATTTTATCAGGCTATTTATATATTTTATCAGCTATGGATCTCTTCCGTTCCGAAAAATTCAGACACTTCTTATTTTAAATTCTTGGTGTAGCCGCTCAATCCGATCGTTATTAATTTAACAAAATTTCATGAGATTTTAAAATGCATCTCTCCATCTCTATTATAGGTGATGCTGTAACTAATTTACTACTGGTAAGCTACTTTTTTGTTTCATATTGCTTCGGAAATTTTTTTTTACAGTACCCTCAATTTATGATAAGTAATTTTTCACAATTTTGATTTATTCTATTGTGACGTTGAAGCAATACCTTAATGTGGATACTTAACCCCTTAAAAAAAGGAATGCCAGCTTAAGCTACAACTGAGAACAAAATTATGAGGGATATGACTCCATCCATAATTTCAGATGACAAAGTTTTTACAACGCTGGATGCAAAGGTGCAGTGTATTTAATAAATTAGTTTTGTTTTCACAGCTGTTAAACAATTCAGAAAAAAATCGAAATTAAAATGTGTAAAAAAGTTTATTAACATACCCGTAAAATAAATAAAATGTATTAACATAGGTATTCATTCGTAGAAAAATCGGCTCAACGTTGAATCATAATATTATGGTAACTTGAATCATAACTTGTTGCAAATTCACTGCACTTTTAATAAGAAGTTATATTGAGGCATATTTCTGATCAATCTGAGACATATTATCTTGTGATCAAGTTTAAGATTTACAATAATATGGCATCGGCTCAACGTGAAATCATATCGGAACCTTGAATCCTAACTCGCTGTAATTTGAGTAAGATGCTATATTACAACATATTTTCGTTCAAGCTGAGACACACTATCGTATGATCAAGTTTAAAAACTACAATAATATGGAACCAGCTCAACGTTGAATCTTATTATTGGCATCTTGAATCATAATTCGTTGTAAATTCTCTGCAGTTTGAATAAAGAGTTGTATTGAAGCATATTTATGTTTAAGCTGAGACACAGTAACATATAATCAAGTTTAAGGATTGCAATAATTTGGAATAATTTAGCACCACTTGCTCTTACAATAAAAAAATATTTTAACACTGATGCACACTCGGAAAAATCGATTCAACGTTGAGATACAATATTGTCAATCTGAAATAGCAGTACGTTACAAATTCACCACAATCTTTATATGGTGTAAATTCGAACCATGTTTCTGTTCAAGTTGAGCAATACTATGGTGTAATCAAGATTTAGAGTACGATTATATGGATCAACTTATCATTATACTGAAGTTGTTGCAAATTTGAACTATGTCATGGTTCGAAGTGTCCCAAAGTAGGAGAGAGCCTATTTATTTCCTAACAGCCAAATTTTGGAACGGTTTAATACAAATTAAGTTTTAAGACAATATTATACTTTAAAACAATCTAAAAACAGTTTTAAACGGAAATACTAAGTATACAATGTACAAGCGTAAGAGTAATAACCAGACCCATCTCCAAGAAAAAGCAGAATTATTCATCGCAGAAAATTAGTTTCTACTAACAACTATGCAATCATGAATTAAGCTCATTTCACCAAAATTACTCAGCTACCACCAAATTAATCCGACTTACATTAAATCACGTGAACGCATGCTTACAAGTTAATAAGAGGGGACCTGACTTTACCGACCAATCGAAACACGCTAATAGAAACTTGTGGATAATTACTGGAATTATCCGTAATCTACACAATCCATTTTCTTGGGAAATCACATTCCTCTGGCCTAACGGAACAAAATAAACAAGCTTAATAAGTATCTGAAATTCCACTCTTTGGTGAAAAGAAAGAAAGTTGGAATTGCTCTTCCAGATTTTTACGGCTACTTAGAGACGGAATCTGCCACAAGTCCCTGTTCCTCCCCCAAGTGACATTTGTATTTACATTTAGTTTGTAAGATTTCACATTTTCGGCTTTTCTCACACAACATTAAAGTTTACTACGCATCATAAGGTATAAGTTAAGTGAAAACGATGTGAAATGTGACGCCCGATTGACTGGATTTCAGAAATACGCTTCGCTTATTCCAAGTCTCTATGGACACTCTGAAACTGCTTCTCCAATCAAGGTTTAAATAAAATTGAAGCTATTTTGGAAAATGTCAATCTGTTAAAATGGCTAGGGATTTTTAAACTAGAATGCTTTCGGTTTTTTTCTGACTTGTGTTTTTTATTTTTTTAAGAAAATTTTAGATTTGGAAGAAAAAAAATTCTTTGGTGTTGCTAATATTCTTTTTTCCTTGGTGTTGGATTATTATTAGCAATGCTAGTTGTTGCTAACAATAATAATACAGCATTCATAATCTTGATTGCATGTTTAAAAATAATTGAAATGAAACAAGTAGAACAATTCTTCAGAGAAAAAAGATAAGTAATTGTAATTTCAGAGAGGAGTGATAGTAATTTTTCAGTTGCATTATTGTTAGCAATGTTAATTGTTGCGCTAATAATATTAATACAGCCTTCATATTCTTGATTGCATATTAAAAAGTAATTTAAATGAAACAAGTAGAACAATTCTTCAGAGAGAAAACATAAGTAATTGCAATTTGAGAGAAAAGTGATAGAAATTTTTCAGAAATTACAGCAAATTAAGTTTACAAAAAAAGTGTGTTCCATAAAATCTACCCTTAATATATTTTTAGATTCCTTAAAAAAGTTATTGAAAATCATCGAATACACTACAGAGAAGATTTAGTTATTGGATGGGAATATTGGATAAGAAAAAACGCGCTTTTTTAAAACAAGAAGCCCAGTACATCTGGATTTTCTTTTTATCAAAAACCCAGTTTTTCTCGGGTTTTTAATTTAAAAACAAAAAATGGTTGGGTTTTTTTTTCAGAAATTTTTTAAATTTGTATTCGTAAGTCCTTAATGAGATTGCAGGAATTACAACATAAAATTCTTAACATAAAATTTAAATATTTGGTAATTATTTATAACTTGACTTGTTACAATGTAACCTTTCTATTGAGGATTTTTTATTGCTGCGCTATTATTTTTATTTCTTAAGGACAAGCAGAGTGTTACTTAAAAAAACTTAAAGTAATTCAAAAAAAAGATTCTAAAAATTTTATTGCATAAGCATTGATTTATTTCTAGAGTCTATTGGGATTGTTTGGCAATATTGGGTAAAGTTAATTCCTAATAACAGTTTTATGTTCCTCATTTTATTTACAAAACAATTTAATATAAAGCTAATTATGAAAGTAAATATAACTTATTTACTGCTTAATAATTGCAAAACGGTTACGTTACATACCGCTTTCTGTATATTTTTCATGAAATATTACGAAGTAAGGAAATATTGCAGAACTGCTTTATAATAAAAATAATACCTATTTCAGTTTTCAGTCACTACTATGAAATAATAATAAAAATCAAATCTTATTAATAGCAGGGAATAATATTATGAAAGGTTAATAAATAAATATTACAAGTAAGTAGATCGAAATAAACAATGAATAAATCATCTTTAGGTAAAAAATTTATGCATATTTTTGGTCCTATACTGATTATAACTGGAGAAATCTAGATAATTAAGAAGCCATACTGTGCAATTTTCTTGTCAACTGAGATATGGTCCATTAAAAAATTGTTTTAGACCATTTATAAATTGCATTCAGAAGTAAAATCTTTAAATTGTCAATATATGATACATCATGGTACAAAAACTATAAATTTTCTCAAGCAAAATAGAATTTTTTATACAGTAAAATATTTTATTCCAGATGCAAGTGCATCAACGCAAATGCAATGATTATTTCGTCTTATATTATTTCTTACAACATTCTTTTGTTGGCAACAAATATATGTTTTTATTTTTAGGTACACTCGTAATAGTAAAAGAGTTTTGTTCTATGAGATACTTGTTTTAGTGTCGATTATAATTAGAAAACATTTACGTTTATAACCAGCACATATTTTTATAAAAATATTCATTGCAACGAATTTGATGACACTTTACATAGGTAAGCAAATTCTCATACTAAGTTCCAGTTTTACTTTCTTTTTAGCATTAATTCTTTTAGTATACTTTTATGAATGAATCATTTTATTAATAGAAAAAAAGGCTAAATATCTGACGTAACCAAATATTTAGCATAAGTGACCTACATCTGAATATTTGGTGCATCCGTAGCATTAGAGTATAAAAACTTTTGCTTCTAAACTTTTTAATATTTTTTCTCTGTGCTTTTTTTAAATATCAAATAAGAATTGTGAATCTTCTTTCTGCGTTTAACTTTACAACTCGGAATTTATAAAATTCTATTTCAGTGCAATAAAGAAATTTAATGCTAATAAGTTTCATAGATAATATTAAAATACGTGAAAGCAGTTTATGTTCTGAAATAGTCTGTAAACTTAAGCAAACTTTAAGGTACGATTTATAAATTAAGAAAATTCAATAACTTTTTTCAAGTAACATTAAATAATTTTATTTCATACAAATAATTTCATTTCATAAAAAAAATTTCATAAGGGAAGCAATTTTATTTTATTATAATTTAAATCACTGCAATCAGCCTAGATATTCAAAAAATGCAAAATACATTTATCAAAAGTTAACCACTTATTATTGTAATTTGATAAATAAAATTATAATAATAATAGTTTTGTAGAAATTAAAAATATTCGTAAGGTTGTAATAGCCCCAATCTGTATCAGCTATTTCACTTTTCCATCCTAATTAAAGGCACGTTAGTACTCTTTCAAAACTAGTTTAATCCATTTTAATTTATCTATATCAAGTTTATTTATTCAGACGAATTCCTACTAAAAACTGTACCAAATTATCAGCGTTTATCTCTTCTGAATTTTCACTGTCAATTAAACAGATTTCAATGTTTATAATCTAGTTTACCTCGTTAAAGATTCGTGAAATTTTGTTAAAGTTTTTTTTTCTGCCTTGTTTAAACAGTAATTTGTGACCCAAAACGTGTAAATATTTTTACTTCATTTTTACAAGAATTACAATAATATAGTAGATCAATGATGGTGAATGCGGAATACGGATAACCCTGTATTTAGTCAATATTCAAATCAACAGACAGATATGTTTTTACATTCATTTTACAACATTTCTGTATTTTCTGAAACACATATCTGGTGTTTCTGTAGTAGAGCTATTACAATACGAAGTTACAAAATATATTTCTATAATATCGAATTGTAATACTATTTCTAATATTACTATAATCTACAAAAAATAAGCTTTAAGAAAACGTTGCGTTCTAGTTATTACAGACGGATGTGTGTCAGATAATTCTTAATAAATAAAAAATTAATCTCACTTTATAATTATAATTTATTTATTAATATAATTTATTTACCATGAATTTACTTTTCAATAGTTTAAAATAAACAGTGTCAGTAAGAGCTTTAAAATTTAAAAAAAAAAAGCATTGAAGACGTCATAACACGTTCGATTGATGACTAAGAGGAGCTAAAAGACAATAAACAGAAACACCTTCAAGCTTCATCATAAACAAACTGGTTTTGATGGAGATTTTTACACGAACGTCCTGAATGGTTGATTAAATATTAACTAGCGAGCCCCAATCTGCGTACTTTTCTTTTACCGTCATGTGGGGCTACTTTGTGCAAATTCGAATTAGGCACTTTTCAAGTGCTGATATTCAGTATTATGTTTTTTCACGTCAAAAATGTGTGGAATTTGAAGATAGAAGTCTCCTCTATTACTACAAGCATTTTTTTGAATTTTAAAACAATCTCAGAGTGTGTTTTGTTTATCCAATGTCAACAACTTTCCGAGAACGTCGGACATCGAAAAGTGTGCGTGGAAACTTTAGCTGTGAAATGCAAAGACGTTGATAAAACAATTGTCGTAAGTGAAAATTTTTTTATTTATATATTAATAAACAATTATATTATGTTAGTGTTAAAAAATTTTGAAAATTAATGACAAATAAACGGAAAATGAAAAAAAATGCACTGTGGGGTTACTTCGTGCAAAGTTTCATTAGTTTTTTTTTCCGACAAGAAAATGGTCAGACGTTATAAAAAAGAACCTGGAACGAGAAACTACCGTGATTACACTTTAGAAAAGCTGCAACAATGATTGTAAGCAGTTGCTGGTGGTATGTCGATAGCAGAAGCTTCTCGGAAGTACAAAATCCTCAGAAATACTATCTCTAACAAAATTCACAAGAAACACGTGAAACGTGCTGGTAAATTATTATTTTTCTTCTACAAATATTTTTCAATGAATTAACCAAACGATTTAACACATAAAAATATATTTTATAGGACATCAGGTGATTTCGACAGAAACTGAAGAGCTAATTCTGTCATGTTCATTCAATCATGTTATGTTCAAATTTATCAATATTATAAATGTTAATGAATATGTAATAATTATTATTTTCGAAATTTTATCTATTTCAATGTTCAAAAATGCATATGGTTTCCTTTTGTTTAAACTCAAATGTTTTGAAATAAACATTCTTTTTAAGAAAAAATTCTTTATAAAAAATGCTTTTTTAACGCTGAAAATTATTTTTAAACTAATATCTTTACATATCCTGATGTTTTTGCTATTAAAAATGTCAACAATTAACTTTTTTAACAATTTTATATCAATATTTTACTAAAAACATGATTATTAAGCTGAATTCCTATCGCTGCACAAAGTAGCCCCACTTGGGGGCTACTTTGTGCAAGGTATATTTTGACTTATTATTTGTAAATATTACATACAAATAATGCCAATATTGATCAAATTCCCTAGTCTGAATCCAGTTATGAATATAATATCGATAAATTTTACTAAAGTTTAAATTAACATAGTTTTTTTACATGTCAAAGTTCAAAAACTGCGAAATCCTGCACAGAGTAGCCCCTCATGACGGTACTTTCTTTTTTCCTTAAAAGCCTTAAAAGAATATAATTTTTGATAATATATGCTTACATAACTTTCTGGTGTATTAAAAATATATTTTTAAAATCTGCTAATTAAATTATGCTTAATTGTAAACTGCATTTTTCATAAAATCATATAAAAAAATTTAATGCAGAAAAATTAAATTTAAAAACAGTATGTCTTATTCATACCTTAAAATAAAACAACAACTTTGATAATTACAAAAGAAATATAACAGTTTTTATTATATCATACAATTTAATTATTTTACCATAGAAGATTTATTTTCCATCAAACATATAACAAACAATATTATCAAGGGATTTTTTTTATTTTGCCAAATTATTCTGGAAAGAAAAAAGAAAATGTATATTATTTTTTCTCATTAATAAAACCTAATCTGCATATTAACTATCACATTAAGTCTTTTAGGAAATAGCATTAATATTTTCTATTCTGGCATATAGAAAAAATGAATTATATTCTTGAATCAATAAAATTACGTCCTCTTGCGTCTTAATTTTAATTAATTAGGAAAAAAGACGTTAAGAAATTTGCGATGATCTATCGTGAAAGTGCATTATCTTGTTAAGTGAATTATCTTGAAAAACCTTGCGAAATTTTCAGTCTAGAAATCAATGATTTTAAAACATTTTCTATTTGGTATTATTCTCCAAATAAAGTATAAAAGGATTCTGAAAAAAATTGTGATACTCTCAAATATTTTTTATGCATTTATTTTTCCTGTTAAAATTCATTTATACATATTACTTGCTTTTTGAGCTATTCTTAATTTTTTTACGCTTTTTAAAAAGTATTAAGTGTAAGTTTATTTTTCAAAACAATATATCTTTTTGCTTCAATCATGCAATAGTCTCAGTGCATATATCCCTCGCTAATTCCCTGCGATGATATCAGTATGCTTGGAAATACATTCAGCGAACAATTGATTCAATTATGAACCATAACATTGGTATTTTGAACCATAATGTCATGCAAAAATACTGCAATCCTAATATGATGTTAAATCGGATCATGTATTAGTTCATGTTAAACAATAGTATTGTGTTCTCAAGTTCAAAAGCCATGATGATACGGTCCAATTTAGCACTATTTTAGAGAGATTTTGCAAATCATTTGTCTTACGTTTCTGTAGCGCTTACGTTATTTTCTATCCCCCCTAACGATGCGTTTGAGTTACCAGATGAACAATTTTCAAAAGCTACTTTTATTCATCGTATAAGTAATTATTGCAATGTTACTTCCTCTGAAATCCCTTTAAAATATTTTTTTTTCAGATATAACCATTGCTCACTTTAACTCAAATGTCTAGTGTTGAGAGAAAATAAAATGGTAACTAAATCATGCCAAAAAATTATAATTACTATTAACAAAAAACTCTTATTAAAGTATCATCAAAGCAAAGAGTAGTCAGGCTTACAGTCTACCTTTGTATTCAGTATTTAATGCCGACAATCATCTAGTACTAGTGACACATTTTTGTTCTTAAAGATTCGCATCCTTGTTTGAATAACGTGGCAAGTACTGCACTCTAGGTCTAATTTACTGATCGATGAATCTAGGGAACAAGTAAGATCAATTGTTCTTCCTACAGACGATACTTACTCTTACAGAACTTCCTCCTAGTTCAAATAAGCTCTTCTTCTTATAACATATATTTACTTAAAGGAGATAAACTTTTGATCTCAATTTCGATCAGTGTCTTGTTTAGAGATTTTAAGTCCAGGAGACTGGAGCTAAATTTTGAGATCATCATAAAACATTATTTAATAGTATTTTTTAAAGTTTCTTGTCATTGCATGGAATAAAATTTTTATCTATTTTTGGCAGTTATTAATGACTTGAGTTTTGCATATCGTTTGCTAGTGCCTTCTACACTAATCATGAAATTGTCGCAAAAAAAGATAGCCACAGTATTCTAATAAGGAAAAGCTTTTGGGATCCAATTTAGTAATATTTAAAAATATCCTTCAAAAGTTGAAATTTAAAGCAAAGATTTAATGATTATGTAATTTGTAATGATTTACGGAACCGTTACCTTCAAAAGTTGAAATTTAAAGCAAAGATTTAATGATTATGTAATTTGTAATGATTCACGGAAGCGTTACCTTTAAAAATTTGCAAGTATAAGTGCAAGTAATTAAAAATAGAGCAACTTTTCTTAACAAAAAAGTGTTTTTTTTTTTAAATATAACAAATAATCATGAATGCAAAATTTAAAAAAAATGATTTTTGTACACTTACAGAAAAATTGGAGCATAACGAAGTAAACTTTCCTCAAGAAGTAACAGTGCAAACTTAAATAATAATAAAAAAATAATAATGAACTACCGTCACTTTGTGCAGGATTTCGCAGTTTTTGAACTTTGACATGTAAAAAAACTATGTTAATTCAAACTTTAGTAAAATTTATCGGTATTATATTCATAACTGGACTCAGACGAGTGAATTTGATCAATATTGGCATTATTTGTATGTAATATTTACGAATAATAAGTCAAAACATACCTTGCACAAAGTAGCCCTCAAATGGGGGCGACTTTGTGCAGCGATAGGAATTCAGTTTAATAATCATGTTTTTAGTAAAATATTGATATAAAATTGTTAAAAAAGTTAATTGTTGACATTTTTAAAGACAAAAACATCAAGATATGTAAAGATATTAGTTTGAAAATAATTTTCAGCGCTAAAAAACCATTTATTTTGAAGAATTTTTTCTTAAAAAGAATGTTTATTTCAAAACATTTGAGTTTAAACAAAAGGAAACCATATACATTTTTAAACATTGAAATGGATGAAATTTCAAAAATAATAATTATTACATATTTATTAACATTTATGATATTGTTAAATTTGAACATAACATCCTTGAATGAACATGACAGAACTTGCTCTTCAGTTTCTGTCAAAATCACCTGATGTCCTATAAAATATATTTTTATGTGTTAAATTGTTTGATTAATTCATTAGAAAAATCTTTGTAGAAGAAAAATAATAGTTTACCAGGAAGTTTCATGTGTTTCTTGTGAATTTTATTAGAGATAGTATTTCTGTGGATTTTGTACTTCCGAGAAGCTTCTGCAATAGACATACCACCAGCAACTGCTTGCAAACATTGTTGCAGCTTTTCTAAAGTGTAATCACGGTAGTTTCTCGTTCCAGGTATTTTTTTATAATGTCTGACCATTTTTCTGTCGGAAAAAAAAACGAATGAAACTTGAAACTTTGCACGAAGTAGCCTCAAAGTGCATTTTTTTCATTTTCCGTTTATTTGTTATTAATTTTCAAAATTTTTTAACGCTAACATGATATAATTGTTTATTAATATATAAATAAAAAATTTTGCACTTACGACAATTGTTTTATCAACGTCTTTGCATTTCACAGCGAAAGTTTCCACGCACACTTTTCGACATCCGACGTCCTCGCAAAGTTGTTGACATTGAATGAACGAAACACACTCTGAGATTGTTTTAAAATTCGAAAAAAATGTTTGTAGTAATAGAAAAGACTTCTATCTTCAAATTCCACACATTTTTTACGTGAAATAAACATAATACTGAATAGCCAAATTCGAATTTGCGCAAAGTATCGAATTGCCCCCACTGCACAAAGTAGCCCCGATTGACGGTAACATAATAATAATACCAGGTGTCTCCAAATGGCCAATTAAATAATGACTAATACCCATTAAATATGACCAACTAAATATAAATGGAAAGGGATATAAATGAACGGTTTAATTACCAAAGCTAACTTTTTGTCTTCCCAAGTTTCAAAATTGGTAACAAAGTTTGTTAACAGATGGCGATTAAAACTTACGACTAAAAATATTTTTTCTGAATAACCTCAAATTGTAGATACAACAGAGGCATCTGATCCCGGTACAAAATAATCATTATACACTTCAGGCAATTTACTTTTAAGATGGTTTTCAATTAAAAGAGAAATTTAACGTACGGCTTAATTCAAAACATTTTTTAGTGGATAAGCACTGGAGATAGCAGCAATATTAAATAGTCAAATCTAAAGGAATTTAACACCTATGCTAAAAGCAACATATTTAATAAACAATAATAACGTTACATCATAGTTGCATACAATTTGTTTTGGGCTGTATTATTAAATATATTTTGAGAAACTTACGAAGGGTAGAAATATGTAGCGATAAACGTTTTGTTTATTCACCATTCAGTTGAAATTATAAATGAAACTGACAATCATAGTAAATTTTCGTTACATCTAATGTTTTTTTCCTAAATTTCAAACGAAGGTCTACGAAGAGATAAATTTCAAAAGTAACAGATGCAAGTTAAGTAACTGCTTTTAGCTTGTACTTTTGTTATTTCTTACAAACTTTTAACGTACTACTACAGGAAGAAAAACATTCAGATTAAATTACTGTACTTATATGATAATGACATTTCTGGTAAAAAAAAATACTTAATTTTGGTACCGAAATGTAACCATTCATTTGTAGCTATTCCGTAAACCATTCATTCGTTAATTTTTTCCTTTCGTATAATAATGGTTTACGGCAAATTATGGTTTTCGAATTGCAGTTCTCATTTCATACATTTAGTAAAATACAAAACTGAAACGTAAATGAACCGTATAAATGTTTTTTATGCCATGCTCTGAGGTGTCATGATAAATTTAACAAATTTTACGATATCTACTACCAAACAGTATAAACATATTTCATTGTTAATTTTACCAAAAGTCATTACCAAAGCGCTACGGTAAAAATTACCACCTTTTTAGTGTTCACGTATAGTCTGAAGCACGGAATGTTTTACCATATTCTGGTAGTTTTGACTATATTTATTCTTAGTGTTTGTACATTCGCGATATTTGTGAAACATTAACCGAATATTATAGATATTCATGCTATTTTGAAGTACAGAGATTGCCAAATCTTTGAGAACGGAAGTTATTTTTTTAAACTTATAAACTTGTTAGGCTTAATCTCGAAATAAATTATTAATTTATGAGTTACTGAAACTTTTAAAAATCTTTTTAACTGGCCAAATCTTAACCATATCACAATCCAAAACTGATTGAAAATTCTCAACTAGTGTATTATTTAGTAAGATGAAAGTTAGGCGATAAATATACCATCGAGTTATTATGGTCAAATAGGCTTAAGTAGCATATTTTCTGCTAGGTATTCGATTGAATCTTAATCATCATAATAAATTCTAATCTCATAATCTTCTTACCCAGAGTATAACATCAGAATCCTTTGAAAAGCATCATTATAAGCATGAAATGCATTTCTTAATGAATAGATATAAACTAATTCCGTTCTTCAGTTACCGTAAAACATGATCGATTGAGGAAAAATTGTGTATTTCTGTTATGCAGTCTTCTTCGGGGCTCGTTGTCATAATCTGAAAGTTAACCTCATAACTAACATAGCAAACTTACCAGCAGGATGTAATTAACCTAAGCTCTTTCTTGTGTTGAAATTACTGTCCTGGCCTTCAAATAATTGCACTTGAAAACTTGAGAGATTGCTCGATACCCTAGTTTTATAATACAAATTAATTTTTAAAAATGAGGTTTTACTATTTATGTTATGAGTTGAGTCAAATCGAATTATTTGCAGCTGTAGCTTAGTGGGCGCTTTTTCGGGGAATCCCCTTATGTAATGGGAAATTCACTATTTTCTGGATAAGGTCTGAATTTAGAATATATTTCTCTATGCATGCATTGTATGCAAAAAAAGAGAACAGTACATCTTTTGATTCATTGGTCGGATTTTCAAGTACTAAGATGCAATTATTAAGCTTGAAAGAGCTTAATTTAATTATACTTATTATTTTGTGAATATTATTATTTCGTGCTCTTATTGTTTCGTTTAATGCGAAATCAGACACGAAAACATATTTTCACTGACTAAACTTATCTTTTTCTCCAACAGATTTGAATTCTTGACCTTTACATTATTGAGGGTAACCACAATCGAGGAAAGAGTATCCCAATAGTTTAGGCAAAAAGACTAAATTGATGGAATAGTTGAGTTATCAAATTTGAAAAAGTCGTATGTTTAAAATTTGATTTCTCGAGAATTAATCGACTGATTTCAGTCATATTTTATATTTTTCCATTTAAAATTACAAGTTTAAAAACTTATATATCGCAAAAATTCAAAATTACTTCGATTATTACTAAATAAAATACTTAAAAATACTAAATAGTTATTAAAAGCTATTTTATGTGGTATTATTTTGTTTTTTTTATAAAAAAAACTACTAGTGTCAATTTTTTTTTAGTTACTTAATAAGTTCTCGAGTTATGGCGAAATCCGTAAAAAGCGAATTTAAAATTGTGGTTACAAACTTTCTACCTCTCTCCTGCTTAAACTATAGGTACCATATTTTCTATATTGTAACTACCCCATATTTTGAGGATCAAGAATCTAAATCCTTAGAAAAAAAGGGTATACTTTTCAAATAAAGTAAGTTTCTGTGTCTTATTTCGTAACTTATCGATGATATCGCTTACACAAAATAATTTGCGTATTTGAGATTAAACCCTCAAACCATGAAATCCTAGTTCGTGAAAATCCTATCATTAGACCAAAACTTATTCAGGGTGCTCCTTTTTTTGCACGGTGTACATACATATGTATCTGTACAGAGTTGTTTTTTGTTGCTGTCCCTAGATCAGTGGTCGGCAAAGTGCGGCTCCAGAGCCGCATGTGGCTCTTTTGCTCCTTAAGTGCGGCTCTGGCACAAATATTCACGGAAGGCGCAATAATATTTTCATTTAAAAAAAAAACTTGGTAAGAAAGAAATTACATCCTATTTTGATAAATTAAAATTCTCTTATAAATCGAGAACATGTATAATTTTTTGTTTAAGCTGAAAGATAGATAGGTAATTAAAATTTTATATTGTTGTAAAAATACGTAACGAACATGGAGTTTAATTTTATTAGTTTTCGTAAACATAAACACAAACCATGTTCAAGCTACCGGCTGAAATTATTCGTATGTTTTCGGCGTACTCCGGTACCGCATTTGCTGTTCCTTCCCTTTTCGGTTCTACATACATATGCGAACAATCTTTTTCAAGCATGAACATTATCAAGAGTAAACTGAGAAGTAGTCTTATTGATAAGAACTTGGAATCATGCCTAAAATTTAAAACAAAAACAACATACAAACCTGACTTACTCAAACTTTCCAAGGAGATGCAAGCACATTGTTCGCATTAATAAATATTTATTAAGTATGAAATTTAGTTTTATTTAGTGTACTACTTATTTAGTGTAATAAAAGTTTACCAAACAAGCAGATTTGGCTCCCAATTTTTTTTAAAATTTTTGAAATGTTCATATTTGGCTCCTTGGCTAATAAGTTTGCCGACCACTGCCCTAGATAATCATAATAAAACTGCCCTATGCCTTATTTTCGACTTTTCTGTTACAATAAATGCAAAAAACCGATAACAGATTTATTGTTTTTGGTAAAGATTTCATAAAATGTCATATTTAATGATTCTTTAATATTCAAATGCAAGAAGTTATTTGTTAGTTTTTATAATATTGTTTTGATAAAGAAAAGATACCACATAAAACAATTATAATGCTAACAGTGATATTTTAATACATTTATTTCATAAATGATATTCTTTTAAAAGGTTTCAAATTATGATTCAAGTACAAGGGGCAAAATAGTATCAATTAAATTAGTATCACGTATTGAACATTTTGCCTTGTGTTCATTCAAATACAAATATTTTATATTATAATCAATATTGAACCAACGATGAACTGCTTACACATTTCTGGGTTACGACTATCAATGCCTTGTAACTTTGAACCCAAACTAGAAAACAAAGAAATTCCTGTAGCAAGCATTGGGACAAACTAGCCTTCGTGGAGAACTTTTTAATGGAATTAACCTTCTTTGCATTACATTGAAATCCACGAAAACCTCCCATGGCTAACCAGCCGAAAGGGAAATTTTTACAATTTCTTTAAAACGCGAAAGTGCTGGAAAAAATAAAAATAGCAAAAAGTTCAAAAATTGGTATAATTGGCTAAGTACTCACTGGAACTTAATATTAAAGTTAAGGCTGAATTCGTAGCTACCAAACAGCTTATTGCCAAATAACACAGACTGTAACACTAGTTCTTTATTTTATTACATGTAATTAGATAAAAAAAAAATGGGACGCAAATGCAACGTTCTATATAAAAAAAAATAATAGTGTTGGTCTTAACAATAGGCACAAACAAACTTTTTCAATATATTTCTTTTTAATTGACGATCCAAATTGTGGCATGTTTATTTTTTCAGACATAAAACAATGTTACTTAAAAGTTAAAAAAATATGCATTGTATTTTTTATTCTCACTCAAAAACGGAGCAGTTGTTTCAATAGACATTTTTCAATTAAATTGAGAGATTTCACAAATAAGTGTTGTACCGTCTTTATCGTAAAACTACTTCTTACACTTTCTGCAATAATCTAAATTTTTACTGACTTAGAATAAAATTACATTTAAATATGCTCCATTAGACACTATTAAGAAAAGTAGATAAATTGTTTTCATAATAACAATTTGCATCACTATTAAAAAAATCTAATGATTTTCAAAACAGAAAATAGCTTGAGTGAGAAGGACCAATTACCAGAGGCAAAAAATATCGAATGTTTTTCGTGTGATTAAAAAATAATGATTTGAAATTTCAATAACTCAGGTGTATTTCTATCGCGAAAAGAAATAAGAATCGTAAATAATAAGTTTTTATTGGCCAGAGATTACTTTTTTTGCCCTTTAAAAATAAAGGCTCTCTTTCAGTGAGATATTTTTAATAAGATTGATAATTCTTTTTCAAATTAATTGGCTTTCTAGCTTTTATTGATACAAATTTAACTCTAAAATACACAAAAGTAGTTCTGAAGATCATTGTTTTAAACATAACTAATTTGACAGCACAAAATAGCTTTTTAACAAGAAAATACAGCTTCAAAAATATATAAATAGCAAATAATGGTCGACAGATTTAGAGCACTTTAAAAATGGGAGCCTATTTTCAAAGCGCTTTAAACATGTCGACTTTTATTTCCTATTTATATGTTTTTGAAGCGAATGAAGTTTTTCATCGGCTAATATCTCCCCACTTCAGTTTCTTAGGATTATTTACTTAAAGAAAATACTGGTTACACACTTGCCAGATTAAAGAAATCTTTCCGCCAGGAAATTTTTTTTATTTTAATGCCATTAAGTACTTGTATGTTGTCAAAAATTTTAGTGTATTTTAACACCAAAAATGGTGGCAACTACTTCACATCTAAAGTGATATAGTAATACACCACACATAATTTTTTGAATTAGGTGCAGCAAAACATTAGGAATATACCTTTACACTACTATTAGTGTAAAATAGTTGCTCCCATTTTCATGTTCAGCAGCTAAAATTTATAACAACATTAAGATATAATGCATATAAAAGTCAGTATAGCTATTTTTAGACTGAAAAGTTTTGGTGAATAGTTGCTACCAATTTTGGTGAATAGTTGCTACCAATTTTGGTGTTGAGGTAAACTAAAATTTTTTGCAGTGCTTGCAACCACATTTTTTATTTACTTTTTCACTGTTATATTTCAATTTCTTTATTTATTCATTTTTTGTTTGTTTATTGACAACATATTTTTATACGCATTCGAATCAATTTATGGCTCCAATGCAAAAAATATTTCGTTTAAAAAACTAGCTCATATTTAGTTAAATATTCACACTAATTTTTTTAAACAGTTGTTATTTTATCAAATTTATATATTTGTTTGCACTTCTGTTCTTAAAAATGAATTTGGTTCATCTTAACACCGGAAACACTGCCAACTTCTTTACACCAAATTTTTTGCTGTGTTCGGTACAATTTAAAGTTAGAGTAGTTAGTTTAGGGTGCACACACATTAATTGTAAAAGGAAATTAGTTTATAACTCAAACATACGCATAGCACAGAAACAGAATAAAAACGAATTAAAATTAGGCTTAACAAAACAGAAAGAAAATGAATGTTATACAGATATTTAATACAATAGGCAGATATTTAAAAATTAACGCAACTGAAAACATACATGCATTTTGTAAGGAAGAATTTTTGTTTCTGTAGATGTAGAGCACCGTGCAAAACAACAACAAGCTCACACCATCTCTTACTCAATTGGTAACAATTTACTTACATTATTCCAAGCACGCCAAATTTGATGTTTTCGGAAACAAAAATGAAGTGTGACTTTGGCGTAAGCATTTTCCAACATGGGTGTTTATTTTATTGTTAATTTCACTAATATTATTACCAGAGAGCTTCAGTATAAATGACCTAATTTTTTAATGTTTCCATACAGTCAGAAGTACAGCAAATTTTACCATGTTCTGGTCTTTTTGACCACATTTTTTTTCTTAGTGTATAATTGTTGACATCATTGCATAGTTCAACTATAAAAATCAACCATAAAAATCAACTATAAAAATGAATCACTATCGACTATATCAACTACAGAAATGAATCACGCGAAGCAATTGAATTCACCAGAACTGATTTTATTATTTCTATCTACTTTATAATTCCCATAGGCATTAATGTGCATGAATTTTCTAAGGATTTTAAAAAATTTTATTGAAAAATAGTTCAAAACCGTGATGATTTCAAAGAATAGCATTTCTATTTATTGCTTTTATATCAAACCAGCTAATCATGGAAATAAGTTCCCATAGAGCAAGAAACACACCAAATTTTAACATGTGTTGGCAGTTTTAACTTTACTTTTTTTCCTCAGAGAAACTCCAAATACAGCTACTACATGATAGTGAAATTAGAAATCCTACAAAATATTTTACCAGATTCATATAAAAACAAAAAAATTTATATATGCTATGTATGTAAACAAAAAAAAATTATGTATTTTGGAAACCTCCAACAAATAGTAGAAACCGATATGCTCCACAAAAAAAACTTAGATTGCAATATTCGTATGACATTAAATTTTTTAATTTATAAAATTTTCTAATAAATATTTATTTTCATAAAGAATTTTGTAAGAAAAAGATAAATTGTATTCATAGTACAAACAACGTAATTAAAAGATTAACAAATCTAAAGATTTGAAATATTGTGAGTAAGTAAATTGAACATATTATATTAAGCTCGTCGTATGTGGATATCTTTCACGTACTCAACATAATAAAGGGAAACTTTTCATATCTCTAAGAGACTTCAGGTTAGCTGACATTTTCCCCCAATGCTACTTTTGTTAGTGTGATATATATACGATCATGACAGCAACCATCATATACGTTCGGAAGTTGGACCAGCATAGGCTATATATTCCTGGCTATCTTGGTCGACGCACAAAACGACAACTCATTCATCTTCGTAAGCATTATGGATTGATTGAATGATATTACTAACGCTTGCGTTTTTTTTACGTCATTGACGCTAAATACCAGCACAAACGATTTTATTTTACCAGAAACACTATCGTCAAGCGATAGATACATTTTGCTTTTCGTCGAAAAGTTTTTGTTCTTTTCGAAGGCTGATTAGCCTTAATCATTCATCTGAAAAAAAATCTTTTATCCAACAGCCAAGAGTAACACAAAGTATAATTTATTTCATTAATAATCTGCAACATTCTAGCTCAATGATACAGTAATGATACAATGATACAGTAGTTACTTTAAAACATTTCTTGTGACCTAACTAATCTTCAGATAATTTAATATTTTTTAAAAAAAACATTGTAGCTCTAATGTACAGTAATTATTTTAAAATATATCTTGTACACGGTATAAGCTGGGATTAAATGTTCTTTAATAAAAAGCTAAAATCAGTAAAAAAGTTTTAGCGAAATTTAATTAGTTTAATAAGCCCAGTTTTTCCAGAGGACTTATAAATGCGAGAATGCACCAATTCTAGTTGCATTTTCATCAGTGAAATTTTAAAATTTATTTAAGATATACTTAGAGAATAATTGATACGTAACAGCAAATAATATTTTTAATTAATTAATAATTGTACTTACTAGTGAGATAAAACAAGTTTGATTCTAAGAGATTATAAACCCAATACCACACAATATACTGAATAAAAATATTATTGAAATAAATAGTAATTTGAACACCTCAGCATGATTTATATTCCACTTTAGGAGATACAGCTATTTTATCTATAAAAAACTGCCTTATATCAAGCTTATACAATAATTTATCTGAAATGCAATAGCTTATCTTACAACAAGAATATCTAAAAGTATACATCAAAAGGATACTTTTTTATTAGTTTTTAAAGCTGATGTTTATTTTTTTAAATAGAATTTGGTAAAATGTTTTACCGGAAAACCGAAACCGTGTTGTTTCATTTTAGCATTTTTGATGAGTCTTTTCGCAATTTGCGAAACATCCTACCGTAGTGTAAACCCGAAGTAATAGATTTTGCAAAAATTTACTTCATGATCGTCTTTAGCAATATTGTAGTTATAAGATACATTAGTTATTTTGAAACATACCTTGCGATGTAATGCAGTAGATTTTGAGATAAATTATTTCATTACCTTCTTTGGTAGCATTGTAGCTCTAAAATACAGTAGTTTAAATTTATATATTATTTTTTAATTTGACAACTATGAAACTTCCAGTCCTTGTCTCAAATAATGTCTTTCTGCTGTTTTTTTTTAAATTTTATTTTCAAACTGAACGAGATATTACAATTGCCACGCGTTAAAGACCTCTAGACTAAGGTGAGGATTAAATCTTTGGACATTTGACTCAAGTGAAAAGTAAAGCACTCCCAAAACAACCCGTTGTCAGCCAAGGAAATCATGGAATAAGGCTCCATAATTTCGAGGCCTACGACGCCATGTTATCAATGAAGGCAGTATTGTGAACTGACCACATTTACTTCCCAGACAAGCAAGAACCTATCGATCTGAATTTGGGTCAAATTCAAGCCGTCGTCAAGAATAGAATGCCGGTTGTCCACAATTACTACAGAGTGCCTTAGCTACTGTACAATCTTTTGACTCAAATAGCGAATATAATTTGATTAGATACGAGTGGTTTTTCAACTAATCATAATTTTATTAAATAAATATCGCAAATTCATTTTTCATCGATTTATATTTTCCTTCTTGCTCATTCTTTATCGTATTAACACCCGGAATATTTTTAAAAAATTGAAAAACATTTTCCTAAAGTTACAAAAAAAAAAAATACTTCGTTCAAAGAATTTGTAATACTTTCCTAAAACCTTTAGATCTTTTTCTAATTTAATTAATGAGATTTCTACTGAGCAAAATAAATCAACACACGTCTTAGCTTACAATCTTAAGGCAAGAAGAGTGATTATTCCTTGGGGGATAGCTGAAGTCAACATTTATCCTGCTGGGATATCAACACGTTTAAACAGAAACTAGGTTCCCCGCGGTATTCTTGTCTAACGAAGTCTCTTATGTTTTTAATTGGCGAGAAAGCAGGATATCGTTTTCTTACCAAGAATCCACAAGATAGAACGTTACAATACCTTCGAAGAAATTAAAGTACCACTTCTGTTGCTAGAACTCGTCATTTAACTGTAATTAGTTTTTCTTACATGTTAGAAGAACTTGTTTTCGTTTAACATTTCTCCAAAGGTGCTGAAAATCGAAAGATTCCAAGTACGAAAAATTTTATTCATAGGCAATTAATAAATTTTATATGTTGGATTGTTCAGAAAGTAATATATATATATACAAATATA